>NC_092824.1:55275446-55587491 GCF_023375885.2 Dermacentor andersoni
CATTGCACGCCCTTAGTACTCGTCGCCCGGTAGCTAATATACGTGCTCGTCTCTATCATTTCAGTAAGGCGGTGATCCTTGGCTAGTGAAGGAAGCCCGTTTGAAGTCAGCGCTAAGATGACCGCAACACGGACAATATAGGACACAAAACCTCGTCATGCGCCCTCTTCTTTCTGCTGCCGTCGTTTGTACTGCAGATTTCAAAAGCGAGCATTTCGCTTGTCCCCTCGGCACAGCACACAACCTATGAAACGCTGTGAGATAAGTCAATGTGCGCCAGCTGCAAAATTAAAATTAATTTATGAAGTGTTACGTGGCGAAACCACTTTCTGATTATGAGGCACGCCGTAGTGGAGGACATTACAAATTTTGACCACCTGGCGTTCTTTAACGCGCACCTAAATCTAAGTACTTGCGTGTTTTCGCATTTCGCCCCCATCGATATGCGGCCGACGTTGCCGGGATTTGATCCCACGACCTCGGGCTCAGCAGTCCAACACCACAGTCACTGAGCAACCACGGCGGGTGCGCGTGCTGCAAGCCCTCAGGCGCAGATATAGTCCGGCGTAACGTGGGTGCAGTTACGCTGCGACTGCACAAATCGCACGCTGTTTAGCGCCACCCCGCAATCAGTGTGACTGGCGGTATTTGGCTTGCTTTGGTTTTGCCAGCACCGGAACGCATGTTCAATCTGGCGCCAGAGCTGCTAGACCACAGTTCATCGCGCGCTAGCTTGGCTGGCCGGCTATAGCTCGGCTGCAATGAAGAGATTGCGCTGAGTTAGCGCTGAGTTAGCGCTTTAGAGAATGCTTTATCATCTCCAAACAACAATTTATTGCCGTGTCATTGATGTTTTCAACTGCCTAGCACTTTTGATAAAAATCATCCGATCAAAAGTTTCGAAAAACTGAACGCTACTGACTTTCATACACGTGCTGTCGTACTGTGATACAAGTGCTTTTTAATACGAAATTATATCTTCTAATGAAATGTGGACGCATTGAAGGCAGTCCATGAGATGACATCGTCAAGCGAGGAATTTGTTATCCTATACCATCTGTAAACGTAGTTCAGTGCATATAGTACATCGAATGCACGCAGGTCAGTGCATTGAACTCAGTGGCTTCCGCTGCCGCCATGACCAATGGTATTGCAGCAGACGACGAAATGTTGACATAATCACACAATCTAGCTCTGCGACCGCATTCCCAGTCGTCTTCATTGCAGTGGCGATTTGTGCAGTATTTTGCTGCTGAGCGAAAATACATGCCAGACATATGGAAAAAAGGGCAAGCTGAAGGATTGTATGCACTATCAGCAAAAATTGTAATGCGAATAGCGGATCACGAAGCATAAATGCTTCGTGATCCGCTATTCCATGTACGCTATTCCATCCGCTATCCACCATGTACTTTCATTTATGCTCGAAGCATAACTGAAAGTACATGGTGCGCCTTCGCCCTGTCATCAAGCACGTTCATCCTACTGCGGCACACTATTAAACAAAATTAACCATTTGTGCCGCATCTTGCCACACAACAATAATCATCATATGTCTTATCCACATTTCCTTCCTTTAACACTGCATGCCTGGTACTTCGAAGTAAGGATCACCATGGGCGTTGTCAGCATGACAGCATTCTCGACAGGAAAGTAGGGAGCGCAGCGTTTTCAAGAAAACAGCGAGACAGATAACGATTATTGTTGCGTGGCAAATATACACCCGAAAGGGTGTGCACTTGTCTACGCTTTTAAAACAGTCATACCCTTTAGCGTGCATCTGTCACATAACAATAATCGTTATCTGCCTTGCTTGCGTTTTCTTTCTTGAAAACTCGGCGCTCGCTTCTTTCCTGTCCAGAATGCTCTGTCACACTGATAACGCTAGCCGGCTCGCAGCGTTAAAGAAAGGAAACGCGGGCAAGACAAATGACGATTGTTGTTGTGGGACAAGATAAGCGCCAAAGGGTGTAATTTTTTTAAGAGTGTAAGAGTGTCGTTTTCCTCGTCTTTGATTTCAATGCGACCAAACAAAAATCGAAGAAATCAGAACTGTTGCAGAAGAGCATGTGATTTCAGAGCTGACGGGCGCTCCGAGCCAACGGGCTGTTATCTGATGATGACCGACCAACGGTGCACACTGTACTTTCAGTTATGATTGCGGCATGCGCTCCGTAATTCGTATGTCAGTTTTTGCTGATAACGCTTTTTGTAGAATGTCACTGCAAACGACTGCGACCGCACAAAGCTTTCATCGGAGAAGCGTAAATGTACCTCGCTTGCGCAGATCAACAGAAAGGAATTGCGAAACCTTGAATAGCTTTGAACAACCTTGAACATCATTGCATGCGGGCGTAGCTGCTTGACATCATGAGCATTTAACAACCTAACTGGATAACAAGACAATTCATATGGTCAGCATGCGTGGCAGCGGGCAGTAGGCTAAAATCAACTTCAGCTTCGGTTGATATGGATCAATGTCCCACATTACATTTTTCTCTCTAAACAGGTCCAGCGTTTGTCGAACAAGTGCATCGAAGTATATGGGACGTAGTCCTGGGTAATTCTCCTTCCACAAACAAGCACAATGGAAGTTAATGAAAAAGTTCGTACGTAAATTCTGGCGAATGCTCGCAAACAACTGCTGGAGCCACGAAGATTGTTTTCGACATTGGCAGACGCACGACCACTATACTGACACCATGTAGAAAGCATGTGCACCGGGAAGCATAGTGGAATGAACAAGCCTGTTTTGTAAATGCATCACGATTTGCGAATGTGCTCGCCGTACTCGTATTGCGCCATTCATAACAACGAAGTGCGATGCTATTGTCCCCGGTAAGTGGTGGATATCAGTATGTCGTAGAAATCGAAAAATTAACCGTAAGACCTGGTTAGTAAATGTTCGCCCCAAATGATAAAAAAAAACTACGGAAATGCAAGCAATTAAACTTTTTATAGTGCCATAATAAAACACGTCCTACGGTACATTGTGCCTCAACAATCAATTACTCAAGGTGACGATCAATTCAAGTATTCAAATTGCTCACGCAATGGTCATTTTTATTCAGAGCATTTTTTTACTCATAATTGCAAACAAATTTTAGCTATTAATTCAATACTATGAATCAATGCTATAATCTTTATTAGAAAGGCTGGCACTTTGGCTTTTCTTCCCAGCTTACGAAATTGAGATGTTGCAATGAGGGAAAGGGAGCGCAAATGCGAAGATTATGAGCCAGCTCCCTGCGTGGGCCTCACAGTCTGAGCAGCAAACCAGACTCGTCAGCGAAGGCCAGAAGCGATTTGTACACGACACGGTCATCGAGTTGATCGCTGGTCGGATCTAGGCCTCGTAATTAGGAATCGTCGTCCTCTGTAGGCATTTGTGGCGTGTCTAGCCGGACCTTCCCAGAAGAGGTGCTTGGACGGTGGGGTGGCCTGGTGTGCGGCAGCCGGAGCCGTTATGGTCGAACTGCATCGTTGTAACCTCATCATCGTTGTGGGTCCCTCTTCTTCCTTTGGGAATATAGGACCTCCTGTGGTCAACGCCATCAGTGGTCAAGGAAAGCATGCTAAGAAGTGCCTATGCTGCTATTAGTAATATCGGTGGCAGCACACAATCTTGAACGGGTACTGGTCCACAAATAGCAGCCTTGCGTTCTTGAACAAGCTTCCACATTGCTCGGCGATGGTCATGCGTCTGTATTTGCTTAGGGTGGGAAGGGGAGGGGGGCTGGGAAACGGATTATATGGCTTTCATGCACCGCCAGCTCGTGTGCCCTCCCATATCGCTCGATGACCACGTGTCCTGCTGTCCATGGTATTTACATAAGGAAATATCGACAATCCTTCTGTGCAAGCCTGTACATGGCACATTGTTTCTTCATTCAATGAACCAAGCTGTTTATACGCTGTCGGTCTTGCACTTAATGCTGCTTGCAATTCTGTATATATGTAGGTATTATTTGCAGGATTGGGATATACATCATTCACGTATTCTATGTCTCGGCATATAGCCTTTAGCTAGGCTTCAATGACGGAGGTGGTTAGGCTAAGGTAGAGCCGTACGCTAATTGATGTGTCAGTTGTGCAATGCTAATAGCTGGTGGCTTCTACGCAACTCTTCATGGGACAGTGCACATTGCCTTCTTCTATTTTTCGTGCCGTGGCGTTGCATGTCGAAAGTTGTGAGACCGAGGAGTCGCCATACATGTGCATGTTGCTTGCCTATATTCCCCGCGCTTTTTATTCGTGCTGCGGTGCGTGTGACTTATGACCGTACCGATGCTTTGGTCCCATTTTCCTCGGTAGAGTTTTAGGATCTGTAATTCGGTCGTTGTGCCACGGTCCTACACTGATCAATCAGGGCTCGTGCTGGAGCCAAACGCCTGTATCTGTATAGCTCATCCGCGCGAATGGGCTTAGGTATTCATGTAATGGTCCTCATTGCTTCCTGTGAAGAGTTTCTAGAACTTCCCTCTTCTATACGTTGCACTAGGCCACGTACCCAACTCTAGACAGGAGTAAAAACTCCACCAAAAGTTTTGCGATTCCGGTTCCTGCTCCTTCAGATCTGTTTGCGATACGGTGGATCAAACGTAGCATGCAGCGTCATGATTTGCTTAAGTCCTCTAACTATGCATCGCCTTAGCCTTAGGGCTGATCACCAGGACCTGAATAAAGTTAATCATTCCATACCATACCGTGAGCGCGTTCGTCCCGTCGTCTGCTTCACATACCTGTGCTCTGACTTCTGCCGTTCGCCGCGCTGTTCGCCAGCGCGGCGCTGGCGCGTTTCGACGGCCACCGGGTGCCTATAAGCTCCCGCTGAAAGTCATACGGCCGAATGCGATTACCCTCTAGTACACTTCCTATTCGCTACGCTTTAATACATGCTGTACCAGGAGACAGAGACACTGTAGCAATGCCGAGGGCGAGTTAACGGAGTAGAACCTTGCAAACTGCCGGTGGAGCCAGCCCTTTACGATATTCGCACTCGTGCTACTTTACACAATCTCCGCTCGTGGCCTGAAATCTTTTCATAACTTTATCTTTATGTCTCAAAAAATGCTTACATGTGGAAACATTCATCAAATAATATTTTTGCAAAATATCCGCAGCGTACATCTTTATATGAACAGGTTTGTCTTTCCATTGAAAAATGCTAGTTTCCTCTTTTTGTTTTTTTTTTATTTGGAAAGTATTCTTCGCTATCCACTACCTAGCTTGATCGCGCAACAAGGTGCGACATCGTCATAACCTTATCGCTAAACTATTAAAATAAACCTGGGCGTATAAAAACCGTCAACTGCAAAGGGGCCGCCAAGCTGCTACCTCCAATATTTGTGATGCTCAAATTTTGCGAAAATCCTATTCGAGAGCTAGCATTGCCACGTGCAGGTACGACTGGACAAGGTGCTTATACCAAATCGAAGAAGAGGGATCCGTGGCACTTTGTAAAGGCACGTGGAGTTTCCAGATACCAGAAAGCTTGCGCACCCTGATTTATAGGATTACGATACGCTCTAAGCAATGAAGTTTCAGTATAATCAGATAGGGGGGATGTTCTTACTAGGCGGTGGCAGCTGCGCCTTAATTCCGACTCTAACAATAACTACTTTTCATTTTTGACACTTCATTTAAACATACTTCCCCGATTTCCACACCGCTGCGCATCACACCATAGCGGATCTAGCAGTACAATATTCAAATATGTTTAATAGGTTCGCTTTCTGTGGTAACTACCAAAAACGAAATCATGGTACTATTGAGGGCTGTATATATAGGTGCCCGTAAAAACGACTAAGCCTTGCTCACGCTTGCAAGACTTACAGAATACCTGAACCATCCGCCGGCATTGGTGAAAAGAAACACGCCGGGGATGGCATAAGCTGTCGTAAGCATCTCAGCTGGATTTTGTAGCGGTGCGCAACGTGCGGGGGTCCTTCACGGAGCGTTAAGTCACCCTTTTCTCGAAGACGCGTGCGACTTGTCGAGCAGGAAACCATCAGATTCGGCGTCAGTGGTGGAAACCTTTACAGCCAGTTCTACCGGGAAAATTGTGAATAGCGTAATAATATCAAATCAGACCATGACGTCATCATGAATAGGAACAACGCGTCGTACATTTTCAATAATGTCGCCAGATTTCCGCATGTCGACGCCGCTTTTTCTAACGACTGCTCAAATAATCTGGTCGACCAAACCGGAAATCTTTTACAGAAGTGAGCGAGTGGAGTCAACAATGGGTCCCATAGTAACACCTGGCTTGTGTATCTTTGGTAGGCCATAAAGTGCGGGAGCTGATTCGTTGTAGCAAAGCCATCAGTAAGAAAGTATTTGGGCTGAGGCGGGACCTAACGGAAGGCGTCAGCTCAAAGCTGCAGTTTTCCAGTGGTATCAAGCGTCAGGCCAGTACAGCTGGTGGAGCCACAAACCAGTTTCAGCGTCGTCTTGGTGCAGTTGCCGTAATCAAGCATAACAGTTGCGCTTCCTTTATTAGCCGGAAGAATGACGATGTCTGGATTGCTTCGAAGCTGGTCGATAGCCTCAGGTTCCTCTAGCGACTGCGTGGAGTTTGAAGAAGCGTTTCGAAGCCTAGAAAGTACATTAATAACACGCGTGCTTGTTGAAAAACGTTCTAGAAAAGTCGTCGGCTTTCGCTTGTACGTAGGCGGTTTCAAAGTTTTGGTGCTTGCACCAGAAAAAGCAAGATTCAGTATATGGCAAGCATGGCGGTCATGCGTCAAGATTACGGGGAGTCCCTCATGGTAGACGAGGGGAACGATGAGAGTGGCGAGTGAATTGAGTCAACAGGAAGGCATTGTGATCTCCATGCTAGGCTAAAGAAAATGGAGGATATCCAAGATGAGCTTGTGAAGCGGATCGAAGAGCTGAAAAATGAGCTCACTATGTAGTGTGATTCACGGAAGACGGCAGAAGAAATACTCCACGCAGCCGACGAAAAAGTGAACAGGGCCGTCATCACGAACAAAAATGGAGGTGATGGTGGTACACCGGTTGTGCCGATAAAGTGCGTGGAATGCGAGGAACATGCGCCGCGGGCAACCGGAAGGAGGGTTACCTATATTGAAGGTACCACAAAAGGAAAGCGGGAACGCAAGGGTCAATGCACGATGTCAAATCCGAATCACGCGGAAACGGTTCGCACAGGGAAACAAGAAGAGGCCACGTCAATAGAAAAGATTGAAAAGGTAATTATCGCCGTGGCTCAATTCTGTCTAGGTGATCAGAGGTAGTTGTGGAGTGCGTAAAATGCGAGAAAGGACTGGCAGTAGGGGCCTTTCTAAGGCATGCATTGGGCTATGTGATAAAGCTAGCTAGAGAAAATGTTGCGGGAATGCACAGGGACAAAACCTTGTAGTAGTAGCGGGAGGCCTCAATGACGTGCGAAGCCGGAAAGCGGCGAGGCTAGAACAGCGTTTGGCGAAAGGTGTAGACGACCTGAGCGTGATGTACGCTCTGTCGCCGATTGTGGTGGGCAAAGCGCCGGAGTTCCGTGTACTTGATACTAACGTACAAACTGCAGTTGGGTCACTAATCAGGATATTTGCGAAGTTAGGCAAGTGAAAGGTTTCTAGGTTGTAAAAGTCAACAGGGAAGTGAAAATGTATGACTGCTTTCGAAGAGACGGAATGCACTTCGCTCACCGACTTTGACGAGAAGTGGGCAGGCGACTTGCAGGTCGTGCATTTGCTTTCTTCCTTATTCTTTTTTTTTTTTGGGGGGGGGGGGGGTGGCACACGGGCGCCCAGAACGCGAGTGTAAGTAGTAATAAAGAAGATGATCTAAGGGCACTTCAGGCTAGTATCACCGGCAACAACAAAAAATCGAGAAAGAAAGAAGGAAAAGAGCTCGACTTGCAAAAGGATACTGAGCCATGTATGGCGGCTCAACAAAAGTGGTTAGGGATTGAGGGTTAAATTGTGGGATAGGGATTGAGGGTTAAATAGAGACTAAATGGGTGTGTATGCGATTACGGAAGTGCACGTTAGAGAACTGCAAGAGCAACCAATGATTGATAATCATGTTTGACCACGTTGTAAAAGAACAAATTGTGAAAGGAAAGGAGTGGGAGTCCGAATGTTCATACATCCTGGAGCCAGATGAGAAAGACGAAACTCAAAGTGTCAAGAACATCTTTGCTTATCAGGCGCAGTCAGCCGAACTAGCTTAACTAGCCGTGACTTACGTATCGACGCGTAAAAATTGCCAAGAATAGGATCAGCAGTTAGTGCAATGCCTGGTCCACCTTCTCTCCCTGCTGCCACTTGCTAAGTCCAGGCGATTGCAGTCCTCCCGTGCCGCCACTAGTACACATCATGGTGTCCCTCTATTTCTACGGTGCGGGGACATTTCAAATGGTTACTGGTGACTTGTTCAACGTCTCCCAGCCTACAGCGTCTCGCATCGTTGAATGTGTCATAAGCTGTGATCTGTGCTTCCCTGTTTACAACACTCGTGAAAGTTCCCGATGTCGCACAAGCATCTCGAGTGGTGGAAGAATTTTATTTCATAGCGAAGTTTTCTGGTGTGATAAGGTGCACCGACTGCATGCAGATCTGAATCTGTAGGCAGATCTGTAGGCAGATCTGTAGGCAGATCTGTAGGCAGCGACGCGGAAGTCTTTCGCCGAAGGAAATTATGTCTTTCTTTTAGTGTGCAGGTATGGGCAAAGTTCATGTTACAATTATAGCGAGTCATGAGACTTTTAAAATACAGGCGCAAGCTATGTTCGGTTTATCTTGCGGCTTCTGAAGAAACTCTGAGCATTATTTAAGCTATATTATTATTCTAAACTGAAAAGATATTATGGTTCATGGCTATCAGTACTAACGACATTTCCCCGAAGACATTTGTGTGCAGCTACTGTAATCGAATCAGGGGTGAATTATTAAAATTATAGCAGCTTCTTTTAATTCAATTTACGAATTTATTGCACTACATTACTACACACAAGGATGCTGAGTGATTAAAGTATAATAAACTTATGGCTCGTGGGCCAGCATGTCATTTTATCATGACAAATCTGGTCAGCCCACCAGAATTACTGCTCCATTGCAGTAATGGGGCGCATAACAAAACTATTCCAATATGTTTTTATTCCAATCTCCTGACGTCAAATTTGCGTAGCTGCTGACGCAAGCGTTGGGCGGTCACTCCCAAGGTTGCCTGAACAAACCAATAAAATGCTCCCCTCGTTCATAGGAGGTCACTTTTGTTTGCTTGAAAAACGAATAACATTATCTGCACTGAGCGGCTTGTCTTATCTAATTGGCTCACAAGAAGCGAGGAGCATGCTCAAGTGGAGAAGTGGAGAATGAAGATGGTGGTTCCGGCGTCTGCGATTGGTCCGCTTTCTCTTAGCTTGTGGTGGCTCCTCGACAATCGCGGCGGCATGCAACGGAAGCTTATGAAGGATGCTAAAACGGATGCTCAGCAAATAAGAGTTGCAGAAGGAGTTCGTAAACGTGCCAAAACTTCTCGAAAACGTTACACGGCCACGCAAAAAGCTTTATTGCACGCAAATAAACCCATACTCTCCAGCAGGGGCAAGTAGCCATTGCCGGAGCGATCGGCGGCAGCCATCTTTTATTCCTTTCGGAACGGGGCAGCCTGCGGCTATTCAGAAGAAAATTCAGTTTTGTTCGTCATATTAATGCATCTTTAACGCGTACGCGTCACTTTGACGTGGTAAGATTTTGCGATTTCGTGACGTCGCGTGAGAGGCAGGTGAAGTTGGTGCAGCCAGAAAACTTTTGACCAATTGCCGAGGGCTAATGGCCAAAAGGCTTTGAATCAGAAATAACTATTTTTGTTTTGTTCAGTCAAATTAGGCATAATCAGCGTGTACATGTCATATCAGATGTGGAGCTATAGCGGTTTTCGTGACGTCGCGTAACAGACAGGTGAAGTGGGGCTGGTCTAAAGAAGTATTTCACCAGTCGCGGTTGGATGATTGCAGAAATGCAATAGAAAAATTAGGAATAGTTTTACGTTATAGTGCCTATGGTGCACTCTCACATCACAACAAGGGTATTATGCAACGTGCCAAATGCATGCTATCATGAAGGCATCTAAATATAGCTGCATATTCTGCTATTGCAGGCAATCACAGGAGCTCGCGTCCTGTAACGTAAAGCTATACCAAGCTATTTTTATCCCAATTCGCCCATTGACCCTCGCTGATGGGTAAGAATGGTCCGTGTCCAGCCCATATGGGCAGACGCCACACATATATGGGCAGAGTGCGACTCATTTTGACCTATCACGGTGGGCAGATGGCAGATTTGGAATAAAAACAAATTGCAATAGTTTGGCGTTATACCAGCCGTTCTTTGCAGTTTATTTACCTTTCGTCATTTGGCCAGGCTCCAACCACAACAGCTCAATATTTCACACCGGCCGTGCCACAGTTCACTATGACGACGGGGGTATGTAATGCGTGCTTCTGGGAGACATAAAATGCGCTTGCATGCGTTATGTAATGACTCTATTAAGGGTACATTAAAGTTCGACGGACCCGCCGTGGTTGCTCAGTGGCTATGGTGTTGGGCTGCTGAGCACGAGGTCGCGGGATCGAATCCCGGCCACGGCGGCCGCATTTCAATGGGGGCGAAATGCGAAAACACCCGTGTACTTAGATTTAGGTGCACGTTAAAGAACCCCAGGTGGTCGAAATTTCCGGAGTCCTCCACTACGGCGTGCCTCATAATGACAAAGTGGTTTTGGCACGTAAAACCCCATAGCTTAATTTAAAATTTAAAGTTGGACGGAGCGAAGGTAAGCGTCTAGCTGAATGGTAGCAGGGCAAAATAACGATTAAGAACAACAATGCAATCCTTCATCTTAACATGTATTCCTCCAAAGGTACTTACTAGTATACATTCGATTATATCCCGAATTCAAAGGCGGCTGTAAATGCGCCTTGGAACCCGCTGTTGCACATCACAACAGATGATATACAGCAGGCCTGGGATGCAGCCCCCATTTTGCGGCATGTGGAACGAGCTCATGGCTGCTAGCGGACCACGAATTCGGCTTAGTGAAACAAATTGATTTAAAGGAACATCCCAAGACTTCTCATCTGCTGCGAAAATATAGCGCGTCAATCAAAAAGAACTTTGACTGCAATCACTGCACAAAGATGCCGGAGATTGAACCAGATTCATGGATTCTGGTCCGAAAGGGACTTGACTCAAAAACGCCGTTTACAGGATACGTCATCAAGACAGAAAACAAGGACTGCTGAAGACAATATACTACCAAGGACCCAGTGGAAAAGTGGAAAAGTTGAAAAGGCTTCAATTTGGAACGTGCTACCGTATTATCCTCGTGAGGGGCCGGACAGCTGATTGGGAATGTGTGGCGATCCACATCGCCAACGGGATAATGAAGAAGACAAGAAGACGACGAGGTTAGCCGGAGAAATGTAGCAATGAATGCGTTCTAAAGGTGAAACCTTTACATGTGGAAGAACGGGATCGTTGCTGGCGACACAAGGATTGTCATTGCGACTTCTGAGTGGGACATAATCTTTCTAGTATTCTCGCCCTGGCCACCGTACTCGGTCGGCAGTCCTGGGTTGCAGCAAGCTCGCTTGCCGATGACAATACTTACGTTGTTTTCATGGCTCGCAGGGTGTATCGGGTTACAAAGAAGCGCCTCGACGAGAAGCCACGTTGTAGCGACGGTGAAGAATACACTAGCAAGGACCGTGCGTCACGAATCCGTGCGTCAGAAACGATTTACACCCGGCAGAAAGATAACTCCGTGCGTATGCGTCGATCGTCCAATAAGTGATTGACGGCAACAATCGTCGGATATTCATGCACGATGAGGATAGCAATAGGGGCTTGTTGTACGGCATATCTTATTTTGTTATAGCGCAAGCTTGACAAGGACAACATGTGTTCAGATGTACCTTCTGTTGTCCTTGTCAAGCTTGCGCTATAACAAAATAAAATATTCATGCACGGCTCGTTGAAGATTCTAGCGAAGTTGTTGGTTCTTGCATGTCATTAAGCATGCACAATTGTATTCGTATTGCGCATGCAATTTGATTACGAAAGGTTCGACTGCAGCATAGAACAGTTAATAATCGGTGAGAAAGATCGAGAATGTTCTGATACACGCAGGTGCGTCATGCTCTGCGCGGTAACATAACATTTCTGAACCGGTGAAATGCGTTCAGAGGAAAAATATATACAAATAAGCGTGTAAACATATATGAAAACACACTTGTGGAACATTTATTATTATGGCACAGAGAGCTTTATCATATCAGGCTTAAAAGAATGTACAGCTGCAACTAGGGAGCCGCGTGAGTACAAAACCGACTTCCGAGAGGATAAAAAAAAACTGTCGCTTAAACATCAAAGGTTCCTCCACAATAGAACATGACTAACTAAACATTTTCCTAGTGGGAGACCATATCAGATAATGAAGATCCAAATAATTTGAATCTAATACAGTGCGACTACCGTCATCAGCTTAGTTTATGGTATAGAATAAACACTCGCGGTATATATACACACGCCAAAGAAAGAACGAAAATTCGAGCAAATAATTAAACATCAAACATCGCACTCTCGCCGCTAGAAAACAGTTGAGGAACTTGCTGAGACCAATATTGCGCTACAGGCATCGTCTAACTGTCGTCAGCGCAACCGCGGTTGCCATTCCAGATTCCCTTCTCAGTCCAGCTCCCGTTCTGACCCTCTTCACGAGGCATACTGCTGGTGTCACAACAAATTCGGTGCCACAGCCCGTCAGTGTGCTTCCTCATGTAGTTGGCAGGGAAACATACCACTTAGTATTTGATGGCGGCCGGTGACTTTCCGTTCGACAAGCCGCCTCTTCTACACCGCTGACAGGATTGCCGGGCAACGATTTCTGGTGGACACAGGTCCAGAGATAAGCGTCGTCCATGCCGCGCGACCAGACCGGCTGCGTCTCAAAAAACCGCGGCCGTTCAAACAGCGAAAAGCTCTTCAATCGGCACATGTGGCCAGCGCTCCCTTGCCATCGAAGTGGGTCTCCGACGCACCTTGCGATATATGTTCATTGTTGCAGACGGAAGTGTGGGCAAATTGGGCGCGGATTTTCTTACCTTCTCCGCTTTTAGTGTTGACACTCCACACTCGTTGCCTCGTGGACACGTCGCGTACGATGTCTGTACAGGACATCCTCACGCCTATGACAACCACAACCAAAACGATACCGCCGATAGTATCTGCGTTTGCCTCAATTCTGTCAGACTTCACAACCGTCACGAAACCTTCCAATCTTCATCTGCGGGTACCTCATAACGCCCTGCATCAGGCTGTCGCCACAGGGCGCCCGATGTTTTTCCGACTCGGACGCCTCGCTCGTGACATCCTTGCCATTGCCAGGAGGGAGCTTGACCACATCTGAAGCTGTGTATCATCTGTCTTTGTTCGAGCAGTAGCTCTTCAGCTTTCCACATGGTACCAAAGCGTGACTGCAGCGTCGAAGCATAAACAGAAATAGCGCTAACGTGGTCGCGGATGTTAAATTGACATCGACGGTGCAAAAGGCGGTGCGCTACGAATAAATTGCATGTTGCTATAATTGCGGAAGAGAGATGTCACGAATATGCACAGCCAGCACCGCGGTGCCGAAGCACAAACAGAAAGCGCGGGAACGCGGCGATTCTCTTCTCCCCCTCCAGGAGCCTTCCTCCTCCGGCGCTCGCTTCCCTGGCGGCGACAAACACAATTTCGCAGATTTGTCAGATGGGGCATCTACGAGTGTACGTTAAAAACTCAGCAGAGACACACAAGGCTGCTTACGGGTGGGAATACAAACAATAGTCCCTTCGGTGAAATATATATATTTTTTGGCGCTCGTTTGCCGGTCAGTAACTCATGTTCGCGTAATCAGGCATATAATGTTATCGCGTTATTAACCGGCTGTGCCAGCTAACACTTTTTCCTTGTAAAGAAACAACCCTCAAATATGGCGGTGTTTGGAAGTTGGAAAATGCTACAGCACAGATAGTTCACGTCGTATCCATATAGCTATAGCTTTGTGGCACCCACTCCCTGATTTTTTTGCTTTTGCAAGTAGTGTCAGTCAAGGAGCATAAATAGAGGCATCTGGATTTCCTTACTGGGGATGTATTCTCAGACTATCACTATGAGCGATATTATTGCATTTGTGTGACAGAGCTCAGCCAGCCAATAAGCTCGCACTGATAGTTATACGGCCGAAACCGATCGTACGAGAGTACATTTGTTGGTGAACTTTTATATATGCTTTAACGTGAGGCAAACGTGGTATTCAGCTATACTCCGTTACATGCATTGCAGTCAACGCTCTGGAAGCTACGCATGAAGTTTGGTCAAGAAACGTTCATTCATTGGGGAGATGCCTCGTCGCTGTGGTCGCGTGATGCATCAGCTCCGTCTTTTTTCGTGTGCTGTGTGCAAATTTTTGCCTCTAATATTGTGATTCATGGACCACTTGCGTTGTAAGCGGCCCGTTCTCGAACGACACCTCTTGAGCGGCAATTGGACCTGTCATGTTAAGTTCATCGCCAATTATTCGAAACGTCCGAACCCCCGCGCCGCTGCCGTGCAACCCAGGCAGTGTGTGTCGGCGGTAGCAGCTGTGGCACCTATGAGTAAGGATGGCGTCTTCATCAGCGTCGACATGACTCCAGAAGAGATCCTCAATTGGTGCGACAAATTTGTTTACTCCGACAACAAGAAGCCTTCGCCCACCTCACCCAGCACCCTCAAAACTCGACCGCAAGTAGGTAACAGTAAGTACCAGTAAGTAGACGGTGGGATCGAACTCCTGTGACGCAACAAACACAGCAGCGCGACGTTCAAACCACAGGCATGCTTCTCTCATGCGCTAGTAGCCACACACGCGATCAGTCGTAGACGGTGGGATTGAATCCCTCGCGCAACGACGAGGAACGCGTTGTGGCGTTATGTGCCTCCTCTGAGCACGGCCACGCCGAAATCACAAGTTCGCGGCCAGTAAAGCTTTCGCCTTAAGAACAGTTGCACACAATTGAGGGATAAAATGTCGAAGTGTATCCGACTACGAACGAAGCCGCAGAAAGGAGTCTCTGGAGCCTCTACAGCGTTGACCGCTGTGCATGGAAGCCGGAATATCCTTCAATTGTCAGTGGAGCCGACAGCCTAATGACAAGCTCATTCTTGCTACATTACACAAACTCCATTGAGGCCCTCCGATTTTTTAATAACTTTCTCTTTATTTATCAAAGTGTGCTGGACAAATACAATCAGGGATCAAATAATATTTACGTAAATTATCCGCAGCCTATGTCTCTATATGGACATTTTCTTTTTTCCTATATAAAAATGCTAGTCCTCTACTTTTCTTTATAAAGTGTATTTCGGCATCCTCTATGTAGCTTGATCGCGCACGATAGCGTGACATCGTAATGATTTTACCGTAAAGCGCATCATATTAAACCGGGGCGAATAAGAAAGCGGCAACCGCAAAGGCGCCGCCAAGTTGCTACCTCCAATTTTGATCAAGCTAAAAATATCCAAAATATTATGCGAACTGTAGCATTTACACGAGCACTTTCGGATAGAGAGAAGGAGATTCTTGTTGATGGGAGAGAGACAGAAAAACTTTATTGATGCTATCAAGGGGTTTAGCGGTGAGCCGTCTTGCGCTTGCTGCCTGGCTCTTCAGCACGGGTGGGCCCCTATTCCAGGGCTCCACTGAGCCTGGCCACTTCGCACGCGTGCTGCACCATTGCCCTTTGGGCGGTGAGCTCGCTGCTGGTGAGCAGGCCCTCCCATTGCTCCGCACTCGGGTTTTTATGTTTATGGAATGTGTAGTTATGCTTACATTCCCATGTTATGTGGTAAAGAGTTGGTATTTCTCCGCACCATGGGCAGGAGTTTCTGTATTGTGCCGGGTACATTTTACTTAGTATGTGTAGATTATAGAATGTTCCGGTTTGTAGCCTTCTCCAGTCGGCTGCTTCCTGTTGTGTAAGTAGTGTGTGTGGCGGAGGATATTTGATTCTCTGCCCTCTATAGTAGTTTAATATTTCCGCACACGTCGGCTCCACCATTGTAGGGTTCTCGAGAGGCTCTATCTGTCCAGCTCGGTATCTCGCGAACTAGACTGCTCTCACGTTCCCTTCTATCCCGGTATGGGCCGGTATCCAGAAAAGTTTGTGTTTCACTTTATTACCGAGGGTTCCTGCTCCGAGGAGGATTCGCAGGGCCTCTTTACAGACTCTCCCCTTCATGTAATGCCTGCATGCAGCTTTGGAGTCTGGTAATATGGTTAGTGATCTGTTGCTTAGGTAAAGTGCAGCGCAATGTGCCTATACCCACGCCAAGGGGAGGGTTCTGCAGCGCTTTGAGAAGGCAAGTTGTGTTTCCAAAGACCAGTAAGCTTGGAAACCCCTGATCTAGCGCATTACAATAATGCTCGAACCAATGAAGTTAACTTTCCGGTGTCCCGGGTCCAGTGTCGAAAGTCGTTTCAGGAAACATCAGTCCGAATCTCAGACACCCCACCACGCAGGCCCTCCGTGTAGCGCAAAGAAGTCAGCTGACCTCATTGAATTTAAAGCAAAATGTGTCAGAAAAACTGTAAAGTAGATTTACACACAACCACCAGACATGATATCGTCAGATTGTGTTTGAATATTCGAGAACACACGATTTTGTTACGCGGAAACTCAAACACAAACCCCTTTTAACGGGATAGCGTTTTCCAGCTGCCCTTTGAGGTATGTGTTATACTCGTGGACAGCCGTCTGTGGCTATGAACGGAAAGCTACGGGAGTGCGGCTGCTGCGCGTACGTGACCACGCCAAGTAGTCCGCCAGTGTTTGAAAGTGCTTTTGGTTGCTCGGAACCGATGCTAAATCGACGCTACTTTCACGTGCAATGGTTTCGCGTTTCCCCAGACGCGGAAGGGAAAAGCCGCAGTATAACTAAACCTTGACACCCAGTGGTATGATCTTAACTTTTGCTAATAAGGCGTTTGTGTTTTGTCTTCTGCAGCGTAAACTAAAGTGGATTGGAGCACAGGACTTTTTTCAGAAGCGCTCTTACTTGCTGGCGTTCTGCCTCCGTAGCTTTACCTTCGTAGCCACAGAGAGTTGTCCGCGAGTAAAGAAGGAACGGCGCGGCACCCTTGGTTTCTTGCATACCACCATAAAAAAAAAGGTTGAAAAAGAAACGCTCGTCTTCGTGCACAGCACGCTGCCAGCTTTTCCTGGTAAACATTGTGGTTACATAAGTTGCAGTTCAGGAGACGCGTGAGAAGTACTCGGGGATCAACGACTGCTGTCGCGTTCCATCCTGAAAGGCGAAGCGTGATTGCCCTCTAACTTTTTTTCAAATGTTAGGGGGGCTATTCTTACTTGGCGGCGGTAACTGCGCCTTGATTCCATCTCCGTCAATAAATAGAATTTTTTTTCTTTTTGAACTTTATTTACACATACCTGCCGGATTATACGTCGCTTAACATCACATTGCAGAGCAGCTAACAGCACAGCGAAAGAGGCAGCCCTTTGCACATTCAAATATGTTAAATAACATTGCTTGCTGTGAAAACTAGCAAAAATGAAAGCTGATACTGTGGTGCGCTGTATATATAAGTGCCAGTGAAAACGACTAGGGATTGCTCACACTTGGAAAACTTACAGGAGACCTGAACCAGACCCCGCTATTGGTAAAAATACACAAGCCGCGAATAGCGTGCGCTCTTATTGAAATGTCAGCCAAATTTTGGACCCGTGAGCAGCTCGTGCTGGTCAGAACGTAGCGCCAAGTCAGCCTTTTCTGTCGGGCAGCGAACCATCAGATTCGGGGGCAGCGGTTGAAGTGTTTAACGCCAGTTCTACCGGAAGGCTTGTGAACAATGACTTCGCATCAAATGACACCATCGCGTCATCATGAACAGGAGCAATGTCTCGTACATATTCAGTAAGGTGGCCACAGTCGCGCACGTCGACGCCGCATTTTCAACGACTGGCGGAATGATCTTGTGTACAAAACCGGAAAACATTTACAGAAGTGAGCGAGTGTAGTCGACAATGGGCCGCATAGGAACAACTGACTTGCGTATTTTTGGTAGGCTCTAAAGTGCAGCAGCTGATCCATTGTGACAAAGTCGTCAGTGATAAAGTGTTTGTTCTGGGACGGGACCAAATGGGAGGCGTCAGCTCGAAGGTTTGGGCAGTCACTCTGCAGTTTTCATATGGAATCACGCCTCAGGGGACTATAAGTGCTGGTCTCACTAATCAGTTTCAGCGTCTTCTTGCAGCAGTCGTCAAAGTTAAGCAAAATAGTTGCGCTTCCTTTATCAGCCCGGAAGAATGACCATGTCTGGATTGCTTTGTAGCCGGTCGACAGCCTCACGTTACGCTAGCGACAGCGCGGAGTTTGAAGACTTGTTTTGAAGCCTAGTAGGTACACTTATAACACGCGGGCGAGCTTCATCAAGTCAAGTGGCTTCAACTCCGCTTACATCCTCTTTAACTGCAGAAATCAACTTCCTCGTATGTCGTGTGGACCGTGTGCTAAAGCTTAGGCATAGACTGAGGACCGATAGCTGCTCTTTGTAAGGCTTACAGGAGAAAAGATTGCGTAGTCTCACCCCCTACACTGCGCGATGTCCCATTTAGGGTTGGACGCAGCATTTATATCTTCCCATGGTGCATGAAGTCGTTGTTTAGTCATGTCACGCTCTCTTGGTGGTTGGCGTGTACCTGTATTGAAGCAAATTAGGAAGGGCACATGAACTCTAGTCGGCGATATGCAAAGAAAATTTAATTTTACAGCATTCGGATCTTAGCTTCGCAATCCTATATTCAGTCGTCGTTTCGCGCAGTTGAAATGAAGCTGTTGCCGAAAGTTGAGGGAATCGGCCTGCTTAGCCGTAGGGATCGAGGGATCAAGTGCTCCTTCTTGCACCTCATATTAAGTGTGACATGACTCTTGAAATTGGCTGCTCAAGGATGCGTACTGTCTGATCTAGGTTATTAGTGGTTGGTCGGACGCCTGTCGCAGACTGAGAAAATCCAGAGTTTGATGGCAATCCGTCTGGCTAGGGAAATACATGACGAAAAAGCGCGAATACGTACAAGGACCAAAAGAACTGAAAATTTTATGACGTTTGGGCTCCTCATATGACGAGGCTAGTTCTCAGTAATATTCATGACAGAGGCGCAGCATATTTAAGTACGTTTTAGTACCTAAACTGTCGCAAGTGTCCCGTGATTCCTATGCAGCGAGTGTGCCGTGGCCTGTAAGTGCAAGGACTCTAGATGCAGGTGCGACGGAAGCTTCTTTTCCTGGGCCAGAATACGTGCACTTGCCCAGTCAGTATTGTAGCCTGAAGATTCCATATGTTCAGCAAGAACGAGAAGAAAGGGGGTTAAGCAAGGGGACCCGATATTTATTAACCACATCATAACAAGGCAACAAACAAAGACAGCAAGGACTACACAGGGAAAAAATACTTTTACTTACTAGGTAAAGAAATCGTAAGTCTATGGATCTAAAAGTGGATGGAAAAAGAACTTGCCGGAGGTTGGGTACGTTGCTACGTCTTCGCATTAGGCGTGCGATGCTCTACCAATTGCGCTACCACGGCGCCGTTTTTCGAACCACTTTCTGAAGTATTTATATGTTACCTCTAGAAGTAACCCTGAGCCAGCGCCACTATTCGGAAATCTTGGCGGCGGATGTGGAAGATACTTTCGAGTGAAAGGGCAACAGAGGCCACACGCTGTTTCCTAACGTCATAGTCATGCTGCTTCGTACGTTTCTTGAAATCACGTGTCTGGCCGACATACTTGTTCTCACGGTCACGCACATTATGATGTAGAGTACACCAGGGAATCTTTCTGTGGTAACTTGTCTTTTACGTTTACTCAAATGTTTTTAGGTTTGCGTGTTGGCCCATGAGTGTATTGATCAAGATCTCAGGTCTTGGTTGGTGTATCCTTTCAAGCTCCTTATATACGTACTTCCTCGGCCAGACGGGTTGCGGTATGCTTTAGGTTTCATCAGCCTTGTATTAAACACTGTGTTTTTGATTAAGGCCTTCTCCTCAATTGTTTCGAAGCGCCTGGCAGCTGCCCTTTGAGAGCAGATTTCCATAGAGGGCTCATCTCGGCACATACCTCGCATTTATCATGAAGAGAGTTTGAACAAAGGCGCTTCCTGCTACGAATTGTTTGACTGTGTTTATTTGTGCAGTTTAATGAACAGTATGAAGTAATCGAAAATCTTCGTTCCGGATTTCGATAACACTTACATATTTTCCGAAGAAGCAGATTACCGTCTGCTCACCCTCGGCCGCACCCGGCCACCGTAAGACTGAAACTTTTGGCCACACTGCCAATCTTTGTCGTAGACGTCGGGTCTCGTTTATATCAAATAACTCTCAATACGAAACTAGCCTCGAACGACGCGAGACTTAAGCTGAGACCACTCGTGCGCTTGCCAGTGCGTTCTCCCTCCGCGCCGTCCCTGGCTAGGCGCCTCGGCAGAAATCGTTTCTTGGTGGTAGCGCCTCAAACCGTGGGTGACGTGTGATCGCACGGATGGCGAGCTGGCAACCTGATCAAGCGCCAGCGTGTGAATTGAACAGATTGCGTGCTGTCCGAATTGCACACCTTCGATGTGCGATGCCATCATGATCAAATCTCGTTATGTTATGACCCCTTCCAAGGAGAGTCCTGACTGCGGAGTCTATCGCTAAGCCAGTTTGCGCATTGCCAACGTACTCACACGGCTGAGCATTGAGGCTACTTTACGTTTGACACTCGAGAGTTGCGCGCTTGCCGTAGTGATTATTGGGGAAGGAAGTTGGCTACTTATGTCAATTCCTGCGAGAAAACGGACGCGTGTAGCTACGTGGCACACCGAAGGACAGCAAAGACTTGAGAGACCATGACCACAACCATAAGTGGAGGGACAGTTTCGAAATTTCGCACGTCATAGGTGTCAAACTGAGAAGTAGTGGCGTCAAAGTTAAAACCCAAATTCAAATTTAAACTGCGTGTCACGGTGACGCTCACTAGGCGGGAAGTCGTGGGTAGCCCCCAGTTGCGCCGTAGCCTTGCATATCATTGAACAAGAAGCGGGAGCACTGCGCAGGGAATAACAAGTGATCTCAGATTTCCAATAATCGTCTTCTGTTTAACCATCAAAGTGTTTCTTGCACCTAAGTATTTCTGAAATAGCCGGTTTTACCGTCAAATGTATTATCCCGACATCGATAAAGAAGTTTGCAGGGCCCCATTAGATACCTTCGGCCGCAGCAAGTGCTTATAGCACCTCTTGCTTTTCTGGCGCAAAAATAATCGTAATTTAAATATGCACACGTAAACAACAAAGCTATGGCTACTATGCTTCGTTTTAGGCTGGAGAAGACAAAGCGCCTAGTAGCTGGGGGTGTTTTGCCGACAGATAACATAAAAGACAATTAGCCACTGTGGATGAAGTTGCCTTTCAAGAATTGGCGCAGTGAGCAAGATCATTCTAACTAAATTATTAGCTTTTTGAAGGTGGTTTGCAAGTGCAAGGTGGCATGCCGGTAAAAAAAAATTCGCACTTCCGCGCGAAAATCGAAGCACCAATTGCGATAACAAATTAGTAGATAGCTATACGAAGTTAGGACAGCAACATTACCGGACTTATAAACTTGTATTCATTTGCTTACTAACTAAATTAACAACGATAGTATGTGTAAGTGTCAGCCAATGACGACGTAGAAGCCGACACACAGAGACAGCGCTGTCCTTGCGTGTCTGCTTCTTTCTACGTCCTTGTTCAGTCGCGCAGACCCATTAAATCATGGATTGAAAACATCTAGTCTGTCAACGTGTTTTAACTAAATTAACCTGCACGGTGTTTCGCACGCACAGCTAAACATAAACGCATTACGCTGAATCACAGCGGAAGCTGTCTGTGAAAACGCTCGAGTTAAGAATCGCGTTTGAAGCCGCGAGCCAATTGACCTCCATGCATCTGTCGTTTCAACGCGTGCGAAACGTGGAAGCACAGCGCACACGAAGCAAGTGACACTGCGCGCACTCTGAAAACACCGCAGATTGCTTTGAACAAGAGGCTCGCGCGGCCGCGTACTTTATCCACGTCACAGACCGGTTTCGATACAGGAGCGCCGGCAACGCGTCCCTACGGCGTCCGCCAAAAGGCTGTTTCACATTGCGCGATCTTCCGTCAGTGGCACGGCGAAAACCGTCGCCCAGCGACCGCCGCGACGTCGTGGGCTCTCCGCGACTGGATTCCCATAAGATGTTTGCGCCGTCGCTAAGTCGCAGCGATCGGCGCGATGTGGGATGGGCAATGTGTGAGGAAACTAAGCTCCGTCAAAATAGGGGCTTTCCTGTTTACCGCGCGTTGGTAGCTCTGTGGAGCAATTTCGCGCGCCGGTTTTAGCTATGTTTTAATAGGGCGTACCCACCAGCGTTTGCGGCTTAGGAGTTTTCGAAACATTTTTTTCATTTTCTTCCGCTTACACAATTCGTATAAAAGGAGAAGCTGCATGCTATCCAGGTCGGGAGAAGGATGCCGTTTCAACATGAAGCACGTACTCACTTGACCGCCAGCGTGGTCAACCTCTTCATCGCTACAAATTGTGCCAGCTGCTTATACATGTACACCTAATAGCAACTTCTTCTTGTGCAAAAGTAAATACTCCTTGAGGAAAAAGTTGTGGATCCCATTGTAAAAACGAAACTAGAGTGTACTAAACGTAACCACACCACCGACGCCGCACAAGCCGCACGCTCATACCTGTGGTGTTATGCAGCATTTCACTCGCCGCATCTGCAATCCGTCATAAAGTCTCAATGCTCTTGAGCGTTAAAAAATGATGTACTTATTCTATTATTTCATAATAATAGGAACACTTGAATATTTGACTAGCTGTTATGTTTTTTAACGATGGAGGCATGGATACTTTGTGATCAGGGTGCAATCTTGCGCATCGCTGCGACGGAAATCGCACTGCCGCAACCACATGTGAAAGCTTTCAGCTAAAATCTCTGTGCGGCAGAACGATGTTTTTTCGCCGCCACCGCGCCAGGTGAAGCAACCTTTAGGAGACCCTGCGGTTGTCTCCACTCTGAACGGAGTGGCGGGTGAGGAGGACAACGAGGCACCATCGCAGCTACCGGAAAAGAACATCCCTCCTCTCTCGCCTCGCCCCCCTGCCTCGCACCCCACACAAGAGGGCACGCATGCGGGCCGCGTTCCTCGCTCACGCATGAGAGATTGAACCGCGTTCTTCAGCTCACCATCACACGCTTTCCCTCGTATGGAATCTCACGGCGACGCCGACAGCGACGGCATAAATGCGCTTGCGGTCTCCATATAATTGCTGTGGCAATAATAGGAGACGAATTATTTGCGCACCTTCCGTCTTTGCCGCTCGTTATTTCCAGATTACTAACCGTCAAGGTAAAGTTGGGGCTCTCGCGCATGTTTTTCGCAACGCCCATGTTGTCTCCGCCGATGTAGAGTACGATGTACACAAAAAGCTATGAAGTTACTACCTCCTAGTCACCCTTTTACAAAACTTTATTTGTGACTATGTGAGCCAACTGCTAGAAAGCCACCTATGAAATACGTGTTAAGATGCGTTATAGTTCGGTTGATTAGACGCTCAGATAGCAGAGCACGTAGCGAGAGGACACAGAGCTTCGGCAACACAGACACAAGGCTTTCAACCAAAACGTTGTCGTCGTCTTTCTCGAAGCAGTGCCTGCCGCGCGTTCTTCTCCAGTATAATTGCCTCCCCGGAGAAGAGGAGCCGTCTCGGCGACCTACGGGCAAGATAGCACAGGTGGATCAAAGTACGGCTTGAGCCGCTGAACGTGCACGATTTCGCGCCCTCGGCGGCGCTTATCGGAAGGCGGCCCAAGGGGTTCTACCAAGTAGTTCACAGAAGGCGTTTGACTGACGACACGGTAGGGACCTTGGTACTTGGAAACAAGCTTTGGTGAAAGTCCAGGGCTGGTAGCGGGAACCCGAAGCCAGAGTAGTGAGTCAGGGGCATAGGGTGTCAGAGAGGAGGGAATATGCCGAAGGTGCTTCTGTCGCTGCTGATCAGCCGAAGTAAATGTGCGGGTGAGCTTTCGGCACTCTTCTTCGTGTGGAGCAGCTTCGGACAGGGTAGTAGCCTTCGTTGAGTCAGGGCGATACGGAAGGATGGTGTCCATTGTGCAGGAAGGCTCGCGTCCCTAAAGAAGAAAGAACGGGGAAAATCCTCTAGTGGTCTGTGTGGCGGTATTATAAGCGTACGTCACGAAGGGAAGAATTCGGTCCCAATTGGTTTGGTCAGATGCGACGTACATGGCTAACATATCGCCAAGAGTGCGGTTAAAGCGCTCAGTCATGCCATTAGTTTGCGGGTGGTATGCAGTAGTAGTACGATGAATTACGTTGCATTCCTTGAGCAGGGATTCTATAACATCAGACAGAAAGACGCGGCCTCTGTCGCTCAGCAACTCTCTGGGGTCTCCATGGCGAGGTATGATGTTACGCAGAAGGAACCCGGCAACATCCCGCGCAGATGCGTTGGGCAGAGGCGAAGTTTCCGCGTAACGCGTGAGATGGTCTATCGCCACTATCACCCAGCGGTTGCCATCTGAAGTACCCGGAAGGGGTCCATAAAGATCAACTCCGACCCGGTCAAAGGCCCGTCCTGGGCAAGGCAAGGGTTGCAGTGGAGCAGCTAAGGCATGAGGGGTATTCTTGCGGCGTTGGCATGCGAGGCAGGAACGCCTCGATCTGTAGCGGCTCCACAGCCACCGTAGTCTTCCGTAAAGAAAGTAACAAAATACAAATAAAGAAAAGCGTCAGGCAGGGAGACACGATCTCTCCAATGGTATTCACAGCGTGTTTCCCGGAATTATTCGGAGACCTGGATTGGGAAGAATTGGGGATAAGAGTTAATGGAGGATACCTTAGTAACTTGCGATTCGCTGATGGTATTGCCTTGCTTAGTAACTCAGTGAACCAACTGCAGAGCATGCTCAGTGACCTGGAGAGGCAAAGCAGAAGGGTGGGTCTAAAAATTAATCTGCAAAAAACTAAAGTAATGTTTAACAGTCTCGGAGGGGAACAGCAGTTTAGGATGGGGAGCGAGGCACTGGAAGTGGTAAGGGAATACATCTACTTAGGACAGGTACTGACTGCGGATGGAGATCATGAGACTAAAATAATCGGAAGAATAAAAATGGGCTGGGTGCGTGTGGCAGGGATTCTCAGATCATGAACAGCAGGTTGCCATTATCCCTCAAAATAAAAGTGTATAACAGCTGTGCCTTACCAGTACTCACGTACGGGGCAGAAACCTAGAGGTGTACGAAAATGGTTCTGCTTAAACTCAGGACGACGCAACGAGCTATGGGAAGAAGAATGATAGGTGTAACGTTAAGTGATAAGAAAAGAGCAGAATGTGTGAGGGAGCAAACGCGAGGTAATGGCATCTTAATCGAAATCAAGAAAAAGAAATGGGCAGGACATATAATCAGGAGGGAAGATAAGCGATGGTCATTAAGGATTACGGACTGGATTCTAAGGGAAGGGAAGGGTAGCAGAGTGTGGCAGAAAGTTACGTGGGCGGATGTGATTACGAAGTTTGCAGGGACAACATGGCCACATTTAGTACATGACCGCAATAGTTGGAGAAATATGGGAGAGGCCTCTGCCCTGCAGTGGGCGTAACCAGGCTGATGATGATGATGACATATCTCACTGTCTTTCCTAGAAGCGTTTTCATACGGAGTTGATAGATGACAGGAGCTGCTTCTCAATTTTTTACCGCTTTATGCATTCTATGTGAACTTGATGTCCAGAGATGCCTTCGCGTTTGAACGCATGTGTATATATCTGTGCTACGTATACGTGACACATATAAGCCTATTTATGCGATTGCAACATAGATAGTATTATAGGGGTTTTGAATATGCAGTGTTATTGTAAACTATATAAGAGATTTGGCCACCATTTGACGTAACGTGAACGTTTGCTGGCATCTACATCTACTAGAAGTATAAATGGTTACCGAGTAAAGAGCACTGGAAGGAGGTCAATCAGATGTTGGCCAACAATTCAAACAGCGCTTCTACATAGCGATGATCACTTCGATGGCCGATCCTAGTCGGAAATCACGTACGGATGATTTTTCTATAATTCACTTGCCCTGTCTGGAGCGCCTTTTCTTAGTCCCGATAACAATGAAACACATCCTTTCATACACGACAGATAGCATGGTGGCATTGACTACGCACAGTCTTTTAAGCAAGGTGTTCCTGCTTTACAACAAATGAGTGAGTTTTAATTCTCGCTTCAGGTGTCTCCTCGCCCGCTCCCAAAAAGAAAGCGGCAACAATATCGAAGAAAATCCGAAACCAATTTTTAATTAAGATAAACAACGTGTCAAAGGGGGCAGAGGCCGCACTGGAAAAGCCAAGCCAGCTCGTTTATTTACAGTATTTGTGCAATGATGGAGGATAAAACAGGGTTGAAAGTAACGTTAGAGTAATCGATTACTTTTTAGCAATGGCTCAGTTCTTTTCGTGAGGCAGGTATTGTTAACGGTAATCAATAATATTTTTGTAGAGAAGTCATTCTGATCGTTTGCTTTATTTGGCTAATAAGTAGGAGGTTGGTGATCGTGCACCATCAAGAACAAAGAGCTGGAGACCATAGATTCTACTGCCTATTCTTCATTCTTCGTACGCTTATGGTATGCACAGTTCTAATACGCACAGTTCCATTAGACACAGTTCACCTCTTTTATAGACTATACATCGATTAGGGCTTTAGCATACTACACGTGTACTTGTTTATCTTTCTCGGGTGACCGCTTTTCACCGGCTAACACATGTTAAACGTATTTCGCTCAGCGCCGGACACGCCTGCACGTATGGGAAGTTTCTCAAATGTTATCGATGGTTGTATCTGTTGTCTGTGGTCGCCGAACATAGTGTTATCCGATTATATACACGAAGCGAGCACTGCAGAAATTTTTTGAAGATACGGAGTTCCAGCAGCTTCAGTGGAACCACGTCATCTATAAAAGCCTACGCGCTTGTCTCGCAGATCAGATGCTAACGATTACCACTTGTATCCGGGACTATAATTGTGCTTGGGTGTTGTTTTACGGTACAAGTTGGACCAATGAAGAGTTGGTTCCTAAACGTGCAATTATACCACCATTTTGTTCTTCAATGTCACTGCAAAGGCACGATATGGCTGCGGATTTAGGAACGAGCGTCGATACCAATAATGAAGCCGCTGTCAGCTGAATGTGGCGGTTGTTGCGCGCTCATGTATTAAAGGGGGCAACCGCTGGTTGCCAGTATGGGATAAGAGGCAAACAGTGCATCTCGACAGTTAAATAATGAGTCAGCTTAACTGTAAGTTGAACTACACCCATGTACTTATTCACATTAAGGGAAGTACCATCGAGTACGACTGCCAGCCTTCGAGAAAGGCAACGTAGCCATGTGTATAGTGCGCCGTGTGGCCGCTTCTATGAAAGCGCGCTTTAAGAAATAAAGAATGGTTTATTTCAAATCCTTACGGCAGAACTATATAAAAGATACAAGCAATCCTTTTTCGTCCTAATGGCTTATCAGATCGTAGAAATTGCTACGACACCCGTTCGGGTTTCCTTTGTAGCAACTGCTACGAACGGATGGATGTCTGATTTTCCCTTTATTAATTACGTCTCCCCAGCTTGCGGGACTCTGCAGAACTATTACGTCTATTTCGAGGAGTGCGCTAGGCCTAACCTCATCGGATCAATGCAATAGACATTCGCTCAAACTGTGTTTGAGGCTCGTGAAGACTGGAGCGTGCGCATCCTGCAATGCATCACCAATTTTCTACCATCATTCTGTCGTTTACAGGGAAGTAACTTCTCGAGAGACAGCAATATCTATCGCGAGAACCTGCCTCACAATTTTCTACTTCTCGACGATGACGTCTGCCATTAATTCCCAGCATGCCCTGCCTATACTGCTACTAACGTCATACAACAATGTGGCCAATAATCGTGGAGAAGACAAAGTATGTGGTTTCAGGCAATTGATGGAGTTAACTTGTAACAAAATCTGCGGAACCCTCAACCGTGCTGGTTCGAAAAGTTGACCGATGCGCTTCTCAAGAGGAACGTCAGTAGCTAATTTCACTGTTACCTGTTGAACTCGAAAAAGGTAAACAGCTAATCCCCGTATAATCAATGTAGTTCAGTATGTAGCGGAAGTGGTATAGGACATAGTAATTACTGCATCCTTAATATTTGTTTTTCTTTTTCGTCGTTAACGCTTTGCGTCAGCTATTGGAAATTGACTCAATATACAGCCGGCACACAGTTTGCTTGGCATAAAGGAAAACAGCCTAAAGCGTAGCATATCTTTTTCTATTAATTGTACGTACCGAAATGCTGCAACTGTGTATAGTCAATTAGCAATGACAGTGTGGTAAATACTGAATAATTTGTTAGGTATACGTGTGAAATACCGTTTTGATCAAACAACTATTGCCCTTGTCGTGACAGCGAAATTGAAGCGGTAACTAGCCCTACTTACGCGGTGTCCAGCAGCAAAAATTCCTCTAAATTAACCTGAGTTCCACCTAAAAGTCCTCCAAGAAAGCTGCGTCGAGTAATGCAAGAAATGTTCAAGCGGAACACCTTTATTCTTAGTGACTGATTACGAGGACGAATACACATAAATTAGTGCTAGTCTCGCAATTTTTACTGAGAGCACCAGCACTGACGTTGACCTTGCAAATTTCTCAAACTGAGGAATTAGCCCACGAGCGTATAAATAAGAAGTAATTAACACATATTTGTTATTTCTCTAGATAATTGCTAATTGCTCATTTCCGCAAGAAAATATATTATCTCTACTGCGTTGCCTCAGAAAAGTATTGTTATTTCAATTTGAAACATATGTAATATAGGCCGACGTAACTTCCATATTCTGGCGCCAAATAACACCA
Organism: Dermacentor andersoni; assembly: GCF_023375885.2. Classification (NCBI taxonomy): domain Eukaryota; kingdom Metazoa; phylum Arthropoda; class Arachnida; order Ixodida; family Ixodidae; genus Dermacentor; species Dermacentor andersoni. Next base: position 55,304,504 of record NC_092824.1, read on the forward strand.
ATGTTACATCCCTACTTTATTAAATTGTAGTAGAAAGAGTATATTGAACACTGGAGATTTCAGCTGCAGTGTTCTGAACATGAAAAAATTCTCCTTCTAGAAAAAATGGCCTGAATACTTTCTGCTAGGGTATTGTTTGCCTAATATGATATCTTTGCCCTAGCTTTACTTTTGTGCACCAAGTGTCGGAAGAATAATTCGCTCTGAATCCTAACCCTGTTTCTTCATAAGAAACAAACTAGAGTGGTGGCAGGGTTCGGTGTTAAGACTCAGCCGTAGCACAGATAGTTGCCGTCGTGTTCATTTGTGGATAGCTTTGCGACAACATTCCTTAATTTCATGATTTACTTCTGCATGTAGTGCACACCAAATGCTATAAGATGCTCTAAGCAGCAGCATCTGACTTGCCATACAGATAGGTAAACTTGTTTTCAAGTGAAACAAACGTGATGTTAACCAGCGCTGTCATCCCGACCGACTGTGTCAATAGCGGGCATCAGTAAGGCTATGTGCACGTCAATGGAGCCAGCAGCCTGACACAAACTGCACTCATTCTACGTAAAGAAACCACCATACAGCCTCTGGCATCTTTGCGTAAGTTCTTCTTATTTCACAAAGGTATCTGGGCATATGCAGAAGGCCATTGAAAAATACTGAGAAAGAAGATTTCAGCAGACGTTTTTATTTTCACATTTTCTTTTTGCCACTGAAGAATTATAGTATTCGTTTTCTTGCTCTGCAATATTGACACGTGTACTTATCTTTATCGGGCAACTATGTTTCGCCGCTTAACTGTAATCACACAGCGAGGGACGCGCCTGCATGTATCCGACGTTTCTGGAAAGTTATCGACGCTTCTATCCGCGTGTCTGTTGTCGCCGAACCTTGTGTTATCAGATTTCATCGCGTGACACGAATGGTGTCGAACTTTGTGGAAGACACGCGGGTCCCATCAGTTAATCTGGAACATTTGACGACTGATCTATAAAAGCCGACGCGCTTGACCCGCTAATCAGATTTCCGACGATCGCCGACTGTGTTCGCCGCTTTCGTTGTGCTAGAAGTGTAGCCTGTTTTGTGGGCACAAGTTCGCCCAATAAAAGTTAGTTTTCTCGTTCACAGTATTGCTACTGTGTTCTTCTACGTCACCACCACGTGACATCTGGTGGAGGTGCTTTTCGTCCATGTACAGGACGCCCCCGACAAGCCGTGATCCCAGCCCAGACCACAAACAGAACGCCAACGTAGTCTCGGACCACCGAGCAAGCCGCCGTCTTCAAGAGCTGCCCCCGGAGCACGGACTTCTACCTGAGAAGACCAAGAAGATTGTGGCCAAGGCAACCGCAATGGCAGCCCCAGCGTCCCCCATCGTGCTGCAGCAGCCCAGGGAACCACCAACGTTCCGCGGTTCCACATTTGAGGACCCGGAAACCTGGCTGGAAACGTATGAGAGGGTCGCTACGTTTAACAACTGGGCAAGCGACGACAAGCTACGACATGTCTATTTCGCATTGGAGGACGCCGCCAAGACGTGGTTCGAGAATCGAGAAGCCACCTTGACGACGTGGGACCTCTTCCGAAGCGGCTTCCTGCAAACATTTCAAAGCGTCGTGCGCAAAGAGCGAGCCCAAGCTCTACTGGAGACAAGAGCGCAGCTGCCGAATGAGACGATAGCGATTTTCACTGAGGAAATGAGCCGTCTGTTCCGCCACGCCGACCCAGAAATGTCCGAGGAGAAGAAAGTACGTCTACTGATGCGTGGTGTAAAGGAGGAACTTTTCGCCGGTATGGTAAGAAGCCCACCGAAGACCGTCGACGAGTTTCTTCGTGAGGCGACGAGCATCGAGAAGACACTGGAATTGCGGAACCGGCAATTTGACCGACGCACCAAGCCAACAAGCTACTCCGGAATTCAATCACTGGCCACGGACGATTTATGCGAGACCATCAGGGCCATCGTGCGCGAAGAACTGCGCAAGGTCTTGCCATCGTCGCAGCCTCAAGTGGCCTCGATCGCCGACATCGTGAAAGAAGAGGTGCACCGATCGCTAGGAGTTCCTGAGGTGCAACCACAATTACCGCAGCCCCAGCCAGAAGCGATGACTTACGCCGCCGTCGCACGCCGTCAAGCTCCCCCTCCGCGACAACGCCAGGGCCCTGTAACGCCACAATTCCGTCGTCCACCACCGCCGCCGCCAGCACGCCCACCCGTCGCCCAGCGCACCTACGCGAGAAAGACGGATATTTGGCGCGCCCCCGATCACCGCCCGCTCTGCTACCACTGCGGCGAAGCCGGCCACGTGTACCGCCGATGCCCATACCGCGACCTGGGATTGCGAGGCTTCGCCGTGAACGCACAGCGCCCGAGGGAAGGTGAACGCCCTCGTGACATCGCCGACTACCTCGCCGCTACTCAGTGGAGCCCTAGACGACCGTCCCGTTCGCCGTCACCGGGCCGCTACCTGTCGCCGCAGCACCGACCATACACCGGCCCAGCCCGGGGCCGCTCTGCGAGCCCATATCCGGAAAACTAAAAACAGCAACCGATGGAGGTGCGGTTGCTGTTCGTCGAACTGACGAAGATCCTCCGCCGCCGACGAAGACGACGAAGAAACCATCTCGACGACCTAATGACGACACGCCGCCGTCCCGACGAAGTCAGGAAGCCAAGACTACACCGACGAAAGACGACTTGACGAAGCGACGTTCCAGCTTCAGTTCAACACGACGCAGCCGTGATCCGACGCCACGACCTAACTGCAACGCCAGACAAAGAACCACCGACCTTGACGTGCTTCTCGACGGCCACGCAGTCACTGCCTTAGTCGACACAGGGGCCGATTACTCCGTAATGAGTGGACACATTGCCGCCCAGTTGAAGAAGGTTAAGACTGTATGGGAGGGCCCCCAAATTCGGACCGCTGGAGGGCACCTCATTACGCCGACTGGAATCTGCACGGCAAGAATTACCATTCATGACCGGACTTACCCTGCCACCTTCGTTATCCTGCAACGGTGTTCACGAGACGTCATTCTCGGCATGGACTTCCTGAACCAACACGGCGCAATCATCGACCTGAAGTCGCACTCAATAACGCTGTCGGAAGATCAAGCGATACCATCGGAGAGCCCTTGTAGTCAGCACGCCTTGAGTGTGCTCGAAGATCAAGTGAGCATCCCGCCTCGCTCCAGCATCGTTATTTCGGTCGGCACCGAAGCACCCGCTGACGTAGAAGGCGTCATCGAAGGCGACCAACGTCTACTACTCGACCGTGAAATTTGCGTCGCAAGAGGGATCGCTCGACTGCATGGAGGAAACACGAGAGTGTTGCTGACAAACTTCAGCCAGGAGTTCAAGCACATCAACAAGGGCACGACGATCGCATTCATCGAGGAAATTCAGGAAACCAGCGATGCCTTTGTCCTCTCGGATTCTGTTGCATCTACCCCGACGACCGCAGTTCCCGAGCCAGACTTCAACATAAATCCAAGTCTCCCCGTGATTAAGCAGCAACAGCTCAGAAGTCTGCTTCGATGATACAAAGACTGCTTTTCGACGTCATCAAGGATTCGACAAACACCAGTCGCAAAGCATCGCATAATCACCGAAGAGAGCGCTCGACCACTACGCCAGAGCCCTTACCGAGTTTCGACGCGAGAACGCGAAGCTATAAGACAACAAGTCGACGAAATGCTGCGCGACGACATCATCCAGCCGTCGAAAAGCCCGTGGGCGTCTCCAGTTGTTTTAGTGAAGAAAAAGGACGGAACCCTACGTTTCTGCGTCGATTATCGTCGACTGAACAAAATCACGAAGAAAGACGTATACCCCCTCCCACGGATAGACGACGCATTAGATCGGCTCTGCAATGCTAAATACTTCTCATCGATGGACCTCAAGTCTGGCTACTGGCAAATAGAAGTCGACGAAAGGGATCGCGAAAAGACCGCCTTCATCACGCCAGACGGCCTCTATGAATTCAAGGTTATGCCATTTGGACTGTGCTCGGCGCCTGCAACGTTCCAGCGCGTGATGGACACGGTTTTAGCAGGATTGAAGTGGCAGACCTGTCTTGTTTACTTGGATGACGTCGTCGTCTTCGCCGGAAATTTCGACGATCACCTTAAGCGGCTTGCGACAGTATTAGAGGCCATCAAGTCATCAGGGCTCACCCTGAAGCCGGAAAAGTGTCGCTTCGCTTACGATGAGCTTCTATTCCTAGGTTATGTCATCAGCAAATCTGGAGTGCGCCCCGACCCGCAAAAGACAGCTGCCATCGCAAAGTTCCCGCAGCCAATCGACAAGAAGGCAGTGCGCAGATTCCTTGGCATGTGTGCCTACTATAGGCGCTTTGTCAAGGACTTTTCGCGCATCGCGGAGCCGCTAACACATCTAACGAAATCTGATGTCGAGTTCAATTGGGAAACGCCGCAGGCCGACGCATTTCAAGAACTCAAACGACGCATGCAGTCGCCGCCGGTACTTGCACACTTCGACGAGGACGCCGATACTGAAATCCACACTGACGCCAGTAGCCTAGGCCTCGGTGCCGTCCTAGTCCAGAGGAAAGAAGGACTTGAACGGGTGATATCGTATGCTAGCCGGTCGCTGTCAAAAGCGGAAAGCAATTATTCTACGACTGAAAAGGAATGCCTCGCCATCATTTGGGCTACAGGTAAATTCCGCCCTTACCTCTATGGCAGGCCATTCAAAGTCGTCAGCGACCACCACGCGTTGTGTTGGCTAGCTAACTTAAAGGACCCTTCAGGACGGCTGGCGCGGTGGAGCCTCAGACTACAAGAATATGACGTAACGGTAATATACAAGTCCGGAAGAAAACACTCCGACGCCGACTGCTTATCACGCGCCCCAATCGATCCCCCGCCGCAAGACGACGTGGACGACGACGCCTTCCTTGGGATAATAAGCGCGGAAGACTTCACTAAACAGCAACGAGCAGACCCGGAGCTAAAATGCCTCGTCGAGTATTTGAAAGGGAACACCGACGTTGTCCCTAGGGCATTTAAGCGCGTGTTGTCTTCGTTCACGCTACGAAACAACCTGCTCGTGAAGAAGAACTTCTCACCAATCCACGCTAGCTACCTTCTTGTGGTGCCGTCAGCGCTCCGTCCAGAAATACTGCACGCCCTACACGACGATCCAACCGCTGGGCACCTCGGATTCTCCCGGACGCTGTCGAGGATACAGGAAAAGTATTACTGGCCGCGTCTGACCGCCGACGTCGCCCGTTACGTCAAGACATGCAGAGACTGTCAACGACGCAAGACACCACCGACAAGGCCAGCAGGATTACTACAGCCGATCGAACCTCCTCGTCGACCATTCCAGCAGATTGGGATGGATTTGTTGGGGCCGTTTCCGATGTCAACATCCAGGAATAAGTGGATCATCGTGGCGACGGACTATCTCACCCGCTTTGCTGAAACCAAAGCTCTACCAAAAGGCAGCGCAGCCGAAGTGGCGAAATTTTTCGTCGAGAACATCCTGCTGCGACATGGTGCCCCAGAAGTCCTCATCACCGACAGAGGAACTGCTTTTACAGCAGAGCTCACCCAAGCCATTCTGCAGTACAGCCAGACGAGCCACAGGAGGACAACTGCCTACCATCCGCAAACGAATGGTCTGACGGAGCGCCTGAACAAGACCCTCGCCGACATGCTATCAATGTACGTCGACGTCGAGCACAAGACATGGGACGCGGTCCTGCCGTATGTCACCTTCGCCGACAACACGGCGGTGCAAGAAACAACACAGATCACGCCATTCAAGTTGGTTTACGGCAGGAACCCGACGACGACGCTCGACGCCATGCTGCCGCACATCACTGACGAGGAGAATCTTGACGTCGCTACCTATCTCCAGCGCGCCGAAGAAGCCCGACAGCTCGCCCGCCTACGGATCAAGACCCAGCAGCGTACCGAAAGCCGACACTACAACCTCCGACGACGCTTCGTCGAGTACCAGCCCGGCGACCGTGTTTGGGTATGGACCCCGATACGCCGGCGAGGACTCAGTGAGAAGCTGCTGCGACGCTATTTCGGACCCTACAGGGTCATCCGACGTATTGGCGCACTAGACTATGAGGTCGTGCCAGACGGCATTTCGCACTCCCAGCGGCGCCGCGCACGATCTGAAGTGGTCCACGTGGTGCGCCTTAAGCCATCTTACGGACGCTGATGAACTTCCTTAGTTTGTTGTTTTCTTTGCTACGAGTGCTTTTCTTTGTTACTTTCGTTTATTAGCAGCATCGGGTCGATGCTTTTTTAAGAGGGGGGTAATGACACGTGTACTTATCTTTATCGGGCAACTACGTTTCGCCGCTTAACTGTAATCACACAGCGAGGGACGCGCCTGCATGTATCCGACGTTTCTGGAAAGTTATCGACGCTTCTATCCGCGTGTCTGTTGTCGCCGAACCTTGTGTTATCAGATTTCATCGCGTGACACGAATGGTGTCGAACTTTGTGGAAGACACGCGGGTCCCATCAGTTAATCTGGAACATTCGACGACTGATCTATAAAAGCCGACGCGCTTGACCCGCTAATCAGATTTCCGACGATCGCCGACTGTGTTCGCCGCTTTCGTTGTGCTAGAAGTGTAGCCTGTTTTGTGGGCACAAGTTCGCCCAATAAAAGTTAGTTTTCTCGTTCACAGTATTGCTACTGTGTTCTTCTACGTCACCACCACGTGACAATATGCATTGGCTAATATAGTATGTAGCTTGATGGAGCACTAATGTATGACCTCCTAATGGTTGTTCTGCTGAACGCTTTACACGAAAAGCTGGACTAAAAAAAGGCAACAGCAAAGGCACGTATTTGTTTTTACGATTGAATTTGGTAAGGCTCCAATTATTCAAATAATTATTATAGGAACATTAATTTCCAATTAACAGTTACGTGTGGAGAACGCTTAAAAAGCGTCTATTTTTCGGAAAGATTGGATGTTTATTTATAGTATCATCTTGTACTATTTACGATAGACTGATTGACTCATTGATTGATTGGCTCAATCATTGAAATGTTTATTAAAAGGATGGCCTGTGGCCTAAGTTGGGGTAAGGGATCAGGTGAAAGGAAGGGTGCGTGCCCCCTTTTCGTAGGACAGCGTAGCGTTAATTCCTCTGGTGGCACCTTCTTGCAGTGCGACCAACTCTTCGTACGACTCACCCCTTATAGAGGTCGGGTGTGCTTGTCACTGAGGCTGGCTGTAACAGGACAGCAACAGATCAGATGTTTCATGTCGATGTTGATTACAAGGCTATTGGGGCATTTCACTTGTGTTCTCCTCCACTTGCTCAGAACATCCGGTGCAATGAATGCTTTAGCTCTTGTCTTGAGGAAGAGAACCTGGGCTCCTCTGCCTAGGCGTGTGAGAATGGGAGGAGTCATGCTAATAGTGGACTCGCACAGTACAGCCTTACTCTCGTCGTTCGCTTCAGGTCTGGTACAGTGGCCGATGACGGGGCGCTATCAGTATGTTCAAGCAATGGTCGGCTCACATTAATGCTGCGATGGCGGTCCTCCCTAATTTTATCGCATGCAGCCTCATGGGCCGCCCTGTTCCTCGCTCCCTCCTACTGCTGGTGTGTGTCCAATATACGAGAAAGCGGACACGTTTATTATGCCACCGGTGGCCGCAGGCCTGTTTTATGTGTTGCGCTATGGTAGTGGTGTAGGGTCACGGGTTCAGTTGCTTGAGGATATCTTGACTGCCAATCTACATGTGAACCGGGGCTTCTGTGTGCCCATCGTTGAGTTTAATGGCTCGTTCGGTGGCAGTCCTGGCAGCATAGCCGCTCTAGGTCACGGCGGGTGCTTGGCCGTTTTCTTTGTAGTGAGCGTTAGCGGCGTACACTTTGCCGGAACATTCATAGTATAGTGTCGGCAGCGTGCCTTCGACCATAAACCTCCGTAACGGAATTTCTCAAATTAATTAGTATTTTAAATAAATGTTCAGGCCACAGCTGTTCAGGCAGTTGTATTAAAGACTGCATGCTCTTGGTGATCCATGAGTGGCATTGAAGGCTACGGTTGGGGATTAATTAATTCGGAGGACAGAACTTCTACTAGAAGAGACATTGCAAGCTAGATTACGAAGTTTCACATGGAGATATCAATAAGTGTATTTCTTGCTGCGTAAACTGGCAGTATCGCTGTACTGGACCCACGATAGTTGCGAATATGCTACTACGAAAACCTTCTGATGAGTGGTGATTTCGAGGTCGTAAAGAACGTCGCTGCCCGCGCGTTCTCTAAGGTAACATGGGAGATGATTGTGAATGTAAAATCAAACGCTACCATGATTTTAATGCGTCTTGAATATTAGCGCAATATATTCTTGACTTTATATCAGGTGTTTCATGGTAGGTAAGTGTCGCGTCTGTTTTGAAATGAAACTTCTGCATGTACAGTGTGCATGTTGGATCAACGGGAAGTTTTGGTTGCACGGTTAAATAAATGTTGTGAAACTAAACTCAATGCCTAGAAATATTAATGCTCCGCACAGGCCATAACTATAATATCGTATGTTGGTTATGCTTATAAACGACACCTTTCACAAGCTATGACGAAATTCAAACAGCGGTTCATACGAAAGTAGACCACAGAAGCAAGAATGGTTCGGACAGTTGCATGCAGACATGCGTACAACAGAAACGGCATAATTAGGAGGAAGCAATAGCTCGGGAGTCTCAATAGATAAACACTTGTGCATAGAAAAAATAGTTTTCCTGAGCAACCAATGTAGACATTCCAATGAAGCTTCCTGCCTTAGAAAAAGTTAAAATGTAGGTACTGTACAAGTCGACATTTTATTTAGATGGTGAAGTGTTTGCACAAAAATTATTGAAAATCACTGAAAGTGAAAAAACGAACTCCGACGTAATTCATTTCCAAGTGACCCAGATATAAAAACGAGAGCGTATTTCCGTAAATTGGAAATCATAAGTCTAAACTGGACAAAATTGATGTGTAGCACATAGATATGCAGCGCTAAGCAAATTTGAGGGGTTTGCTGGCATATGCTGAAAAATCCACAGCCAGCGTTCAACAACCTATTTTTTTTTTTTCTCAGAAGTGTCAGTAAAATATGTGTGGACGCTCTTTCTGGAAATAGGCATTCATTTGAGCATGATGTGTGTGGTAAGGCTTTCAGTTCACCATTTCGGTACGATTAACGTTTGGTCTTCCTTTATCAGAACGCTGTGTCAGTGGATGTCAGCGTATTTCTATTCGCGAGGTATTAAGCTACGACATAAAAGTCCCAGAACTTCTAATCAGTTGTCACTATCACTGTCGAAGGAAATTGCATAAGCTAATATTGTGCAAGTTAGCTAAGAAGCGATTTGTATTTTTCAGAGGTATGGGCAAGTGAGGAATAAGCGGTATAGTAACTTCCAATCCGTGTAGGGGTTTTCATTTATATTTATATCTACCTGGGGCAGACTCAAAGTTTTAGTTTACCTTCAGATTCTAAGTTTATAAATTTAGAACAATTGACAAAAAAAAACGTGTGTTGTAGTGATTTTCTTTCCCCAAAAGTTACGCACCTCGACCAGCTTATCCCTTCAAATTTACTTTTTCCACACGCTTGTGAAAGAACAAATTTCTTGGGCATGCGGTTGGTCGTTTAATTATAGTATGGCGGTGACGATTCCGTCATCTTTATATATGCCAAATACTGTAGGCATCGGACCCATGATTTATATGGGAGCCTCGTCCTGTGAGCGTTTTTTAGAAAGCTGGTAGAACCATTTGCGAGCTTTGAGGTTCGCATGATTGTGCTTTGGCTCTCTGGTATATGCATGCTTCTACATTTGATTTGGCTGATGATGCAACTGTGGCGTTAGAATTCTCACCATACATATTGTATAAGGTTGTATTGCAACAAATGGGTCCCCGTCATTCCACGTTATCTGCAACGTGAGGTGCGCGAAGCCTTTCACGATCATCCGACGGCCGGTCGTCTAGGCTACCACAAGACTTAGGACAGAATCCGAAGTCGATGCTCCTGGCCTGGCCTGTCTTCAGCCGTTGCGAAGTTTGTTGCATCCTGCGTTTATCGTTGAAGCCGCAAACGACCGAGAGTAGCTCCTTCTGGCTCTTTGGAATTTCTGCCTTGTCCCGCTTCGCCTTTAGTAGTAGTTAGAAGAGATTTGCATGGTACTCTTCCCACAACCTCCCATGTTAATCGTTGCATTGTGACGACTGTAGACCATCTAACACGCTACGCGGGGACAAGCTCTCTACTACTGAGGAGTGTTGCTGAAGCCGCTGACTTCTTTCTACGCAACATTTTCTTACGCTATGGCGATCCGCGCGTTCACCTCAGCAACTGTGGCAAGCTCTTTCTCACTTCTGTCCTTACCCGAAGTTCTGCGCGCCTCAAACATAATTGACAAGGCGAGTTCCAGTTACCACCCACAGACCAACGGCTTGACAAAGCGTTTGCATCGTACCCTCTCCGACATGATTGAGATCTGCATCCGCCCCGACCACACGAACTGGGATGCAATCCTGCCGTTCGTGAAATTCGCCTGTAACACGGCTACGCAACGCACCACAGGCTTTTCACTTTTTTTCCTCACCTATGGCCGCTCACCTAGTTTCGTTCTTGGTGCACCTTTCCTTTCTACTCCTGTACCCCTGGGAGCTTGTTTCACGGAACAGTTGTATCTCGCCTCAAGGACTACCCTCCCCTCGCCTGGCTTAACTCCGGCATCTCCCAGGCTGCTCGTAAGTCTCGTTACGACTGGAGTCACCGCGCTGTGACTTTTTCTACTCGCGACGAAGTTTCTTGCACTCCTGTGCGCTTTCCCGGATTATGCGATAAATTGCTCACGCATTTTATTGGGCCTTACACGGTCATTGCTGAGACATCCCCCTGTCCATTTCCGCGTCTCGCCACTTATAACGCCATCCGTTCACCGTTTCTGTGGGACAGAGATAACGGATGTCTCTCATTTAATGCCATATACTCGACGCATATCATAATACTACCGTGCGGCCAGGCGGCCGCTTCCAAAGCGAGAGGGAGTTAGTGCGAGCGCAGGAGATGCCTAACTTTCAACTTCATCGCCTCTACATATCACCATCCATTGTACATCTTCTTCATCTGTATATATTATGAGGGAACGTATCCCGGCCACGGCGCCGGCATTTCGATGGGGGCGAAATGAGAAAACACCCGTGTGCTTAGATTTTGGTGTACGTAAAAAAACCCCGGCCTGGTGGTCGAAATTTCAGGAGTCCTCAACTAAGGCGTATGCTATAATCAGTAACTGGTGTGGGCAAGTAAAACCCCATAATTTAATTTTGTATATCACCAGCTGCACAGCTTGACCGTCGTGGTAGCAGCACGAGCTCGGCTGCAATAAACTGGTTCCTTACAATATGTCGCTTCCCGAATAAAGGGAGTGAGAAAAGCAGGCGACACTCTGGCTTTTCTTTCTCCTTCCCTGATAAGTGTTCCGCAGCCTTGGTCGTGCTGGACCGCGGCAGCATAAGATGGGGGACACCGCAACGGCGGGCATTCAGCCATTCGGACAGAATGCACGCCGCAGCGCTAACGAATCTGGCGACGACGCTCGGCGCTGTCGTTGCTATCTAACTGTTCTCCTTTCTTCGTTTTTGAAAAGCGAGAGATGACAAGGAAGATAACTCACGGGTCCAGGGCACTTCCTTTGGGTCGGTGGCTGTCCACCTGCGCCATTTCTCTCTTCAAGTGGTCCCAACACTTGCGTAGCTCCTGCTCGGCGGTCGGGCGGACTCCGTTTTGAACTCTCCTTCGGTCAGCGTATGTTTATTTTTTGTTCTCCCTTAGAAACACTGCATCAGCAGGCTTGTTTTCTAGCACGTGGCCGTGTCTCGTCTCGAGGTGTTTCAGGATTGACGGCTCCTCCGTGGTAAAGTTGATTATTATTCTCTGAAACGTTCCCACAACAAATCATTCAATAAGGAAGCGGTTACGTGAACACATAAATAAACACATACATAATAAACAATATATATATATATATATATATATATATATATATATATATATGTATGTGAAGAAAAAGAGCACGACGTACTTTGAATAAGCTCAGTAAAATTGACTGGCGTATCGGCTGGTGGACCAGCCTGTGTTTATATGTGTTATTCTTACAAGATGCAAATTTATCAGCATCGTGCAAGAGAAAGTGGAAACAAATCTCGCGTCATTACCGATAAAAGAAAACGACGCGAAATTGGCTGCAGCTTAGCTCAGCTAACCCTGGATATGCAAAGCGAAAGCTTGGTTTAGCCTGGGGCCCTGTAACGTAAAACTATTCCGACATGTTTTTATTCCAATCTCTTTACGTCAAATTTGCGTAACCACCGACGCAAGCATCGGGCTGTTACCAGCAGAGTAGTCTGAAGAGACCAATTAAAAGCTCTCCTCATTTATAGGAAGTCACTTTTCTTTGCTTTAAAAACGAATAACATTGCCTACATTGCTATCTAATTGGCTGACAAAAGGTGACGAGCACGCTCAAGCTAAGAGGAATTCCATGGGGCCGAGCAAGTGATCTGAAAATCGATAACAGAATGAAGAGGGTGGTGCTGGCGTCGGCGATTGGTCCGCTTTCCCTTACTTAGCTTGCGGTGGCTGGTCGAAAATCGCGGTGACGTGCAACGGCAGGTTAAGAATGCTGCTAAAACGGATCCTCAGCGAATAAGAGTTCGCAGAGCGAGGTCGTAAACGTCCTGATATTGCTCGAAAACATTACACGGCCACGCGAAAAGTTTTATAGTACGCAAATAAACCCACGCTCCCCGGCAGGTGTGAGTAGACAGTGCCTGAGCGATCGGCGGCAGCCATATTTTATTCCTTTCGGAATGGGGCAGCCGGCGTTTATTCTGAAAACAATTCAGTTTGGTTAGACATGTTAGTGCATCTTTAGCGCGTTCGAGTCACTTTGAGGCAGCGAGTTTTTTCGGTTTTGTGACGTCGCGTGACAGTCAGGCGAAGTGGGTGGAGCCCTAAAGCTTTTGACCAATAGCCGAAGTCTAATGGCCAAAAGGCGTCGAATAAGAAATAACTGCGTTTATTTTGTTCGGTCCAGTCATGCATGATCAGTTGTACACGTCATTTGACATGTGGAGCTATCGCGGTTTTCGTGATGTCACGTGATAGACAGGCGAAGTGGAGGTGGTTCAAAAAGCTTTTCACCAATAGCGGAGGGCTCATTGCAGAATTGGAATAGAAAAGGTTCGAATAGCTTTATGTTATAACGCCCCTGGTTAAGTGTTCGTTCGACTTGGTCAACCATTCGTTTACCCGCCGTGGTTGCTCAGTGGCTATGGTGTTGGGCTGCTGAGCACGAGGTCGCGGGATAGAATCCCGGCCCTGGCGGCCGCATTTCGATGGGGGCCAAATGCGAAAACACCCGTGTACATAGATTTAGGTGCACGTTAAAGAACCCCAGGTGGTCGAAATTTTCGGAGTCCCCCACTACGGCGTGCCTCAAAATCAGAAAGTGGTTCTGGCACGTGAAACCCCATAATATAAAACCTTTCGTTTAGCTGTAGGTACTATACATAGTTTTACAATCATTGTTGAGCCAGGTATGACGTCTCTGCCTAAGTCGGTGGCTAGACATGACTGCGATTACGCTTGGGTAGGCACGCATCTTTCGGCAGTGCGACGCCTACTGTGCCTCATAAAAAGCCCAGTGATAGACATGCAAAGAGACGCCATGAACATGCGCAGCGTCTAAGCACACGCGGACAGGGCGCGAACGCGATTGCTTCATTGATCACGATGGTGCGAGGCCTGTTGCATCCCCGACCCTAATTCAGTGAAGCAGCTTGCCGTGCGGTATCCCCAGTTCCCAGACAGGGTCATCCTGCTTGGCAATATGGTCAACATCAGTAGCTGCAAAACAACATAAAATTGCTCCTTATAAAGCAAGCATTTAGGCCATGCCATTAGTAGATAATCTTTGAAGTACAGCCTATAAAATTGACTATTTGCGCAGACTGCGAACAATAAGATCACGTTATGCTCACATTCCGAGAAACTTTCCACTCTTTTTCCCATTACATACCTTGATTGTCAAATCTGTCCTGAACTCCATCAATTTCAGGCAGCGCAGGCTGGTGCCCAAGCGTAACCACGTCTTGTCATTATAATTATATACCAGTATATTACCAGATGCTTGCAGGCTGAGGAGCAGCAACTCGCATCCTTTCCAGTCCTTACGATGCGTTTTCAGAAAGTTGGTGGCTGAAAAAAAAAAACGCCTCGCTCTGAGTGATATGCAAATCTGGTTTGCATCGGCACCGCCATGAAGGCACCTCACATAACAGACGATACGCAACGTTCTTCAGACTTAGGAATTCACCTGATTAGTTAACATGATGAACATGCTTGCTGTGACAAATCCAGAATATGATTCGTGTGTGTTGGGTAATCGCGTTATCACAAAAAGAAAGGTTTTTGTACACAATCCGTCGTTTGTTGAAGCTATAGGCAGAGTACAACCGAAAAAAACATGTAGTTCATGTGTCAAGACAAAAGGCTTATTATTTAGCGCCGCCTTCAAAGATCGCCACTGGTTGCATGGATGACGACCGCGTAGCAAGACCTGCCGTGGCCGTGCTAATAGCGACGTTATGTCGCACACGTTCCCTGTCAAGAGGATTGTCAATTCATATTGACATATGCGACGACACGGTGCCGACTCACTGCAGCTCTTCCGTGAGCCCCGAATCGGCTGCTTTGCCGCCCCTTTGAAACGCATATAAGTCAAAGAAATGCAGTTTGGATTACAACGCCGATGAAAGTGTAACACGATCTTTCAAGAAAGAGTTCGAAACTTCTCCTCTAGATTTATCTTATTGAACTACTATCGACGCAAATGCTTGTCCTAGCGCTTTTTTCTACCTGACGCCGTGTTTCCCACGTATGACTGTTTCATTAAATATATTACTCGAATAATGACCTGAATAATGATACCTCTCCTCCAAGCGATATGCCACGCTTGCTCGTTCATCGTATGGAACTTTCGGTATACCTGACTGCAGTGGCAACGCATACTTGGAAAAACAAGAGAGCAATCGCCTTCCTACTTCCTCCGTCACCATCACTGATCACCACGTGTTCAAGTCAGCACTCTGTGACCATGTGTATCCTTATTAGCCCTCTTATTTATTACTGCCACACCTCTCTGCAATGCCTGTACGGCCCCGAGAGTAAGTGAAATGAAAATATATAGCTTCCTGTATAAAAGGAGTGTGGAAAGCAAGCGACACTCAGACTTTCCTTGTTCGTGCTGAGTCGAGACAAGTGCCAGCATTCCAGCGCGGCCCTGCCAGCCAGAGACGGGCGATACCGCAAACACGTTGGAACGCTCGGTGCGTTGGTTTTGCGAGTCATTTGGGCTCAATGCAAGCGGCACTCACAGATTACGCGACCATGCCCGGCAGTGCCTTGCCTCTCTAACCTTTTTTTTTTTGTTTTGTTTTGAGAAGCGAAAGATGTGGACAATTACAACTCAGTGGTCCGAATCTGCTCCATTGTGTTCGTGGCTCTCCCCCACTTGTGAAGTTGTCTGAACACTTTCGTAGCTGCTGCTCTCCTGTCTGCTTCTATTTCTCTTCCTTCTCGCTTAGGGACACCGCATCGATACGCTTGTTTTCTAGCACGTTGATATGCTTCGTCATGAAGTGAGTGGGAATTCACCGCTGCTTCTCGGTAACGTTGATTATTGTTTCCTGAAACATACCCATACCAATGTTCGAATAAGTAAGCGAACGGTTGAGTGAGTGAAAACTTTATCGTAAATGTCCGACGATTTGGGCGGCGTGGCGTCATAAGCACCCCACCCTTGGTGACGGCCCCGAGTCCTTGGACTCGGGCGGCGTCCTCGGCATGCCGGACGGCCCACAGTTGATCAGCCAGGTCGTGGCTTTGCAGGGCCGCCTCCCAAATCGCGCCTCGGTTCGACACTGCCATGTCTACAGCCTTCGTCGCGGACTCCTGCTGCTCGCTATACCGGTGCGTGCCCACAGTATGTGCTGCAGCGTAGCTCTGGCTCCGCACGCTTTACAATCGTCGGACGAAGAAGTGTCGGGGTAGCAGATGTGAAGGATCGCCGAGTTCGTATATGTGTGTGTCTGCAATTGCCTCCTGACAACCGCGTCTTTCTTGTTTAGTTAGGCGTGCGGGGGTGGGTATTTGCATCTGTTCAATCTGTAGTGTTGTGTGATGTCTCTGAAAGTGGTCCTGCGATCCCCCGCGAACAGTTGAATAAATAAATAAATAAATAAATAAATACATAGGCGCAACATTTGCCAGGCCCAAAATTACAATGTGTAAAATTGTATGAATCATGCAACAGAAAAAGCAAACAAACCACGTCGCATCAGCCAAAAAAGAAAAAAAAAAAAAACCCGGCGACACACGTTGCTAGAAGAGAGATGCACGACAGCTACAACTCGCAGTTTTCAGACTGCATTTCTTACGGCGTGTAAGAATGCAAATTTGTTTCTATATGTTTATTGTTTGAGCAACAAAATGTGATTCCTTTTTATTTATAAATGAGCGATTAAGGGCTATGAAAAGTTTCTGGCCTCGCTCCCAGGCTCTTTTCGCATAATGATAGGGCCGCCTGAAGTAAGGGTGTCTTTTCATTCAAAAAGACAAGTTTCTGTATCATGCCTTGCCTTTTTCTCAACCTTACACTTTCCTTATCGTTATAAAAAGGCGCCTTTCAGCGTTGAGATAAGGTCCGTTTGTCAATACGGGCATAAGTAAATGTCAGCGGCTGCACAAACATACATGTGCTTCCGCAAACTGTCCTTTCACACACTAAGCGCCGGAAAAACTATTGTGCTGTGGGCCCTAACGGTTTTGCTTTATACGAATCAAGCAAGAATTAAGCCCGGGAAAGGTTCTGAGGCAACCAAAGCACAGATAGTTGACGCCCTTTGCATTTGCGGCACCCACCTGTAATGGAATGCTTCGCTTTTTGTAAGCAGTGCATTGTTTCGTAAATTTATGTACATAAAGAAAGCGGTTATGACACGAAACTCATCATCACCGGCTGCCAATGGAGCCGGCGTCATAATGAAAACTGCACTCTTGCTACGCCAAAAGACCTATAATGGTATGCTGGAATACTTACGTAACTTTTACTTCATATTTAAAAGGCTACTAAGAATGTGCTAAAGGAGATCAAACAAACAGGTGTGAAATATCCGCGGATCATTGCTTTATTCCGAAATATTATTTTTTGCCAACCAATCAAAAAGAGCCGCTGTGGTTCACGGCGTGTGCTCGCCAGTTTTCTGTGCAATTACCGGTAGCGGCATACATTTTACCGGAACCTGTATCGTACTGTAAGGCAGCGTCAGTGTACAGTTTCTTTTATTGTAGATAACCTCGCCTCTATAATGCTTTCTGTTCTCTGTGTAAACTGCCTTCGCCTTTGATGCTCGTGGGGATTGGTCTGTGTTCCGCAAACCTTTTTACGTGTGAGGGCCGAAGGAGGTTGTTCAGCTCTGACTGATGCAGGTTCTTGCCATGCAACGTAGATAACAGTCGCTGCCCATTCCACGTACCCTTCAGCCTCGATTCGTTAACGATGCGTAAAGTCATACGTTTACAGACGCCTGTACAATTTGGTGCCGCCATACTGAGGGAGTCTCGGTATCTCCTTTGAATCACATCTCAGCGTCTGCGCGAGTGCGTCTGTGCAGAGTAGCAACATGGCGGCGCCCTTGCAGTTGTCCATATCAAAGAATAAGCACCACGAGGAGCTTTTCATCTGGTTTCGATTATACTAACTCTGTGGCTAAACGTTTCAGACTTGCTAGTGTGCCATTCCACGGGCTCTTCAGGCTCGATTCGTCTACGGTGCGTTAATGGATGCGTTTGCAAGCGCCAGAATAATTTGCCGCCACCATACTGGGGGAGGCTTGGTAGGGCGTTGATTGCGCGTCTCTTTTGAATCACATCTCATCGTCTGCGCCTGCGCGCAAATGCAGATTAGCAACATGACGATGCCCTTGCAATTGTCTATTTCAATGCTTGGGCGCCATGAGGAGCGTTTCCGCTGGAGTTGATTACATTAACTCTGTGGCTAAACGTTTCAGACTTCCTGGTGTAATAAACACCGCAGTAGCTTTCTAGCGAGGGAGTGTCACTTCTGAGTTTGTTTGCTGTGTTCACGTAATGTACGTTTAATCTGACGTCCATTGATTCTCTCGTTTCACTGATGTTTTTTTTTTTTTCTTGCAGAAAGAACATTGAAGCATATAACTCACATCGGAACTACTACCAGCAAAGCTAGTTTTCACTTCGTTTCCAATGTTCCAACTTTTCCCGAAATTGACGCCCCGTACATGGAACAAATTGTTATCACTGTTGAAGGCATTAAATTACTCATTAGTAACCTCAAAATATCTCCTTCAGCTGGTGTTGACAACATTAATTCCAAGATATTAAGAACACCGTCGCTTGTGAAAGAACAAATTTCTTGGGCATGGGGTTGCTCGTTTAATTATAACATGGCGGTGACGAGTCCGTTATCTTCGTATATGCCAAATGCTGTAGGCATCGGATCCTTGATTTATATGGGAGCCTTGTCCTGTGAGCGTTTTTTTCGAAAACTGGTAGAACCGTTTGCGAGCTTTGAGATTAGCATGATTGTGCTTTGGCTCTCCGGTATATGCATACTTCTAGATTAATTTGGCTGATGATACAACTGCGGCGTTAAATTCTCACCATACATATTGTGTCAGGATGTGATGCAACAAATGGGTCCCAGTCATGCCACGTTATCTGCCACGTCAGGTGCGCGATGCCTTTCTTGATCATCCGACTGCCGGTCATCTAGGCTACTACAAGACTTAGGACAGAATGCGAAGTCGCTGTTCCCGGCCTGGCCTGTCTTCAGCTGTTGCGAACTATGTTGAATCCTTCGTTAATCGTCGAAGCCGCAAATGACCGACAACAGCTCCTTCTGGCTCTGTACAACATCTGCCTTGTCCCGCTTCGCCTTTAGAAGTACTCGGAAGAGATTTGCATGGTCCTCTTCCCATGACCTCACATAGTAATCGTTGGATGTTGGCGACTGTCGACTATCTAACACGCTACGTGGGGACAAGTTCTCTACTACTGGGGAGTGCTGCTGAAGCCGCCGATTTCTTTCTGCGCAACATATTCTTACGCAATGGCGCTCCGCGTGTTCACCTCAGCAACCACGGCAAACTCTTCCTCTCTTCTGTCCTTAGCGAAGTTCTGCGCACTTCAAACACAATTCACGAGACGAGTTCCAGTTACCACCCGCATACCAACGGCTTGACGGAGCGTTTTCATCGTACCCTCTCCGACATGATTGCGATCTACATCCTCCCCGACCACACGAACTGAGAGGCATTCCTGCTGTTCGTGACATTTGCCTATAAAACAGCCACGCAACGCACCGCCGGCTTTTCACCCTTTTCCCTCGCCTAAAGCAGCTCACCAAGTTTCGTTCTCGATCTACAGTTCCTTTCGACTCCTGCATCCCCAGGAGCTCCTTTCTCGGAACAGTTCCGTGTCGCGTAGCGGACGGCCGTCACGTCGCCCGCCCTAACACCCGGCATCTCCCAGGACGCTCGCAAGTCTCGTTACGACTCGACTCACAGTGCTGTGACTTTTTCTCCTGCCGACGAAGTTCTTCTTTGCACTCCTGCGCGCGTTCCTCGCTTATGCGAAAAATTTCTCACGCGTATTACTGGACATTACGCGGTCATTGCGCAGACATCCCCTGTCAATTACCGCATCTCGCCACTTAGAACGCCGTCCGTCCACCGCTGCCGCGGAAGATAGTGCATGTCTCTCGTTTAAATATATATCCTCGACGCATTGCATAATACTTCCGCGCGGCCTGGCGGTCACTCCTCCACCGAGAGGGAATTAGTGGGAGCGCGACACATGCCTGACCTTTACCTTCATCATCTCTACATATCATCATTTATTGTACATCTTTTTCGACTGTATATATCATCACCAGCTGCGCAGCTAAATCATCGTGGTAGCAGCCCGGCCTCGGCTCGAATAAAGCAGTTTCTTAGAATATATCGCTTCCCGAATAAAAGGAGTGACAAAAGCAGGCGACGCATTGACTTATGTTTCTCTTTTCTGATAAGTGCTCCGCAACCTTCGTCCTGCTGGGCCGCGGTAGCCTAAGACGGGGGACACCGCAGCGGTGGGCGTTCAACCATTCGGGTTGAATGCACGCTGTGGCGCTAACAAATTTTTCGACAACGCGTGGTGGTGTCGTTGCTCTCTAACGTTTCTTTTTTTTGCCTAGTTTTCCGAGAATCGAGAGACGTGAAGCAATATAACTCACGGGTTCGGACCATCCCCTTTGTGTCCGTGGCTATCGCCCTGCGCAATTTCTGTTTTCAAGTTGTCCCAACACTGGCGTAGCTGCTGGTCGGCGCTCGGGTGGAGTCCGTTTTTACATTTGAACTTTCCCTCTATCTGCTTCCGTTTGTTTTCCTTCTCGATTAGGGACCCTGCATCAGCACGCTTTTTTTCTAGCATGTTGCAGTGTCTCGTCACGAAGACACCCGAATTGAGCCCTCGTCCTCGGTATAGTTGATCATTGTTCTCTAAAACATACACACGAGAAATCCTCCAATAAGCAAGCGAAAGCTTTAAAAAAAGATGATGATGCGCAAATAAACAAATATACAAGTAAAAAAAATACACGCAAGCTTTGCATCTCCACAAGATACAAAATGCGGGGAATCATGCAAGAGACAACGTAAACAAATCTCGCCGCATCACCGAAAGAAGAAAACGAAAAAAAATTAGCTGCGCTCTAGTGTAGATAATTCTAGACAAGCTGAGAGGAAGATCGATTTAGCCTGGTTAATTCTTGGTTCCACTTGGTTAACGTTTGATTTAGCTGTAATTATTATGTTTAGGTATACAATTCATCGTTAAGCCAGGTACGACGGCTGTGCCAAGGTCAGTGACTAGACGTGACTGTCATTAGGCTTGGGTAGACACACATCGTTCGACGGTGCGACGCATGTTGGGCCACAGGGAAGAGTGAGTGCTCGACAAACAAAGAGACGACGCGAACAGTCGCAGCGTCGATGCGCAAACGTAGAGTGCGCGAATATAGTCGCTACGTTGATCTCGACGGTGCGACGCCTGCTGCATTCCGGACCCTCTCCAGTGAATCAGTTCGTCTGGCGATACCAGCGGGGTGGTCAACGCCGCTTGGCGACGACGGCTCAAAGCCTCCCGCTTCCTCTCAACGCTGTGAGAAGTCTCGGCCTCGCTCTCACCCATGGCTCTCCTCGAGCTGACTAGATTCCCTGTACATGCTCCCGCAGGGAGCCGAGTTTCGCGTAGGTCCGCCATTGTGTTCCTGCTGCGCAGTTAAGCTTGCTCCTCGAAGGCGCAACAGACAAGTGCCGAGCGGTGTTCCATTTGCTTCCTGGGGGCAGCACCCCCAGGAAGGGGGCGGCGGCCCTCTCAGATCCGCGGAAGTAGCGAGGAACCAAGACCTCGAGGAGCACAATGCACGAGACCGACGTAGTGGCCGCGTCACGGTAAACGCTTGTCCTCCCTGCGTCGAGGGAGCCTAACCGACTCTGCAGGCATTTTCACTAAAGTTGTTCTCTCTCTCTCTCTGCTGGTCGTGATCTACATGCGGCAATTGTTCGCTAGCGGCGAGCAAGACGAGACTTTTTATGGAGGTTTCGCTCGAAGGATTGGCGCAGCCGGAGGGGTGCGAACCCCCCGAAATTTTTAGTTTATACGTGCGTAAATACACGCACATATACAAACACACGCACGAACGTACATATAGAGTGCTACACCCTCGATCGCTCGAAATAAAATCATGCCTACGCCCGTGGCTGAAACAGCTCGAAACAGGGTGTCTACCAACCGGGAAAACCGGGAAAACCGGGAATTCTCAGGGATATTGAGTAGTCTGGAAAAAGTCAGGGAAAACTCAGGGAATTTGGGCCTTTATCAGAGAAAACTAGCGCCAATTTTATTGAAAGGGTCGAAAGTCGCGGTAATGCTTGCTCGAGCAACAGACAGGAATCGTAATGAATCGTCTTTGACGCGCTGTCGTCGGCTGGA
The DNA here is from genome assembly GCF_023375885.2 of Dermacentor andersoni. NCBI lineage: Eukaryota > Metazoa > Arthropoda > Arachnida > Ixodida > Ixodidae > Dermacentor > Dermacentor andersoni. The sequence continues at coordinate 55,326,652 of NC_092824.1, forward strand.
GGAGTTGCCAGTGTGCAGTCAACGACCGACTTTCCGGATTCCCGATAATTTGGACGGCTTCGCGGCACCGCCACGTAACCCATAGAGTCAACGTATCAGAACGTGTGAAAATTCGGACGCAAGAACTCTTCGCCGTCCGATTTTCCGGACGTTTTGCCGTGACCGCGGGTACGAAACGGCAATAATCAAAGGTACCACCGCTGCCGTTTTGATTACTTCACCACCTAGAACCGGCACTCTCGCACGCAGATCCGCTGGCAGCCGTTGCCACCACTGCGGCAACGCTAGACCTAGCTGCTTCGACGTTCGCTATGAAGCTTCTTGCCGTTGGGTACCGAGTTTTTATTTAAAGAATTAGCTGCTGTCAGCAATGGCACGGACTCCAAATTTGTGGTCCTCGTGATTGGCTTAGGAACTTAGAAAACACGGTGCGTTGCATGATGCCGGTTTCCGAAAGTTAGCTTCGCCTTTGTACAGCAGTGTTACCTGGTGAAGCATATGCAAAAGTATTACAGTGAAGCATAACAAGCGTGGGAAGGGGCTATTGCCACGGAACACCGTATGCATTGCTTAATTATACACGCGTGCACCCTGTATTTCCTGTCACAGTACGAGCGCCGATATGCCTAATATGTGTACCGACAGGCCTTCAGAGCGTTTTCGAACGTGCCTGTCGCGGTTTGAGCCCCTAAGGGCAGTAAATGACACGCATTTATTTGTTTCCAACTGGCCGATTTTTCGAGCGTTTTCCCGGCCCCTAGGGAGTTCTAAAAATCGGTCGTGGACTGTGCAAGTGACCAAGATGCTTCAAATGGTCCTCGGGGTGAACGAGTGGCAGAAGGAGGACAAGAACAGAAATGATGTATGCATTGAGGAATAAACGGGAAAGGAAGCTTGCTGCCGCCGTTTTGAAGAAGTTTGAGCTCAAAAAACAAAATTTTGGCTGATGCCAAGATGCAGGTGTCCCTCATCCAAACCAAAATAAACTCTTTAAAGCAGTGAAACACAATACTCAGGCGTCGTGCGCGGGCTGAGAGTATGTCAGGACAGTTGAGGTTGACTTACGAGCGGTTGAGAGAGAATCTCAATTGTGACAGAGTTCAGGCCTCATACCACTGAGCTTGCCATCAGTTGATAGAAATAGCTCATATTCGAATATATTTGCTTCTATGTGCATCTCCTTTTTATTCGTATTTGTGAATGTCCGACTTCATTTGCAATTTTTTTCGAAGACACTTTATTTGCTGTGCATTTTACTAACCCCTGCCTTCTATTCTCTTTTTGAATAACATAAACACTACTCCTTAGTATTCAAATTGGATTAAGTAGCTTTTTTATTTTTTCATGTGCTTACTAGAGAGTGACTCCACCAGGCGATATGGTTTCAGCCCGTCTAGACATAAAACATAGTTCTGCATCACTCAGGGAAGTGTGCAACGGCACTAAGGGAAAACCTGTAAAACTCAGGGAATTTGGAAATGTCAACTTGGTAGACACCCTGTCGAAAATTCGCGTGCAAATGCGCGTTGCCTTGCAAGAAAAAGCGGTGCAATGTTTTTCAGCATGCATATGAAATTTCCTAGCGGAGGACGGAATGCGAAAAATGTTTTAAAGGGTGTTAAAGAAAACTTCGGACACCCGTAGTGGACCATTATATGAGCACATTTTTGATGTCAAAACCAGACGAATAATGATCAGGCCAAGAAAACTATCGTTCCTCCAGCTATGTCAGTGACCGTTAACCGTGACCATAATTCATCATTAACCGTCTTTCACAGCTGCTGCTCGTTTTCGATATATGCGGTACAGGCACGTTGATATAAACGCATTTCAAATGTTCACATGCGCCCATTTCATGCAAAGCTTATTTTTACGATTTATACCGCAAACTTAACAGCTGCTTCGCAACAGCAAATCTGCAAGTGGAAAAAAATTCAAGGTGCACGAGCTTCAAGATCAAATTTATTTCATACCAGGGGATGGATGAGGAATAGGTGGTGGAAGCAGGGGATCAGTACTGGTCCTTGGGTCAGAATTCAAAGTCACTGGAGGTATTAAGAATAACAACAGGTTATTTTTATTGCACTAATCACATAAGATAGCAAACTTGCAAAGTAATATTTCACACATTGCATACTGTAATATGACAACAATTTCTTCTTCATCTCTTCGCGCTGCCCAGATTATTTACTATGACACAGCGCTTATAAAACGTCGAAAAATAATTTTATAAAAAAAAAATAACGTACTGCGGGCGGTAACAGCTGAAGCTATCACAGTAGTCTCAACAACGGGAGCGCACGATGTTTTCGCATACAACAAAACAATGAACACGAGTACATTATTCAACCTCACATGAAGTCAGAACGCCGACAACAAAAACACCGCAGCAGAGAAAAGCCGGGCTGCAGCGTGAAAATTGTATCTGCTAGTATTTACTCTGTTTTGAACACACTGTTATGGAGCCGCATAGACAGGACAATCGCAAAAACTACGCAGCGAATTGAGCGAGTTGGTAAGTTAACAATCTTGCGTATATGCGCAACACAACACAGATGCATCGTCCATTTTTGTCTCGCATCTTTGTGCCGTTGCACACTATATTCTAAAAATTGCGCAAGTGAAGAACCTCTCATTTCAGCGTGTACAGGAGTGTTACTCGACATAAATGCTGCTTTAGTGTAAACAAGGCGAACCCATCTCGCATATCCTGGTCCCTTTCGGAGCTGGCCGGTCTCGTCCGTCCGCACGGAACTGCGTAAAAAGCTTTCAGACCATCCGCGCGATTTGTGCAGTATGGTGCGCTGCACCCCGTCATATTGGAATGCAACTGTCAAACTGTGTGTTTCGTACCACTTCACCAAAGTTATTAACATAGTATCGTGAAATAGCGTACCTACAAGCTCGAGCCAATAAGTGCAACGCACGCTTGACAGTCCGCTGATTGCAATTTCAATGGAAATCACAGAAACGAGTCGGCGCCGCACCCGTAATCTTGGCTTCGTAGCCGCGGAGATGAACATTTGATATCGTTTTTGCATCACGTGATAACTCTCGGCGAATAGCGGTGTGAATGGTGGCGGAAACGTTATGCACAACTCTGCTCCCTGCACGAGCATATACAGGAACACTAGAGCTGAATGCGCGAGCGCGCCACTTCTCTTAGCTAGGCGCGCGGCGAGTCACGTGGTCAGGCGGCGACCCGGCTGCGGAAAGTGCGTGCGCCAAGCCGGCGCCGGCGGAGCAGCTCGGCGCGCCGAGTCACGTGATGCGTTGTGTTGTGCCGTACCACGTGCCTATTATCGAGGCACGGCCGCTCAATGGAAGCAAGGTTTGAACACACTTGTTTGTTTCCATTGTTTCCATTGAACACACTTGTTTGTTTCCATTGAGCGGCCGTGATCGAGGTGACGGAAGCTGTCACACTACGTGCACCACGTGCATATCTTAGGGGCGACGCGAGCTCCCACTTCTCCGCGACGAATCAAGAATCGATGCGAGTGACGTCAGCACCTGCCCCGACTGGTTCCTGCCGACGATGAATCGCCGAATGGGACTTAAAGGAGAGAGAGAGAGAGTCGCCCCCAGCCGCCCAGTCGGTGTGTTGCGCTCTTACAGCTACGTGTAGGCAATCGTCCACTACCTGCAAATTTTGTGTAACGTTTTTCGTTTCTTCTTCGTCTCCGAAAAGAGTCCGCCTCTCGCCCTACACCCCGAAGTCACAACTGTTGCGAAGGCTACGGCGAACCTCTGGTCAAATGAAGGTCACATTGCTGGCGACGGTGAAACTTGACTCGACGCGGTGAGGAAAGCTTTCTCTTTAAAGGAAACCGGCCGGAACGTGTTGCCAAATGAGAGATGCACGACAGCCACAACCCGCATTTTCTAAACTGCATTCTACACGGAGCGTAATAATGCGTATTCCTTTTTTTTTACATCGAGAGTTTCGTGCAACAAAATGTTATTCTTCTTAAACATCACCGATTCAAAGCTATAAAACGTTGGTAGCCTCACTCCCATGCTCATTTCTTGTGATAAGGCCGCGTTTCGTAAGGGTGCCTTTTCAAGCAAGAAGCACGTTTTTGTAACACGTCTTTCCTTTTCCTCTAACTTATGCTCTCCTTACCATTACAAAAGTGCGCTTTTAGCTTTAAGGTGAGCTGGGTTTGTTAATGCGTGCCTAAATAAATAAATAAGAAATAAATGAAAAATAATTAATTAATAAAGTCATCAAGTGGTGAAGGCGCTTTTCTGCTTCTTGAGGACGACAGACTTGTGTGAATGTCTGTGACTACTAATGCAATTTCTATTAGAACACACCCATCAGCGAACTCACCGCTAATTTCCTTGTTTCCTTCCCCCTTGTGTGCCCTGTCATCTTTGTTTTACCCTTTCCCATTCCCCCGGTGTAGGGTAGGCAACCGCACGTTATCTCGTTGACCTCCCTGCTTTCTGCTTTTCTCTTTCCTCCGCCAAATAATTTTTAGCGGGTGCACAAACATTCCTTTCATCGAAGTAGTGTCGGAAAAAGTCTTGTGCTGTGGGCATTAAGGCTTTTCCTCCATACAAAACAACCAACAAATAAGGACGGGTTCGGCGCTAGGAGACAGTCATAGCATAGATAGTTGAGGTCCTTCATCTTTGTGGCACCCATCTGTAATGGAATGGTTTGCTTTTGTAAACAGGGCATCTTTCGGTAAATTAATATACCTTTCTTCACGTCAAGCACAGAGGGCGTTAGCTGAAGACGAAAGTTCCTTATTGCCCATGGAGCGAGAATTATATTGAAAACTGGTCCCTTAGCTTTGCGACACCCTTCTGTATTGGTATAGTTTGCTTTTGTAAGCGGTGAATTTTTTCGTAAATGCGTAGACCTGTCCTCAGGTGTAGCAAAGAGGGTATGAGCGGAGAACTCGAAGGCCTCATTGCCAACGGAGCCAGAGTTACAATGAAAACTGCACTCAACAACCACAGTTACTATCAAAACTTGTGCTTTACCTATTGCAGTGGTTGACTTTTGTAAGCGGTGCATTTTCCCCTAAATGTCTACACCTGCCTTTGCCGAAACGTCGCCGCGAGATTCGCCAATGGAGCCAGAGTTGCACTGAAAACTGCACTCTTGCTACATCAAAAGACCGCCGTAAATGCGCTGGGTTTCCTACATAACCTTCGCTTAATTTTTCAAAGTGTGCTGAGCATATAGGTATGCCGACCAAACAATAACAAGACATCTTTGCCGCAGCTCATGTCTTTATTTTGAAATTTTCCTTTTTCTGTATTGAAAAGTTCAGTATCGCTTTTTTTTGCAAAATATGTTTTGTTGTCCACTACCTAGCTACATAGAGCGCCAATGTATGAAGTTCTTATGTTTTTACCGCTAAACGTATTAGAGCAAAAGCTTTCCCAAAAAACGTCGCCACAGCAAACACTGTTGGTACGACTAAATTTTGTAATGCTAAAAATACTAAAGAAATATTATTCAACAGCAATCGTTTGTAAGCATCATTTAAGTGCCCAAAAACGTGTAAACAGCACAGTTTTATTGGGCCTTACACGGTCATTGCTGAGACATAACCCTGTCCATTTCCGCGTCTCGCCGCTTATAACGCCGCCCGTTCACCGTTGCTGTGGGACAGAGATAACGGATGTCTCTCGTTTAATGCCATATACTCGACGCATATCATAATACTACCGTTCGGCCAGGCGGGGGCTTCCAAAGCGAGAGGGAATTAGTGCGAGCGCAGGAGAGGCCTAACTTTCAACTTCATCGCCTCTACATATCATCATCCATTGTACATCTTCTTCATCTGTTTATATAATGAGGGAACGTATCCTGGCCGCGGCGCCGGCATTTCGATGGGGCCAAATTAAGAAAACACCCGTGTACTTAGATTTAGGTGTACGTTAAAAAGCCCCAGCCACGTGGTCGAAATTTCAGGAGTCCTCTGCTAAGGCGTGTGCTTGTGATGACCCTAATATGGGGGCAAAGGTTCCTGTACTCAAAAGGTTCTGATGGTTCTCTTAGGCGGAGCCTCCGAGAACCCCATTGAGGACAAAGCCGTTCGTTTCGAACACACACACAAACGTTTAATGGAACTGAAGAAGGCTAAAAAATAAATAGAAGAACATAGCAAATATAAAAGAAACACTCAAATACACATTTGGGGCTAGTGCGGAGCTAAGTAGTGCGTGAGTCCGGGCTTGCCACGGCGGCAGGGACACACAACAGTCTAGACGCGGCGACGCGGCGACAAGCTGACGAAAGGAGTGGCGCCGGTCTCACCAAAGGTCGTGGTGTACGTTGGTTGACCGGGCGACCGGAGCTGGCTAGCTCTGGTCGGGAGAAGTAAACCGGCTTGGCGGCACGACAGACGGGGGCGGCGTTCTGGCCGGGCAGCTGGCGTAGAACTCGGGCCCGTAGCCCAACTGTTCTCGTGCTGCCCACGGGCGCAGAAGCTCACCGGCCTTGAGGAGCTGGCGGCCCGCTCAGGTAGACGGGCGACGCACAGGAACAGGTTGGCAGGAGGCCCCGGTCGGGTGAAGTCCTGGTGGCTCGGATCCGGAACTCGACGGCCCGTCTTCAACGCCCGCTCCGGTGGTTGACGTGCTCCTGCCGTCGCTTCCTCGAATTCTCCTGGCGTCTTCCCTGCGTCTCCTCTGCGTCTCCCTGCGTGTCCTCCGCCTCTCCTCTGCGTCTCCTTGCGTGTCCTCTCGTTCTGCCAGCGCACCACGCTTTTTCTTCTGATCTGGCCGATTTGGCATTTTCCGATTGGCTACCTGACTCCCCGTGGTCTTTCCTAATTGGTTGCTTTTCTTCTTTTTGTTGTTTTTCATGCGCCGCGCCTTCTCGTGCCGGACGCTCTTCAAAGCCGTTGTTTTCCTTCTTCAAGCATGGAATCCGCCTCTGCGCCCGTGTACTCATTGTCGTCTGCTCTTGACCGTCGCGATCACCGCACCATGTCGCGCACCACACATCACAGGGCTATAATCAGAAAGTGGTGTGGGCAAGTGAAGCCCCATAATTAAATTTTGTATATATCATCACCAGCTGCACAGCTTGACCCTCGCGGTAGCAGCACGAGCTCGGCTGCAATAAACTGGTTCCTTACAATATGTCGCTTCCCGAATAAAGGGAGGGAGAAAAGCAGGCGACACTCTGACTTTTCTTTCTCCTTCCTGATATGTGTTCCGCAGCCTTGGTCGTGCGGGACCGCGGCAACCTAAGACAGGGGACACCGCAACGGCGGGCATTCAGCCATTCGGACAGAATGCACGCCGCGGCGCTAACGAATCTGGCGACGACGCTCGGCGGTGCCGTTGCTATCTAACGTTTTTTTTTTTTTTTTTTGAGAAGCGAGAGATGACAAGGAATATAACTCACGGGTCCAGGGCACTTCCTTTGGGTCGGTGGCTGTCCACCTGTGCCATTTTTCTTTTCAAGCGGTCCCAACCCTTGCGTAGCTCCTGCTCGGCGCTCGGGCGGACTCCGTTTTTACATTTGAACTCGCCTTCGGTCAGTGTATGTTTATTTATTTTCTTTTCCCTTAGAGACAGTGCATCAGCACGCTTGTTTTCTACCACGTGGCAGTGTCTCGTCTCGAGGTGTGTCATAATTGACGGCTCCTCCGTGGTGAGGTATATTATGATTCTCTGAAACATACTCACAACAAATCATGGAATAAGGAAGCGATTACGTGAACACGAATAATGAACTATATATATATATATATATATATATATATATATATATGTATAAATGTGTGTGTGCGTGTGTGTGTGTGTGTGTGTGTGTGTGTGTGTGTGTGTGTGTGTGTGTGTGAAGTAAAAGAGTGTGACGTACGTTGAATAGCACAGTAAATTTGATGGACGTGTCGGCTGGTGGACCATCCTGTATTTAGATGTGTTATTCTTACAAGATGCAAATTTATCAGATTCGTGCAAGAGGAAGTGGAAAGAAATCTCGCGTCATCACCGGAAAAAAAACGAAGAAAAATTGGCTGCAGCTTAGCTCAGCTAACCCTGCATATGCAAAGCGAAAGCTTGGTTTAGCCTGGGGCCCTATAACGTAAAACTATTCCAATATGTTTTTATTCCAATCTCCTTACGTGAAATTTACGTAATCACCAACGCAAGCATCGGGCGGTAACCAGCAGAGTTGTCTGAAGAGACCAATTAAAACCTCTCTTCATTTATAGGAAGTCACTTTTGTTTGCTTTAAAAACGAATAACATTGCCTACACGGAGCGGTCCGTCTTATCTAATTGGCTGACAAAAGGTGAGGAGGACGCTCAAGCTAAGAGGGATTCTAATGGGCCGAGCAAGTGCACTGAAAATCGATAACAGAATGAAGAGGGTGGTGCTGGCGTCCGCGACTGGTCCGCTTTCCCTTACTTAGTTTGCGGTGGCTGGTCGAAAATCGCGGTGGCATGCAACGGAAGGTTAAGAATGCTGCTAAAACGGATCCTCAGCAAAGAAGAGTTCGCAGAGCGAGGTCGTAAACGTGCCGATATTGCTCGAAAACATTACACGGCCACGGGAAAAGTTTTATAGTACGCAAATAAACCCGTGGCTCTCCGGCATGTGTGAGTAGACAGTGCCTGAGCGATCGGCGGCAGCCATATTTTATTCCATTCGGAATGGGGCAGCCGGCGTCTATTCAGAAAACAATTCAGTTTGGTTCGACATATTAGTGCATCTTTAGCACGTTCGAGTCACTTTGAGGCGGCGAGGTTTTGCGGTTTTGTGACGTCGCGTGACAGTCAGGTGAAGTGGGTGGAGCCCTAAAGCTTTTGACCAATAGCCGAAGTCTAATGGCCAAAAGGCGTCGAATCAGAAGTAACTACGTTTATTTTGTTCGGTCCAATAATGCATGATCAGTGTGTACACGTCCTTTTAGATGAGGAGCTATCGCGGTTTTCGTGATGTCACGTGATAGACAGGCGAAGTGGGGGTGGTTCAAAAAGCTTTTGACCAATAGCGGAGGGATCACTGCAGAATTTGAAAAGAAAATGTTCGAATAGCTTTCTGTTATAGCACCCTTGGTTAAGCGTTGGTTTCACTTGGTCAACCTTTCGTTTAGCTGTAGTTACTGTACTTAGTTATAGAATCACTGTTAAGCCAGGTATGACGGATCTGCCTAAGTCGGTGGCTAGACATGACAGTGATTACGCTTGGGTAGACATGCATCATTCGACAGTGCGACGCCTACTGTGCCCCATAAAAAGCCCAGTGATAGACGTGGAAAGATGCGCAGCGTCTAAGCACAAGTGGACAGGGCGCGAACGCGGTTGCTTCTTTGATCACGACGGTGCGAGGCCTTTTGCATTCCCGACCGTAATCCAGTGAAGCAGCTCGCCGCGCGGTATCCCCAGTTCTCTGATAGGGTCATCCTGCTTGGCAATATGGTCAACATCAGTAGCTGCAAAACAACATACTGTTGCCACGTATAAAGCATGCATTTAGGCCTTGCCATTAGTAGATAATTTTTCAAGTACAGCCTGTCAAATTGAGTATTTGCGCAGAGGGCGAACAATAAGACCACGTTATGCTCACATTCCGAGAAACTTTCCACTCTTTTTCCCATTACATACCACGATTGTCAAATCTCTCCTGAACCCCATCAATTTCATGCAGCGCAGGCTGGTGCCCAGGCGTACCCACCTATTTTATTGTCATTATAATTATCTACCAGTATATTACCAGATGCTTGCAGGCTGAGGAACAGCAACTCGCATCCTTTGCAGTCCTTATGGTGCGTTTTCATAAAGTTGGAACTGAAAAAAACGCCTCGTTCTGAGTGATAGGCAAATCTGGTTTGCATCGGCACCACCTTGAAGGCACCTCACATAACAGACGATGCGTAACGCTCTTCAGATTTAGGAATTCTACTGACTAGTAAACATGACGAACACGCTGGCTGTGACGAATCCAGAATATGATGCGTGTGTCTTGGGTAATCACGTTATCACAAAAAGAAAGCACTTTGTATACAATCCGTCATTTATTGAAGCTATAGGCAGAGTACAATCGAAAAAACGTGTAGTTGATCTGTCAAGACAAAACGCTTATTATTTAGCGCCGCCTTCAAAGATCGCCACTGGTTGCATGGATGACGACAGCGTAGCAACACCTGCCGTGGCCGTGCTAGTAGCGACGTTATGTCGCGCACGTTCACAGTCAAAAGGGTTGTCAATTCATATTGACATATGCGACGACGCGGTGCCGACTCACTGCAGCTCTTCCGTGAGCCCCGAATCGACTGCTTTGCCGCCCGCTTGAAAAGCATATAAGTCAAAGAAATGCAGTTTGGATTACAACGCCTATGAAAGTGTAACCCAATCTTTCAAGAAAGAGTTCAAAACCTCTCCTCTAGATTTATCTTATTGAACTACTATTGACCGAAATGCTTCTCCTAGCGCTTTTTTCTACCTGACGCCGTGTTTCCAACGTATGCCTGTTTCATTAAATATATTACTCGAATAATAGCCAGAATAATGATATTTCTCCTCCAAGCCATTTGTCATCCTTGCTTGTTCATCGTATGGAAGTTTCGGTATACCTGAGTGCAATGGGAACGCATACTTGGAAAAACAAGCGAAGAATCGCCTTCCAACTTCCTCCATCACCATCACTGATCACCACGTGTTCAAGTCAGCACTCTGTGACCATGTGCTTCCTCTTTAGCCCTCTTATTTATTACTGCCACTCCTCTCTGCAATGCCTGTACGGCCCGGAGAGTAAGTGAAATGAAAATAAATAGCTTCCTGTATAAAAGGAGTGAGGAAAGCAAGCGACACTCTGACTTTTCTTGTTCGTGCTGAGTCGAGACAACAGTGCCAGCATTCCAGCGCGGCCGTGCCAGCCAGAGACGGGCGATACCGCAAACGCGTTGGAACGCTCGGTGCGTTGGTTTTGCGAGCCATTTGGGCTCAATGCAAGCGGCACTCAGATTAGGCGACCATGCCCGGCGGTGCCTTTCCTCTCTAACCTCTTTTTTTTTGTTTTGTTTGGGAAGCGATAGATGTGGACAATTACAACTCAGTGGTCCGAAACTGCTCCATTGTGTTCTTGGCTCTCCCCCACTTGTGAAGTTGTCTGAACACTTTCGTAGCTGCTGATCTCCTGTCTGCTTCTATTTCTCTTCCTTCTCGCTTAGGGACACCGCATCGATACGCTTGTTTTCTAGCACGTTGATAAGCCTCGTCATGAAGTGAATGGGAATTAACCGCTGCTCCTCGGTAACGTTGATTATTGTTTCCTGAAACATAGCCATAACAAATGTTCGAATAAATAAGCGAACGGTTCAGTGAGCGAAAACTTTATTGTAAATAAAGGCCATAAGCAACCGAGCCTCGGTGACGGCCCCGAGTCCTTGGACTCGGGCGGTGTCCTCGGCGTGCCGGACGGCCCACAGTTGATCAGCCAGGTCGTGGCTTTGCAGGGCCGCCTCCCAAATCGCGCCTCGGTTCGAGACTGCCATGTCTACACCGTTCGTCGGGGACTCCTGCTTCTCGCTATACCGGTGCATGCCTACAGCATGTGCTGCAGCGTAGCTCTGGCTCCGCACGCTTTACAATCGTCGGACGAGTAAGTGTCGGGGTAGCAGATGTGAAGGATCGCCGATTTCGTATATGTGTGTGTCTGCAATTGCATCCAGGCAACCGCCTGTTTCTTGTTTAGTTAGACGTGCGGTGGTGGGTATTTACATCTGTTCAATCTGTAGTGTTGCGTGATGTCTCTCAAAGTGGTCCGGCGATCCCCCGCGAACAGCTGAATAAATAAATAAATGGATAAATAAATAAATAAATAAATAGGCGCAATATTTGCCACACCCAAAATTACAGTATGTAAAATTGCATGAATCATGCAACAGAAGAAGCGAACACACCACGTCGCATCAGCCAAAAGGAAAACGACAAAAAAAAAGAAACAAGGCGACACATGTTGCCAGATGAGAGATGCACGACAGCTACTACTCGCAGTTTTCAGACTGCATTTTTTACGGCGTGTAAGAATGCACATTCGTTTTTATATGTTTATTGTTTGAGCAACAAAATGTGATTCTTTTTTTTTTATAAATGAGTGAGTTTTGGCTATGAAAAGTTTCTGGCCTCGCTCCCATGCTCTTTTCGCATCATGATAAGGCCGCCTTCAAGTAAGGGTGTCTTTTCATTCAAAAAGGCAAGCTCTGTATCATGCCTTGCCTTTTTCTCAACCTTACACTTTCCTTATCGTTATAAAAAGGCGCCTTTCAGTGTTGAGATAAGGTCCGTTTGTCAATACGGGCATAAGTAAATGTCAGCGGCTGCACAAACATACATGTGCTTCCGCAAACTGTCCTTTCACACACTAAGCGCCGGAAAAACTATTGTGCTGTGGGCCCTAACGGTTTTGCTTTATACGAATCAAGCAAGAATTAAGCCCGGGAAAGGTTCTGAGGCAACCAAAGCACAGATAGTTGACGCCCTTTGCATTTGCGGCACACCTGTAATGGAATGCTTTGCTTTTTGTAAGCAGTGCATTGTTTCCTAAATTTATGTACATAAAGGAAGCGGTTATGTAACCGGACTAGCCGGGACCAACTGCCAATGGAGCCGGAATCATAATAAAAACTGCACTCTTGCTACGCCAAAAGACCTTCGATGGTATGCTGGCATACTTACGTAACTTTTTCTACATATTTAAAAGGCTACTAAGAATATGCTAAAGGAGATCAAACAAACAGGTGTAAAACATCCGCGGATCATTGCTTTATTCCGAAATATTATTTTTTGCCAACCAATCAAAAAGAGCCGCTGTAGCTCAGGGCATGTGCTTGCCGGTTTTCTGTGCAATAACCGGTGGCGGCATACATTTTACCGGAACCTGTATCGTACTGTAAGGCAGCGTCAGTGTACAGTTTCTTTTATTGTAGATAACCTCGCCTCTATAATGCTTTCTGTTCTCTGTGTAAACTGCCTTCGCCTTTGATGCTCGTGGGGATTGGTCTGTGTTCCGTAAACCTTTTTACGTGTGAGGGCCGAAGGAGGTTGTTCAGCTCTGACAGATGCAGGTCCTTGCCCTGCAATGTAGATAACAGTCGCTGCCCATTCCACGTACCCTTCAGCCTCGATTCGTTAACGATGCGTAAAGTCATACGTTTACAGACGCCTGTACAATTTGGTGCCGCCATACTGAGGGAGGCTGGGTATCTCCTTTGAATCACATCTCAGCGTCTGCGCGAGTGCGTCTGTGCAGAGTAGCAACACGACGGCGCCCTTGCAGTTGTCCATATCAATGAATGAGCACCACGAGGAGCGTTTCATCTGGTTTCGATTATACTAACTCTATGGCTAAATGTTTCAGACTTGCTAGTGTGCCATTCCACGGGCTCTTCAGGCTCGATTTGTTTACGGTGCGTTAAAGGATGCGTTTGCAAGCGCCAGGACAATTTGCCGCCACCATACTGGGGGAGGCTTGGTAGGGCGTTGATTGCGCGTCTCTTTTGAACCACATCTCATCGTCTGCGCCTTTGCGCAAATGCAGATTAGCAACAAGACGACGCCCTTGAAATTGTCTATTTCAATGCTTGGGCGCCATGAGGAGCGTTTCCGCTGGAGTTGATTACATTAACTCTGTGGCTAAACGTTTCAGACTTCCTGGTGTGATAAGCACCGCAGTAGCTTTCTAGCTGGGGAGTGTCACTTCTGAGTTTGTTTGCTGTGTTCAGGTGATGTATGGTTAATCTGACGTTCATTGATTCTCTCGTTTCACTGATGTTTTTTTTTCTTGCAGAAAGAACATTGAAGCATATAACTCACATCGGAACTACTACCAGCAAAGCTAGTTTTCACTTCGTGTGTTTCCAATGTTCCAACTTTTCCCGATATTGACGCCCCGTGCATGGAACAAATTGTTATCACTGTTGAAGGCATTAATATACTCATTAGTAACCTCAAAATATCTACTTCAGCTGGTGTTGACAACATTAATTCCAAGATTTTAAAGAACACCGTCGCTTGTGAAAGAACAAATTTTTTGGGCATGCGGTTGCTCGTTTAATTATAACATGGCGGTGACGAGTCCGTCATCTTCGTATATGCCAAATGCTGTAGGCATCGGATCCTTGATTTATATGGGAGCCTTGTCCTTTGAGCGTTTTTTTCGAAAACTGGTAGAACCGTTTGCGAGCTTTGAGATTAGCATGATTGTGCTTTGGCTCTCTAGTATATGCATGCTTCTAGATTAATTTGGCTGATGATACAACTGTGGCGTTAGAATTCTCACCATACATATTGTGTCAGGTTGTAATGCAACAAATGGGTCCCAGTCATGCCACGTTATCTGCCACGTCAGGTGCGCGATGCCTTTCTTGATCATCCGACGGCCGGTCATCTAGGCTACTTACAAGGCTTAGGACAGAATGCGAAGTCGCTGCTCCCGGCCTGGCCTGTCTTCAGCTGTTGCGAACTATGTTGAATCCTTCGTTAATCGTCGAAGCCGCAAATGACCGACAACAGCTCCTTATGGCTCTGTACAACATCTGCCTTGTCCCGCTTCGCCTTTAGAAGTACTCGGAAGAGATTTCCATGGTCCTCTTCCCATGACCTCACATGGTAATCGTTGGATGGTGGCGACTGTCGACTATCTAACACGCTACGTGGGGACAAGTTCTCTACTACTGGGGAGTGCTGCTGAAGCCGCCGATTTCTTTCTGCGCAACATATTCTTACGCAATGGCGCTCCGCGTGTTCACCTCAGCAACCACGGCAAACTCTTCCTCTCTTCTGTCCTTAGCGAAGTTCTGCGCACTTCAAACACAATTCACGAGACGAGTTCCAGCTACCACCCGCATACCAACGGCTTGACGGAGCGTTTTCATCGTACCCTCTCCGACATGATTGCGATCTACATCCTCCCCGACCACACGAACTGAGAGGCATTCCTGCTGTTCGTGACATTTGCCTATAAAACAGCCACGCAACGCACCGCCGGCTTTTCACCCTTTTCCCTCGCCTAAAGCAGCTCACCAAGTTTCGTTCTCGATGTACAGTTCCTTTCGACTCCTGCATCCCCAGGAGCTCCTTTCTCGGAACAGTTCCGTGTCGCGTAGCGGACGGCCGTCACGTCGCCCGCCCTAACACCCGGCATCTCCCAGGACGCTCGCAAGTCTCGTTACGACTCAACTCACAGTGCTGTGACTTTTTCTCCTGCCGACGAAGTTCTTCTTTGCACTCCTGCGCGCGTTCCTCGCTTATGCGAAAAATTTCTCACGCGTATTACTGGACCTTACGCGGTCATTGCGCAGACATCCCCTGTCAATTACCGCATCTCGCCACTTAGAACGCCGTCCGTCCACCGCTGCCGCGGAGGATAGTGCATGTCTCTCGTTTAAATATATATCCTCGACGCATTGCATAATACTTCCGCGCGGCCTGGCGGTCACTCCTCCACCGAGAGGGAATTAGTGTGAGCGCGACACATGCCTGACCTTTACCTTCATCATCTCTACATATCATCATTTATTGTACATCTTTTTCGACTGTACATATCATCACCAGCTGCGCAGCTAAATCATCGTGGTAGCAGCCCGGCCTCGGCTCGAATAAAGCAGTTTCTTAGAATATATCGCTTCCCGAATAAAAGGAGTGACAAAAGCAGGCGACGCATTGACTTATGTTTCTCTTTCCTGATAAGTGCTCCGCAACCTTGGCCGTGCTGGGCCGCGGTAGCCTAAGACGGGGGACACCGCAGCGGTGGGCGTTCAACCATTCGGGTTGAATGCACGCTGTGGCGCTAACGAATTTTTCGACAACGCCTGGTGGTGTCGTTGCTCTCTAACGTTTCTTTTTTTGCCTAGTTTTCCGAGAATCGAGAGATGTGAAGCAATATAACTCACGGGTTCGGACCATCCCCTTTGTGTCCGTGGCTATCGCCCTGCGCAATTTCTGTTTTCAAGTTGTCCCAACACTGGCGTAGCTGCTGGTCGGCGCTCGGGTGGAGTCCGTTTTTACATTTGAACTTTCCTTCTGCCTGCTTCCGTTTCTTTTCCTTCTCGATTAGGGACCCTGCATCAGCACGCTTGTTTTCTAGCATGTTGCAGTGTCTCGTCACGAAGACACCCGAATTGAGCACTCGTCCTCGGTAAAGTTGATTATTATTCTCTAAAACATACACACGAGAAATCCTCCAATAAGCAAGGGAATGCTTAAAAAAATAAAAATAATGATGAAGCGCAAATAAGCCAATATACAAATAAAAACATACACGCAAATTTTGCATCTCCACAAGATACAATATTCGGGGAATCATGCAAGAGACAACGTAAACAAATCTCGCCGCATCACCGAAAGAAGAAAACGAAAAAAATTGGCTGCGCTCTAGTGTAGATAATTCTAGACAAGCTGAGAGAAAGCTCTATTTAGGCTGGTTAATTCCTGGTTCCACTTGGTTAACCTTTGATTTAGCTGTAATTATTATGCTTAGGTATACAATCCATCGTTAAGCCAGGTATGACGGCTGTGCCAAGGTCAGTGGCTACACGTGACTGTCATTAGGCTTGGGTAGACACGCATCGTTCGACATGGCGACGCCTGTTGGGCCACAGGGAAGAGTGAGTGCTAGACAAGCAAAGAGACGACGCCAACATGCGCAGCGTCGATGCGCAAACATAGAGGGCGCGAACGCGGTCGCTAGGTTGATCTCGACGGTGCGACGCCTGCTGCATGCCGGACCCTCTCCAGTGAAGCAGCTCGCTGGGCGATATGCGCGGGTGGTCAGACGCCGCTTGGCGACGACGGCTCAAAGCCTTGCGCTTCCTCTTAACGCTAGGAGAAGTCTCGGCCTCGCTCTCGCCCATGGCTTTCCTCGAGCCGCGCCTCGAGCTGACTAGTTTCCCTGTATGGGGAACCAGCGCTGGATAGGCGGCGCGTCGAAAAGAGTGCGTTGCACGCCGCCCTGGCGACGAAGCGCGGCACATTCCAGCCACACGACCAGACGACACGCACACGTACGCAGCCGTATTATAGTTCGCATGTTGCCGTTTCCGCGCCGCTTCAAGTGGACAGTTTTTGTAAAGAAGCTAGCGCCATCAAGTGAAGAAATGACGAAAGAAGCTTTTTAAGCTTTGTATATTTTTCACAGTGCGTCGCGGCGAGCAGGTGTGTTTCTTTAACGGTTGCCTCGTGTATCGTTGACATGCTTGCGTGGCAGCCTGCCTCGCAAATCTAGCAGTTATGGCTGCGGTCGTGCTGCGCTATAGTTTCGTGAGTATTAGTTGGCCTGAAGACATTCCATATTTGTCTGGCTAGACAAAAAATTCTGATGGTACTTCGCCACAGCAGTCAATGGAGAAGAAAGCTTTATCGCATCAGCTGACTCACGCAAGCAAAGGTTTGAGTGCTCCGCTGCTTGATCCGTAACAATCCTGGCTACATTTAGCACTAATTACATAAATTTGCCGGATGCATCTCAGCTGTTATGTTAAAAACACATAGGTGGCTTAGTCCCGCGTGCGCCGGCACCGTCGTATTACAAGGCAACTTACCTCCCACATAATTCTTGGCAATGAATGGATAATTTTTACCTTTCGTATCGTTCACATGGTGCGGTGGCGTTGGAAGGGGTTTGCGGTGGCATTCCGAAGGAAAAATGGTACATATGCCGGATGGTGCAGGCTATTGCTCATTTCGTTTCCGACGAAATGCCGACTGCAGATTCTGCTGTTTGGCATTGTCTGCCATGGCTGACCTTCTTCACTGTCGAATAAACCAAGGATACACGCGAAATTTGATTTAGAAACCAGACCGACACCGCTTGACAGGGCGACAATACTCCGGGAGCTTACTCCGCTCGCCTGACTGCTTGGATCCAACGCCGCCTTCGTTCTTGTTCGTAGGGTTTAGATGGAAAGACGCAGAAGGATCCCGACGTAGTTGTGGCACTTGTATACGGAACAGTATCATCGGCGCCCTTTTGTTTTCCTTCGACTTTCAGGGCACGCAACGCAATTTTCGTCCGCGGGAGAGGGTGCATTTGTGCACGTTTTCACCGCCAGGGCGGCGCTGCAGGCGCCGTGAAAACTCCAGCGCTGGTTCCCCATCTGCTCCTGCAGGGAGCAGAATTGCGCGCAGGTCCGCCCTTGTGTTCCAGCTGCGCAGTGAAGCTACTCCTCGAGCGCGCAGGAAGCAAATGCCGCGTGGTGTTCCGTTTGCTTTCTTCTCTGCTGGTCGTGAGCTACATACGGCAATTGTTCGTAAGTGGTGAGCAAAATGACACCTTTTAATGCAGGCTTCGCTCGAAGGATTGGCGCAGCCGGAGTCGTGCGAACCTCCCGAAATTTTTAGTTTGTTTCTACGTATATCCACGCACATATACAAACACACGCGCGAACGTACATATAGAGCAGGACCCCCCTCGATCGCTCGAAATAAAATCATTGCTCTGCCGGTGGCTCCAACAGCTCAAAAATTTGCGTGCGAACGCGCATTAGCTTGCCACAAAAACAGGTGTAATGTTTTTCAGCATGCATATGAAGTTTCCTAGCGGAGGCCGGAATGCGAAAAATGTTTTAAAGGGTGTTAAAGAAAACTTCGGACACGTGTGGTGGACCATTATGTGAGCACATTTTTGATGTCAAAACCAGACGAATAATGATCGTGGCCAAGAAAACTATCGTCCGTCCAGCTATGTCAGTGACCGTTAACAGTGACCATAATTCATCATTAACCGTCATTCACAGCTGCTGCTCGTTTTCGATATATGCGGTACACACAGGTTGATTTAAACGCATTTAAAGTATTCACATGCGCCCATTTTATACAAAGCTTACTTTTACGACTTATACCGCAAACTTAACAGCTGCTTCGTAGCAGCAAATCTGCAAGTGAAAAAAAATGCAAGATGCACGTGCTTCAAGATCAAATTTGTTTCGTACAAGGGAGTAGATGAGTAATGGCGTGTATCAGCAGGGGATGAGTGCTCGTTCTTGGAGCTTTTGGGGCAGAATTCAAAGCCACTGGAGTTATTACGAATAACAACAGGTTATTTTTATTGCACTAATCACGTAAGAAAGCAAACTTGCAATATGGCAGCACATTTCTGTTTATCTTTTCGTACTGCTCAGATTATTTACTATGACAAAGCGCTTATCAAATGCACAAAAATAAATTCCCATTCCTCACGTGGATTAAGCCTGATCGAACAAGCAACCTACTGCGGGCGGTAACTGCTGCAGCTATCACAGTAGTCTCAACAACGGGAGCGCACAATGATTTCAGATACTACAAAGCAATGAACACGTGTACATTAATTGACCTCACGTGAAAAGTCAGAACGCCGACAACAAAAAAAAAAACCCGGTAGAGAAAAGTGGGGATGCAACGTGAAAATTGTATCTGCTCGTATTCACTCCGTTTTGAACACACTGTTATGGAGCCGCATATACAAAACGATCATACAAGTTACACAGCAAATTGGGCGAGATGGTAAGTTAACATTCTCGCGTATACGCGAAACGCAACACAGACATGTCGTCCATCTTTTGTCCCGCGTATTGGTCGCGCTGCACATATATTCTAAAAATTGCAGAAGTGAACAACCTCTCATGCCAGGCGTACGCATTTCAGCGTGTACAGGAGTGTTATAAATGCTGCTTTAGTGTAAACAAGGCGAAACCACCTCGCATATCCTGGTCCCTTTCAAACCTGGCCGTTCTCGTCCGTCCGCACGGCACCGCGTAAAAATCTTTCCCACCTTCCATGCGATTTGTGCAGTTTGGTGCTCTGCACCCCATCATATTGGATTACAAGTGTCAAATTATGTGTTTCATACCAAAGTTATTAACCGAATATCTCGAATACCGTACCTGCAACCTGGAGCTGATCAGTGCAACGCACGCTTGACGGTCCGCTGATTGCAATTTCGATGGCAGTGACAGAAACGAGTCGGCGCCGCGCCCGTAAAGTTGCCTTGGCAGAGGTGCAGATGAATATTTGACGTCATTTTTGATCCATCTGATAGCGCTTAGCGAAAAGCGGTGCGAGAGGTGCCGGAAAAGTTATGCACAGCTCTGCTCCCTGCGGTAGCATATACAGGAACACTAGAGCTTAATGCGCAAGCCTGCCACTTCTCTTAGCCAGGCGCGCGGCGAGTCACGTGGTCAGGCGGCGACTCAGCTGCGGAGAGTGCGTGCGCCAAACCGGCGCCGGCGGAGGAGCTTGGCGCGCCGAGTCACGTGATGCGCTGTGGTGTGCCGTACCGCGTGCCTATCATCGAGGCGACGAAAGCTGTCATACTACGCGCACCATGTGCATATCATGGAGGCGACGGGAGCTCCCACTTCTCCGCGACGAATCAAGAATCGATGCGAGTGACGTCAGCACCTGCCCCGACTGGTTCCTGCCGACGAGGAATCGCCGAATGGGACTTAAAGGAGAGAGACATAGTCGCCCCCAGCTGCCGAGTCGGTCTGTTGCGCTCTTACAGCTACGTGTAGGCAATCGTCCACTACCTGCAAATTTTGTATAAAGTTTTTCTTTTCTTCTTCGTCTCCGAAAAGAGTCCGTCTCGTCCTACACCTCGAAGTCACAACAGTTGCCAAGCCTACGGCAGAGCTACGGTCAAATGAAGGTCACATGGCTGGCGACGTTGAAACTTGGCTCGACGCGGTGAAGGAAAGCTTTCGCTTTAAAGGAAACCGGGCGACACGGGTTGCCAAATGAGAGATGCACGACAGCCACAACTCGCATTTTCTAAACTGCATTCTTCACGGCGGGTGATAATGCGTATTCCTTTTTTTTTGTACATATAGAGTTTCGAGCAACAAAATGTGATTCTGCTTATAAATCACCGATTCAAAGCTATGAAGCGATCGTAGCCTCGCTCCCATCCTCATTTCTTGTGATAAGGCCGCTTTTCCTAAGGGTGCCTTTTCAAGCAAAAATGCACGTTTCTGTATCACGCCTTGCCTTTTCCTAGACCTTATGCTCTCCGTACCATTACAAAGGCGCGCTTTTAGCTTTAAGGTCATCTCGGTTTGTTAATGCGTGCCTAAATAAATAATTAATTAATTAATTGAGTCATGAAGTGGTGAAGGCGCTTTCGTGCTTCTTGAGGACGACGGAATTCTGTGAATGTCTGTGACTACTAATGCAATTTCTATTAGAACACACCCGTCAGTGAACTCACCGCTAATTTCCATCTTACCTCCTCTCGCTCCCTGTCATCTTTGTTTTCCCATTCCCCCGTTGTAGGGTAGGCAACCGCACGTTATTCTCATTAACCTCCCTGCTTTCTGCTTTTCTCTTTTCTCCTCCAAATAAATTTTAGCGGGTGCACAAACATTCCTTTCATCCAAGTAGTGTAGGAAAAGTTATTGTGCTGTGGGCATTAAGGCTTTTGCTCCATACGAAACAACCAACAAATGAGGACGGGTTCGGTGCTAGGAGAGAGTCATAACATAGATAGTTCAGGTCTTTCATCTTTGTGGCTCCCATCTGTAAGGGAATGGTTTGCTTTTGTAAACAGGGCATCTTTCGGTAAATTATTACACATTCCTTCACGGGAAGCAAAGAGGGCGTTAGCTGAAGACGAAAGTACGTTATTGCCCATGGAGCCATAGTTATATTGAAATCTGGTCCCTTATCTTTGCGACACCCATTTGCAATGGTGTAGTTTGCTTTTGTAAGCGGTGCATTTTTTAGTAAATGCGTAGACCTGTCCTCAGGTGAAGCAAAGAGGGTATTAGCGGAGAACTCGAAGGCCTCATTGCCAACGGAGCCAGGGTCACAATGAAAACTGCACTCAACAGCCACAGTTACCATGAAAACTTGTGCTTTATCTATTGCAGTGGTTGGCTTTTGTAAGCGGTGCATTTTTCCCTAAATGTCTACACCTGCCTTCAGTGAACAATTCGCAGACTGCGTGCCAATGGAGCCGGAGTTACAATGAAAACTGCACTCTTGCTACGTCGAAAGACCGCCGAAAATGCGCTGGGTTTCCTGCATAACCTTCGCTTTATTTTTCAAAGTATGCTGAGCATATGCGAATGGCGACCAAACAATAACGAGCCATCATTGCCGCTGCTCATGTCTTTATTTTGAAATTTTCCTTTTTTTGCATCGAAAAGTTCGCTATCGCTTTTTTTTTTTTGCAAAATATGTTTCGTTGTCCACTACCAAGCTACATAGAGCGCCAATGTATGAAGTTCTTATGTTTTTACCGCTAAACGTATTAGACCAAAAGCTTTCCCAAAAAAATGTCGCCACAGCAAACACTGTTGGTACGACTAAATTTTGTAATGCTAAAAATACTAAAGAAATATTATTCAACAGCAATAGTTTGTAAGCATCATTTACGTGCCCAAAAACGTGTAAACAGCACAGTCTCAATCTCGGAAAGATCGGAGGGTCGTTTATAAAGTTCTCACGTAATATTTACAATTGATTCATTGGTTCACTAATTCTTTGAAGCCTTTATTATGAAGGATTGCCAGTGGCCTAGGATATGGGTAAACGATCAGGTAAAAGGAAGGACGTCCGCCTCCTTAGCGAAGGACAGCAAAGCGTTGATTCTTGTGGTGGTGTCTCCTGGTGCGACCCAGTCGTCCCACGACGCCACACTTAGAGTTGGCGGGATTGAATCCCGGCCACTGCGGCCGCATTTCGATCGGGGCGAAGTGCGTAAACACCAGCTTACTTAGACTAAGGTGCCCATTACAGAACCCAACGTCGTCCGAATTTCCGTATTCCAAGACGACGGCGTGCCTGAAGTGGTTTTCGCGCGTAAGACCCCAATTAAAATTATTAAAGGAAACATATCACATCATGCGAAGCCAACGAACAAACACAACAAGGAAAGCATAAGGGAAATTACTTGTATTTAAGAAGTTTTGTTTGTTGGCCTCTCATGATAAATGTTTAATAAAAATAGGGCTTCTTGGCTAACCCCCTTTCTTCTCGTTCTTACATTACGAGGGTCTCGAATCTCGCAACATTGATGCCTTCAGGCCGCATGTGCGGGCGTATTGACCAGTTGCCTTCACCCAGAGAGATTAGGTACTCCTGACGCCTACTGCAGAGAGGACCTTCCATGTCCGCCGCCACGGTTTGTGAGTGGTGGCGCTGGCTAACAGTACCGAGGTTAGTTCCAGTAGCAACGCGTAAATCACCAAGAAAGTGGATGCGGAAACCGCAACGCCGGTAGCTCAATTGGTTAGATCATCGCATGCGTAATGCGAAGAGGGGGGATCGTTGCCCAGCTGCGGCAAGTTCTTTTTCATACACTTTCATAGCCATTCATTTACCATTTTTCTTAATTCACATGGTGGGTACAAGTAATTTCCCTTTGGTTTTCCTTCGTGTCTTTGTTTGTTGGCTCCTCATGAGATAATATAACTATGTGTGATACAAATTTCACATTACGGAAAAATAGCAGCATTGTTTTGAGTAATCTGTTGGGATAGATATTTGTTTGCGGATAAATATTATGGTTGCAAATAATTACAGCACCCTAGAATCTTCTGTACAATTATGGGTTATTCGAGGTGTTCACGTAATATTCTCTGTGAATGAGTCGCCTTGTTTATATATTTGGGATATATGGGAAAATAAGGGCAAGAGTGATGTGCAGACTAAGTTCAAAATGTGTGCGGTAGTAGGCAAACCTGGGATGTCGGCATACGTTTGCAGATGAAAAAAAAAAGATTGATTTCATAATTCCTTCGGCATTCAACTTATTATTTGCGACAATACCATTCTCGCAATGCCATTTCATTTTCCTTTGCCGGCTATTTTTTGCCACTGTACTCTGCCCTCTACGAGGAACTGAACTTGGAGACAGCGGTTATGGCGTGGTTGACTCTCGGGAGGCGTGACATAATGACATAAATTAATTAAGAATTTGAAAAAAGTATTTAACGAAGCTTACTATTTAAACCACTACTATGAATCAAAACATGGAATTATTAAAAATGAGTGATTATTGTTTATGGCGTAGCGAACTTTCTCTATATAACATATTAGGTCATTATATTAGGTTCCAACTTTGTTCGCAGATGTCTCACATAAGGACTACGTTACGTTTTTCTTTTTGTTGGTGCAGGTGAACAGCTTAGAATTGGAATATACTCGCTTCCGAAAATATTACTACATCGTTTTTTTTTTCTTTGTTATGTTCACATGGTCGAGTTGCGTTGCGGTAAGTAATATAGCATTGGAAAACTCATGTAAATTCGCCATATTTACTATTTCTAATCTATTTCTATGTATATATAATTTTCGGAGAACGTCTAAGTAACCACCAGGCCAATGTGTCGCCAGCGTGGGATTTGTGACTACATTCAAACATAAACTTTTTTTCATAATTTTTGAAGTTCATTCGTATTTTAAATCATTTTAAGCGACTGGCGGTCAGGGTGTTGTATTAAAGACTTCTTGGTTTTCGGGCGCGATCAGTAGCATTGACTTCAACGATTAAAGATTAATCAACATTGAAGACAGAACTACTAGAAGTGATCTCAAGAGAAATATCACAAAGTTCCACACAGCGATTTGAAGGTAAGTATTGATTCCCTCGTAGATCGACAGTATCGCTATACCGGGCTCATGATGGCTGTGAATCGGTGATGTGAAAATATTCAAATTACCGGTGCCGCCAATGTTGTAAACAACGTGTTTACCCGTGCGTTGTCTAAAGTAACACGGGCGATTGGAAATGTAAAAGCCAAATAGCACCATGCTTTATAATGCTTCTTGAATATTAGTTCAAAGTATTCATGGCTTCATATCAGGTGTTCCATGGAATGTCAGGCCCGTGTTTGGTTTCAAATGCAAATCGTGGAGGTACAGCATGCAAGAGGGCTAAAAGGATAGTTTTGGTTGGAAGAATAAATAAATGTTATGAAACTGAACTCAGTGCCTACAATTCTTTTATTTTAATCTGAAGAAATATAGTTTCATTATATGTTTATATTTATTCTCCGCACAGTTCACAAGTTTAATGTTGTGCATTGGTTATGTTTATGAACGACAACGTTAACAAGATATGAACAAATTCAAAGAGCACTTCTTGAAAAGACACACTGTAGGTGAAAGAATGGCGAGGAAAGTTTCATGCCGACAGATATACGAGAGGAAATACATCTTTAGAATGGAACAATAGTTCCTGCGTGCCAATAGCAAAATACTTGTGCATAGAAAAATTATTTTTCCATCTAACTTCTGTGCAGATTTTCATAAAATTTGTTACCTTAGAAAATGTTAATATGTGGTTACTCTCAAAGGAGACGTTGCATTTAGGTTGTGACCTTTCTTTTGCGCGCAAAACATTAGAAAACCGCTAAAATGGAAGAAACTCTGACTTAATTTATTCCTATGTTATTCAGCTACATAAACAAGAACATATTTCCGTATAGTGCGAATGGTAATACGTCTAAACGGGACCAAATTGATGTATTGTATACAGCATGAAAATATACCTTTAATTTGTAAAGTTGTGGTATATTTCCCCGCGCTGCTGCACGGCAACCCAAAAAGCTTATGCTGAAAGAGGCACAGCGAGTGTTCAGCAATCTTTTTCTTTTCTCTCTCTCTGATATTTCAGTAAAATGTGTGTCGACCCTATTCCTGGAAATAGGCATTGCTTAAATAATGATGCCTATGGCAAGTGTTTCGGTGCACCATTTGCATATGGTAAATATTTTGGTCTGGTTTTATCAGAATATGATGTCACGCTATTTCATGTCACAATGTTTCGCTAAACTGAGACGAAAGAAGTTGCCGAATTTCCACTCACTTATCGGTAACTCTGTCGAGTGAAACTACATAACTTAGTTCGGCGCAAGTCAGCTACAGAAGAAATTTGTGTTTGCCTGGGGTATGGGCAGGTGAGGAATAAACGGTATATAAACCTGAAGACTGTGCAGGGGTTTTAATTTACTAATGTGTCTGCCTAGCAGTGAACGCCGCAAGGTGAAATTTGGAATTTACCTGCAAATTGTCAGCTCACAAATTTAGAAGGATTGAAGAAAAAAACGCAGTTACTGCGAATTCCTGACCCCTCCGCCACCCCCAAAAAGTAAGGCTCCTGATGAGATTGATGAGTAAGGCTCCTGATGGATGAGATTATCCACTCAAATTTAGTTTTTCTAGACGCTTATAAAAGAAGAAATATCTAGTACATGCGATTGGTAGTTTGTTTTTCGGACGGCGGTGAAAATCGCGTCATCTTTACTTAAGCCATATACTATAGGCGTCAGCCCCTTGATTCACTAGGGAGCCTCACCCTGCATTGATTTTTCCGAAAACAGGCAGAATCGTAAGCGGTGCGTTTGGACTCACGTGAACATGCTTTGGCTCTCCGATTTACGCATGTTTCTATATTTGATTTGGCTGATGGTGCAACTGTTGTGTTCACGTATGTTTAATGTATGCTACTCAAACGCTTGGTGACGTTTTGAAACCTCGCTCCACTCGCTCGAAGAGTAGATGTCGGCTTTCTTAAAGTACTGCTACGGCCGCATAAATTTTATTTAGATAGCAAGTTATATGCGATGCATCGGGCCATAACTGTAGTACCACGCCCGATAAGGAGTGCAAGAAATGGTTAAGAATGTTCCATAAATTCTTAGGAATCCTGTCTACGAAGGCATGAGGATTCTTTAGCACAGCTGGTACTTCTCTTTTGCTTACTTATTTTGCTGGCCTATGCGTGTCCACCCATAGCCACCAATCGTAAGCATATTACAGAATTAAAAGGTACAGATTTGGTAAATTTAACAATTATGTATTTATTTTCCAGATAAATTGTATCAAGTTAGCCGAAACCCTGTCACAATAGTTTCCTTTTTGCGACACCAAACACTTTTAATTTCATTTCTTTAGTTTCCTTTTTTGTTATGACCTTGACGCGAACAGAAGGCGTCACCAGTCTCTTCTAAAGCTAAGAATCATCTACTAAACGTAACCAATGGTTACGAATCTTAACATGACCTATTAGGCATTTGTTCTGCAGATATGCGGCGTCACGGGAACGACAGGTTTAGCTGGGCAACGAGGCCTCGAGTAACCACAGTTTTCTAAGCAGCGTGTTCGTGCTATAATACACAACCGTTCGGTCGATCGCGCCACCCAGAGTGTCGCTGCAAACGTTTTCTTGAAAAAAAAAAAACAGGGAAGGTTATGTAAGAATAATAGAAAGAAATTCTTAGTTAGGAAAAACAACGTGTCAAAGGTTGCAGATACCGCAATGAAAACGCCATGCGAACTGCTTCTATTTACTGTATTTTTGCAATAAGCGAGGCGAAAAAGGGCAGAGAGTAACTTTAAGGTAGTCGAGTATTTTTTAGCAATTGCTCAAGTATCTTTAGAGCAGTTTTTGTTAAACAATATCAATAACGGTTTTTAAACAAGTCAGTCTGATTGGTTACTTTATTTAAGTCACGTGTACAAGTTTCACTACCATACACCTTCCGAAACAGTGAGCAGTAGGTCATACACACAAATGCATATGTATCATTGTTCGTGATATCTTATTGAGCACAGTTCACTACATGGATAGAGTTCGCATAGATAAGGACTTTTAGCGTACAACTGTCCATTTAGGGAGCGCATAGTTTCCACGCATGAACACGCGTCGGCGTCAATGTTGAAGCTGCTCGTAGCTATTGAACGCTGCTGTAATCGAAGGGCCCCCCCGCTTGTTGCTCATTTGTGATTAGATGCATCTCGGGAGTGAAACAATGAATCACCCTAACAATACGTTCATTGCACCCATGTACGCAGCACCATTTATTAATGCAATCATCAATTTATTATTGACGTCACTCTCTGCTGTCTCGTATCTCCTCTCCCGGCGAGGAACTGCTCAATCGCTCGCTCGCTTGCTCGCAACGGCTGTGCGCGTACACTCGTTGCATCTTCTGACGTAAGCACCGGAGAGATGCGAAAGGTCTGCCATGTGCGCCGCTTGCCCACCACGTGGCGCGCGCTGCGCTTCCTTCTCGGCCTTCCTCATTTCTCGCCCGAACATCATGCCAGGGTAAAGACGTTCGCTTGCTTAACCTAACGAGCACCAATGTCGAGGTGCGACTGCCACTAAGAGATACCTTGGTCTAAGATTACAGTCACCTACCATTTTTTTTTTCGTAAAGGCTGATGCTTCACGTCAGATGAGCCATTAGTAGACACACCCACCAACTCGAAGACGGTGCTAGGCCTTACCTTATCGAATGAATGCGAGCGACGTTTGATGAAGCTGTATTTACGGCTCGTTAAGACTGAAGCTTGTGCATCGAACAGTACATAACGTCTTAACAACCATCATATAACCCTTTCACAGGGAGCGTAACTTCTCGCGACGGCAACATCTCGCGTCGAAACCTGTCTTACGATGCTCGACTTCGCGGCGGTGTCGTATGCCACTAATTACCGGCATGCTCGGCGTACTCCGTTATTTACATCAGAAGAAAATGTGGCCAATAAGTGTGGAGACGACAAGGTTCCAGGGCGAATAAGAAAGTCCCCGTCCCTATCTTTGTTAGCCAAATTATCTCTGGATGGAGATATTGGAAATATTGGATGGAGATTTATAGAATTGTCGTGTAGTAATTACGATTGATTGTTTGAGTCATTGATTGACTGTTTCATTTATTGAAATATTTATTAAACGGATGACCTGTGGCCTTAGATGGGAGTAAGGGATCAGGATCAGGAACGATATGTGCCTCCTTACCGAAGGACAGCACAGCATTAGTTCTCGTGGAGTCTTCTTGCGGTGCGACCAAGCCTTCGTACGACTCCAGCCTTAGAAGCTGGGTGTGCTTGTCATTGAGGCTGGCTGTAGCAGGACAGCAACAGATCAGATGTTTGATGTCGATGTGTATCGCAAGGCTTTTGGGGCATTTAACTTGTGTTGCTCTCCACCCCCTCAGAACATCCGGTGCAATCGATGCTTTAAATCTTGTCTTGAGAAAGGGAACCTGGGCTACTCCGCCTAGCTAGGCGAGTGCGAATGGGAGGAAGCATGCTAGAAGTGGACTCCTATAGTAGAGCCTTACTCTCGTGGTTAAGCGAGGCAGTTGGAGGAGTGGCACAATGGCGGATGACTGGGAGCTATGGGCATGTTCCAGCAATGGTAGGCTGACTTCAAAGCAGCGATGGCGGTCCTCTCTAACTTTCTCACCTGCAGGCTCATGGGCACACCTGTTCCTCGCTTCCCTCATGATGCTGTGTGGAGTCCAGTGTGCGAGAAAGAGCACGCGTTTATTATCCCCTGGTGGCGGCAGGCTTGCCTTATGCGGTGCGCTACGGTTGTCATGTAGCTTCGGCAATTCATTTGCCTGAACGCCTCTTGACTCTCAGTGTACGAGTGAACCTAGGCTTCCATGTGTCCATTACAGAGTTGAATTGCGTCTTCGATGTCTTGAACTTCAATTTCGGTGGCTGTCCTGTGAGCATAGCCACTGTGGCTCCCGGCGGGTGCTGGACCGTTTTCTATGTAGTAAGCGTTAGCGGCATACATTTTGCTGGAACATTCATAGTATTGTGAGGCAGCGTATACGTATATTTTTGCTTCCTGGTGATTTTCCTGTCGATCTGTATTAGTCTTTGTTGTCCTTGTTCCCTGCCTTCGCCTTCGGTGTTCATTGGCATGGGTCTGGGTTCCGTACCTTTATATCATCCTAGGGTGGAAGAATTTGCACAGCTCTGGCAGGTGCACGCTCGTGCCATGGCATCTAGATAGCTCTCGCTAATGATTCCACGTGTTCTTCAGCGTCGAGTTTTTACGCTGATTGAAATATTGTGTTTGCAGGCGCCTGAACTGGATGACTAAACCACACAAAGAGGGGCTTAGTATCGCGTTGATCGCGCGTCTCGTCTGAATCGCATCTCGTCTTCTGCGCCTTTGCGCCTGCGCAGAGAAAGAACATGGCGGCGCTCTTGCAGTTGAAAATTCTAATGCACGGGTGCCGTGAGGAGCTCTTTTTCTCGAGTTTATTATATTAACTCCGCGGCTAAACGTTTCAGAGTTGATAGCGTGATAATCGCTGCAGTAGCTTAGTGGCTAACGCGTTGCGCTGCTGAGCTCAAGGTCGCCCATTCAGAGAGAGCGAAATGGGAGCGAAATGCAAACAAGGAAAAAAACACTTGTGCACGCATACTTAATTTAGATACAGGTGAATTACTCCCAACTTGTTAAAGCTACTCCACAATCCACCATTACAGCGTGCCTCATAATCAAATCGTCCTTTCAATACGTAAACCCAACAGTTCAATGTCTGGCTTGATGCGCTAACAAGTTTGCAGGATTGCCAGTTTCAGTCATTGTAAAATAGGGTTAGAATGTGCTCTAACTCGTTATCCGGTGTACATCAGCAATTTTTCGTAGTAACCTGAGAAATATCGACGTCACTTCGAGTTTTCACGTCCTGAAAAAAAGGCCTGATATTATTTTAACTGCATGGTTAAAATTTAACGTTTGTAGCTGTCATTAGATTTGGAAAGAATATTGGAGCCACGAATCCTCCCTATTTTCATTCTTTATGCTCGGTTCATGCGATTTCCCATATTCATTTGTGATCTGAACAATGCACTTGATTACATCGCCTGAAAGTGACGGGAATAAGTTGTAGGTAATGCCCATGCGAAGCGAAAGCGTCCCCGTTAACTGCAGCCTTTGTAGTGAAATATTTACTTGAACGGCGAAGGAGCGTTTTAAGCCTGTTTGACCAACTGGGGGTTGCGAAATTTTGTGCCCGCTCCTTGCTCAACTATTAGTCCCATCGAAATTAAATTTGCTTAACAGAGATGTAATAGTGTAGCGTCTGTGCGTGGAAATTAATGTCTGCCTGCGCAAATAGCAAGTTTTGTGAAAAAGACATTCAGGGGCACAGAAATTTAGTTACTGCAGAGCATACGAAAAAAAACTTGCACCCGCATACAAAGCGGCTGGAGCAGAAGAAGGCAGTCGAAGCGATAAGAGCAAAAGCACCACCCGTCGGCACAGTAAATCAAGCGAAAAAGAAAGAACGCGAAAAGCACATTTTATTTCTACATATAATTCCATCGTTTCGCTTTATTGATACGCAGGTTGAAAAGAAAAACTACATATGCTGGAGCTATTGAATCTTCCTTTGGCTACCACAGTAATGGCGACGATTTGTTGCCAATACGAAAACTGTAGCTCCACTGCCCACCCAGTGCCCACCAGTCTACGCGTGCGCCACGCGCGTGCCTTGATACGGTGACGTCACGACAATGACAGCGTCGACGAAGCAAACACGCCTCCAATGCTCGCACTGACCCTTTTCACGAAACAGTTTGCCCTTGAGAAATCAGATGGCGCTTTCGGCGGCATCCCGCACGTTGCCTCAGCGAAGGCGCACGAATACGAAACCATTACCTCTTCTGCCCTACTTCTGCGCGATCAGCTGTCGGAAATGCAACTGGGTTTTTCGCTGATAAACTGTGCTCCATTCATGCTGCAAAATATTCAGCGGGGTAGTTATGACGCGCGCAGTAGTTGGCTGCAAAAGACCGGCTCACATATTAAGGACGGGAATGAATCTGTGCGTCCATGTTCCCGGACCGCTGCTACGTAAGGACTGCCTGTGCTGTCGACTCTTCGCGGCCGACGGCGTCCCTCTAAGATTAAAAAAAGATCATTCGTCCGCCAAGGTTGAAGCACTGACCAAGAAAAGACTTCAAACCCGGAACACCTCCGCGAGTACTCCTCGTTGTGCAGTGACAAAGGAAGCAGTGCCCTCTTCTTGGCATATAGTAAGTTATACACACCCGCCCCAGCTCACACGTAAATTTACGCCCACTCAATCGCCAACGCTTGAGTAATAAGTGAACGGGCGCACACTTGAATCAATACCCCGAAGCATGGGTGACGACCACAACACCGACAGCACACGCCCACAGTGAGCGAGTGGTCCTAACTGTAACGGTCCCCACAGTGAGCGAGTGACTAGCGATAATACGTATTTGCCGCAAGCTATGACAGCGTACAGAATATCTGCCTTACAAGCCTTGTGCCTAGGAAGAGCAAGTCTATCTCGACTGAGCCAACCCTAGAGTGATAAGCAGAAAATAAACAATCAGACAGTTGCTCCACTGTGAATTTTACTGCGTCAGAAACGTGACAAGCCGTTGCATAAATGTGTTTGCTAAAAATAAAAACGCAGAGCTAAACACACTGACGGTGATTCAATTCGCAAGCGGAAAGATGGGATAGCTTGGAATACATATTTAGCCGCCCTTTGATTAGAAGCACCGTATACGCTGATCGCGCCGTTTACACAAAACGTCATGAGCTCAGAAAGGGCTTACATGTTAATTGAAGCTGTAGGTAAACTTTCGCGTGTCGTCCACCCAGTCACCGTCTACGATATCTGCCGAAACAGAGGTTTGCAGAGCCACACCGGAGGCCATGTACATTCATTGTAAACACAGAGGCAACGAAGGCAGCTGAGGCAAGCAATGGACGCGTCGCCAAGTGACGAAACATAACAGCGCCAAAGGGATTGATATGAAAAGGGTAAAAAAACTTATCAAAATCAAGAGGGCATAACCCTATTTTCCACCACCCGCAACGTCCTATGCAGAAGCGTGAACATGGCCACCTACACAGTTGCAGCCAGGAACACATGCATAAACACGTGGACTGCTGCAGTAAAGTGTTTACATCATCTATTGGAGGCAGCGGACGCGTCCACTGTATGTTGGACAGCCTGGCTGCTGTCTCAATGAAAGCGCATGACGGGCTGCGAAGGAATGCCCACTGAATGATAGCAGCTTTGTGAATAAAAAAATCCATACGCAGCGAAGCTCTGGAAAGTCGCCACTACAGCGCTTTATGAATACGAAATAATTATACGGGGTCTCCCACGTAATTTGAGCGAAGTATTAGATATATACAAATGCCACCAAGCTGGACAAAACCAAAGTAATTTTTGCGGTCGCTTGGATATACATTGTTTTTTTTTTTCACTCCCCATAATTAGATACTTAGTCTAAATAATTATTCAACTTCAAAAATATTATAATTGGGGGAAAATTGTCCATGAGAAAATTGCAAAGCAGCATGAAAAACTCCCGATGCAGAGTTCTGTTGCTCAATGCGTGCTACATAAGTGTTTTTCCGAGCGTGAATGAATCCCGCAAATGCACGCAAAATCGCCCCTCGACTGGCCGCTCCACCCACCTTGCGTTTATTGGTGGTGTTCGCGGGCTTCTTTCACGCTCGGGGGGGGGGGGGGGGGGGGGGACAACGTTTATGTAGCAAATATCGAGAAACAGAAACCTGTATCGGGAGTTTTTCATGTTGCACTACAATTTTATTGACAATAATTATAATTAGACAAATTATCTAGTTAGGCGGCATTAAAAAATTCTCAGTATTTCCAAGCGACGGCAAACAACATTACCTTCGTTCTGTCCAGCTACGTGGCATTTGCATATATCTAATGCTTGGCTCAAAATACGGGGGACACCCTGGCTGATAAAGCGAGAAATCTGGCGTTAACATCCGATGGTACCAAAGCGATGTGACCTGGTGGAGACGTCACGTTTGAAATGATGGTGAAACGTGATTACCTCATCAACTGTAACGGTGCGTGAAGACGTCGTCATATCAAATGTCGCGTGATGGCAGAATCAGGCCAAGCGTTACGTTAGGGGACAACGGCATCGTAACGACACATTCTTGCCTGATAAGTTCATGTGATGACATCATCCCATCAAACATAACGTCACGCGATGACGTCATATTCAAATGACGATGTAACCTTATGACGTCATGTGATGGTTGTAGGAGAAAGATCACAATGCATCATTCTCGATTCTTTGCCTTGTTCCCGTGATAGACCCATGATGAAGTAACGTGATTACGTAATCACCTAAAATGTCTTGCGATGACGTCATCACACCAAATGTTGCGCGATGAGATCATTAAGTGAAACGTTACGCTGCGGGGGTAACGACATCATCACGTGACGATATTGCCTGATGACGTCATCACGTCAAGCGTGACGTCACGCGAAGACGTAATCATCAAGTGACAATGTCAGCTGATTACGCTGTGTGCTGCCTCTTGGAGAACCAGCACATGCGCTTCTCGCTTCTTTGCACGGTCTTCGGAACTTGCAAACATTTTTGGGGGAGCATAGGTCGCACATGCAAGCACGAAAAATTCCGACCAACTAGAGGCTAACAGCTTCACCGTGAAATGAAAATGTGTGACCAATGGTGGAATGAAATCTGTGCCGTCGTGCCATGCAGTCCGATACTCTGACAATTACCTCACGATCGCACGCATATATACCTTCTTTCTTCTAAACATATCGCACATACTTGCCTCACCAGTTTGTCGTCTTCATTCCTCATTGTAGCTCGCCATTTGGGGCGTTCCGTTAGAATACCATGTATTCAAGATCGGCCAACCTTCCATAGCACTTTAATTGTAGTAGTTGACATTGAGTAAAAAGTAAGCCACGTTTTACCCCCTTCCTGATGCACCTAGTTTGATCACGTTGTAACATTTCTTCACCGCAGTAGAAATGCCATCATCGCTTACCGTACACCGCTTGGCAGAGATATGGTATGTATCTTTGTACGACACTTACTCGCTCATAAGGTGGTAAAGCGTGCGTGTCTGGCTTAAGCGCATTACGTAGGCATGGTGAACAAAACAATTCCATATATATGCATTTCCTTATTTCATTTATATATTGGATATATACATATGTATTCTTTATTGTTTTGTTGCATTTCTTTAGTAACGTTTTAGCAACAATACGTACGCACGTACAGTGCAGGTCATTTGGTGGTAAATCATATCAGTGAATCATTTGGCTAGACTGTACTCATGTAAAAGCCTCAAAATAGGTCATTAACTACACCGAACCGCCAAGCTCCTGAAACCACCCAGGTGGTTCAAACATGTACTTTAGGGCATGGCGTGTGTACGTCCGTCTTTCAAGTAAGTGCTGCCTCAGACATCTTGCATCTACGAAGGCATCTTGGATATCCATGCGCTTTTTTTCTCACTCTACTCATACGCAAAAAGCATTAGCAGGTCAGCAGGCACTCCCCGTGCGGCTGCGCATGGTGAGAAACGAATACCGAAAGGATTAGCAGCAGTACTTATTTCAAAGATCGTTTGAGAAAGTTCAAGAAAAACACGGTTTGTGGCAATCTAAGAAGATGTGCTTATTAGGGTTAAGCATTGTTACATATGGTGCAGTTAACACAACACGGAACAAGGAAGCTCGTGCTTTGTTTCTAGGCCTTCAGGTCTTAAGTTATAAGTCGTGCGAGATACAGGTAGAAGCAGAAAACATCAACATCGCGATGTAGCTTCTTTCTCGTCGAAGAAGGCCAACGAAAAATTTGGTTTCGATAAACAAAAGGAGATAACTTGCCATAATAAATCAGTTGGTATGGGTGTTCGTTCAGTCCTTGAAAAGACCACCCATTCTGGCAAGGAAAAACTTAATCTCACTAGAATAACAGCTCGCAAAAATACACCACTTTGATCCCGTAAAAAAGATCGTACTAACAGTCAGTCTCAAAAAGTAATGTATTAGTCCGAACCCCCCTCCCACACCCATTATTCACCGAATAAAACAAGTTAAACAGGTTAGTTTTTTCCCAAGTGGATACCCGCATGTGTATCACAAACAATGTATGAACTTTGTGGACCGAAATGTATGCCATTCATAACACTTCTAGTGTAGCACATTCATGAGAAGGCAGCAAACAAAGATACCAAGGACAACATAGGGGAAATTACTTGTACTTTCCCCTGTGTTTTACTTGTTGTCTTTGTTTGTTGACTTTTTATGCGATTAATAACAATCGGGCCCTTCGCTTAAGCCCCTTTCTTCTCGTCACTAGTATACCACTTGTAGTATATGACAGACTTTCGTAACTAAAAGCAAATATTTAACACAAGCTTTTAGAAACATCGAAAAATTATGTCCACCCCACTTTTCTGTCTGAACTCTATTTTTTGTTTCTTTGATTCAATACTCTGCATTATCACTACAATGTTGTACTGGCACCCCAAGATACTTTCTATGGATAGCGCTCCAGCTCACGCTACTGAAATACTCGGGTTTCCGTGGCCAGCTCCATTGCCAAAATCCTAGGCAGTTACTAAAGCTGGCAGCACTTCTGGAAAAAAGGAACAACCCATTTCATAGGTTTATGCCCAGTCTCTGCATCTCTGAAAAAAAAATTACCATATCATGCGCCTAAGCCAGGATACCAGTCTCGATTCCTAAATAGATAAATCCACGAAATGATTGACTTTTGACTACATTGGAACACACTGGCTGAAAATACAGTGCAAACAAAAGAGATGGCAGGTACCATCTTAGTTTTACTGCTGACTCCACTTCTATACTCGCGCTTAATCTCCTAATAATTATAATGTCCGCAGTGTATTCTTTGTACAACATTCGTACTCCATCTGTTATCACTCCACCGGTGTCAACATGTTGTAGTAGCAGCAATATGACTTCATGGACAACTCTATCAAAAGATTTTTTAAGATCAATTTGTGTCATGGCAACTTGGCTCCTCGTTTCGTCACAATGCTTTGTGCGCCCTACCGAATTTTCCATCTTAAACAAATTAGAAATCAGGCTGGGTTCATTGGTAGGAGACAGCCGTAGCATAGTAGTTTACGTTCCGTTCATGAAGTTATAGCTTTGCGACCACCCACTGTGTAATTTATTGATGTGCTTTTGTAAGTTGTGCACGTCGAATAGGTTAAGCATAAGGATGCGGCTTCCCGTACTGGGGACGTATTCTGGCACGATAACTCACGGCGCAACTATCACGTTTGTGTCAAGCAGTGCTAAACCAGCCAATGAGTTCATCTGGTTGCTTACCGTCCCAGGTATGCATTCACAGACAATCGCTTTTCACGATACTATCACGTTTGCGTCAAGCAGTATTAACCCAGCCAGACAGTTAATTCAAATTCGCTCAGCCAATGCGAGCCCCCAAAGTCATATTGCATGAAGTGATTACGACCCTGTTCCCCCAAATTTTCGTACAAGGTGCAACCTCAGTAAGCGGACGCGTACGTCAAGGGAGCCAGAATGCTAAGAAAAAGCGAACTCTTGCTATGTTACAGAAACTCCATTGGCGCCCTGCGATGTTTACATCAGTTTCACTGCAGTTACCTAAAGGTACTCAGCAAATGGAAACGGAGATCAAATAATATTTACGTAATATATCCAGAACGTATGCCTTTATATAGAAATATTGTATTCTGCTAATAAAAAAATTATAATCCTCTCCTTTTTTTTTTTGCAAAGTATAATTCCCTATCCACTATGTAGCTTGATATAACGCTAAGGTAGAACATCGTAATGATTTTACCGCTAAACGAATCACAGTAAAGTAGGAAACGAAGTGACATCCGCTAAGGCGCCGCCAAGTGGCAACTTCTAATTTCTGTCAGGCTAAAAATATTCAAAAAAACGATGGGAAACTAGCATTTACAAGTACCGGGTACGTATGAAAAATGTGTAAAGGGCGTTCCGTATCTTCTTAAGAATGATCGGATGGCCATTTATAAAAGCTTTAGCTAATTTTTAGCTAATCTCTAAGCGCATCCTTAAAGGATGGGTTTGGGGCCACCTCAACTAAATCGCACCGACAACTGGAGAAGACTCCCTATGGCGTTGACTGCGCGTCTCGTCTGAATTGCATCTGCTCGTTGGCGCTTGCTCGCTGGCGCAAAGGCACATGGCGGCGTCCTTGCAGTTGCCGATTTCACTACAAAGGCGCGATGGGGAGTTTTTTTTTTCCAATAGAATTAGTTATATTCCCTTAATGGCTATACCTCGGAGACTTTCTAGTGTGATACTCGCCGAGGTAGCTTAGTGCCTAAGGCGTGCCGTTGCTGAGCTTAAAGTCGTCCATTCAATCGCTGCCTCGTCGGCCGAATTTCGGTGGAAGCAAAATGACAAAAAAAAATAGAAATAAAACTCTCTCGTGTACTAGGATTTATGTGCACACTAAAAGACTCTCAATTGAGAATGTAACTCCAGAATTCCCCGTTGCATCGCACCTGATATTCAAAGTGGTCTATCGGCATGTAGATCGCCACAATTAAATTTCTAGCGTGATGGGCGAGTGAATTTTTCTAAGAATCAGTTTCAATCACTATAAAAATCGCTTGAGAAAGCTCTCGGACTCGTTGCGCGGCATTTCTCAGCCACGCTTCTCTGTGTCTAGGGAAATTTCTACGTCACTCCGAGTGTGCAAGTAAGCAAAATGGGACACATAATAATTTTATTGCATCTCGAAAATTATAACGTGTGTAGCTATGATTATATTTGCAAATAAAACTGGGCCCACGCATTTACCCCATATTTATGATGCGCGGTTTGTACCGTCGACCATAATAATTGCAGAACTAAGCAAGGCACTTTGATTAGATTGCCTGAAATTAAGGCGAATGTTGTGGGTCAGGCGTAGAAGAAGTAAAAAGAGTCTGAGGTAAACGCAGCCTTTGTAGACAGTGCCCCGTTTCATTAGAGAGTGTGCCGGAGGGAAAGGCGTGACAGCGAGGCTTACAATAAAAATTCCAGTTACAAGACATGTTCAATGCCAGAATATGCTGCATGTCGCTCATCCTGCTTTGGCATTGCGAC
Organism: Dermacentor andersoni; assembly: GCF_023375885.2. NCBI lineage: Eukaryota > Metazoa > Arthropoda > Arachnida > Ixodida > Ixodidae > Dermacentor > Dermacentor andersoni. The sequence continues at coordinate 55,365,305 of NC_092824.1, forward strand.
AAGCTTTTATACGTTTGAGCATGTCACGCTTTGGGTATTCATTGGTCTAAAGCCATACAAAAGGTCTACTCGCTCTGCAATATTTATTTTTATCATGGCTGGTTAAAAACCAATTTTTCATTGGCATCTGCACCACACTTCACCCGATATGTAATTTTGCCTTGGTAATTCCTTGGTATAAGCATTCGTTTTTCCCTTTAATGACACGTGAATGGAATAAGCTGGACCCTAGTATTACAAACAGCCCATCGTTAACTACATTTTTGACATTAGCCGAAAATTAATTGCGTGCTTCACAATTATGACGTACCTGTGTCACCATTTATTTTTGTGGAGAAAAGACGGGGAATGCGGGAGATGTAAATTCAAGACGATGAGCAAAGCGTGAACAAGGTGAATGCAGGAGCCAACGTTTCGACAAGTGGACTTGTCTTCTTCAAGAAGACAAGTCCACTTGAACCTTTAAGAAGCCAAGACCTTGAAGAAGACAAGTCCACTTGTCGAAACGTTGGCTCCTGCATTCACCTTGTTCACGTTTTGCTCATCATTTATTTTTGTGCCATTTTATTTCATTATATTGTGTACATAATAATTTCTTTAATGACACCTTAAGCGTACCTTGTGAATTACTGCCTCTTGCGTATACCTCACTTTTATAACTTGTATTACTTGCCATTACTGAGTGCTATCGTTTAGTTAAACAAATTGTTTACTTCTTTTCCTGCTGTAATTATTGCTTACCCCCATTGGTACTTGACAGACTACCTCATTGCCCCTTGTTACTCTTAAATTTAATGCTATGTGTTATTGTGTTATTTATGCGTACCATATTGTTCACCTTTGTAAATTTTCTACCTTTTTGATTACCTCTTGTTTTTTTCGTAACATTATTGCAGTGTATTACGTTACTTTTCTGCCTACTACATTGTCTGCCTCTGCTAATGCATGTCTATTACGTGTAATCTTAATATTGCGCTAATTATTATTGTTACAGTGCAATATACCTATGTATGTCCTTCCTGTTATGATCCCTGATGGGATCGATAGTATGATAAATAAAGAAACAAAGAAATAAAATAACTCTTCACGCACACGAAGTTCTGCAGAGCATTGGATCTGCAGTGTTCTACTGCTTAATAATTAGAGCCCTATTGTGAGACGAAAATATATGATTTGCCCAACCAAAAGAACGCTGCCCCCCCCCCCCCCAAAAGAAAGTACACTGAACCTCGACACATGCATCAACAGAGAACAGAGCAAACACCTTGAAGTACTTTCTTCATGCAAGCGAGCACACTAATATTCTCAATGCATTTTCAGTTCGCCACAAATGCATAGGCAAAACCGGCTTGGCGCAACGTCCGCATCTCGCGTTGCAACGAATTGTGCAATGCCTCGCTGTTTTGTAGTGCGGCCGGTAGATGACGCATGACCAAAATTCAGCATTACGCATACTAAGTAACTTTACCAATGAAGAACCCCAAGTTGTTTATGAGATTAGCATTCATAGGGTACTTCACACAATTTGTGATATCCATTTATCTATACATACTTAATTAACCTCTTTCCCAAGATAGTGAGCCACCCGCCGTGGTTGCTCAGTGGCTGTGGTGTTAGGCTGCTGAGCATGAGGGCGCGGGATCGAATCCCGGTCACGGCGGCCGCATTTCGACGGGGGCGAAATGCAAAAACACCCGTGTACTTAGATTTAGGTGCACGGTAAAGAAAGGTGGTCAAAATTTCCGGAGTCCTCCACTACGGCGTGCCTCATAATCATAAAATGATTTTGGCACGTAAAACCCCATAATTTTTTTTGAGATAGTGAGCCAGTTGGAAGGCACCCTGACAGATCGGTAGAACAATCGGCAAAAAGTCAGCAAGCAGCGAGAAAGTCAGTATCATAGCCAGCCGCATGGGAGATGTCGGTAACACAAAATTTAAGTCGGCTACACAGAAATGACATATTTGGCAAGATGGCGTGTCTAGACATTGCTTCAGTGCTAATCACAGCAACGCTGACGTTGAAGGCGCCTTAATTCCTACCTACGTTCCTACTACGTTCGTAATGTTCCCGCGAAGTAGGAAGCGTTCGTTTATATATGCCCGCTCTGCCGCAGTCTTCGGGAAAGCCAGCCACTACTTACGCACTGCCGCATCGATAAGCGCGCGAGACACATCTCTGACACAGTGACTCACAGTAGTTTGATGACGTCCAATGTAACGCTCGGCGCCGACGCTGCCCTGAAAACTCCCACTCCCGTAGAAACGGAGGGCGCAGAGGACTTTCTTTTCGACGGCGAGCGAATGAAGCCCGCCAAGCTGTCTCCACAGACGAGAGTCTTCGCCTAGCTCGTGGCACAGCTAGCGCACTGATGTCTTCCAAAGGCAAAAATGACGCTGAAACTACACGTCAGTCATGTACGTGAACGGGTCCAGACGGTCATACTGGCGCTTGCTGCCGTTGGATACAATGACACAGGCTGCTGCTGCCGCTGCCATGTTCCCGAGTTGAACTCGGAGGGGGTTTCGCGATGTACGAGTTTAGAACGAGTTCGTCTGTCAATCAAAACCAGAGGTCACGCCCCGCGCGAGGCATGCAACACTTGTGCGCGCACCCACCATGGTTGGGCCACGCCTAACTTGTTTTTTGGCAACAGCGACGCGGTGCCGAGCTGAGAGGCATCAGCAGTCTTGACCGCTGAACAAAACACGCACAATGCACTGTCATCGGTAATGTACTGAGCAACACTATCAATAACAAAGCTTTGACTGTCGCTTGCTTTGCATATATCTTTCGGGCTTAGATGGCCCCACAACATGGTTTCATTGCCTACAGTATGGCGACGTAGCGCACAGCAAATAATTATCGGCATGTCACTGTAGCAGCTTGCAAGGTGTCGATGTGCCGGAGTGGCCGACGATGCTGAGGAGTGTGTATCGCAGCAGCCATTTGAGATGGGTGCTCTGTCATGTGCGATGTATCGGAGCCACAGCGTCGCAAACACGATCAGCGTACTACAATCCCTCGCTTTTCTAGACCCAATGCAATGACGTTTCTTTATGACAAGCACTCCGCACTCAACATTTCCAACACCTTCCTCCGTTCGAAGTCTCATTTCATAACTGCACACAACGGCCTTCACCTGCCAAAATGCGATTACGGCGGTGTCGTTACGATATCCATCTGCGATCGCTGCTGGCTCCAGCAGAGGTAATCCGTGAGCACCTCGGAGTGCACAACACATTCAAATACTGCGTACGTTCGCTCAGAGGCACCTTCACTGGACAAGCGATGACAAGTGATGAATTGTGTAGCTGGGAAGCAGGCACTTCTTCGCAATGCATCGCAGAGGCTTCGCGCACAATGATAAACTGGTACATTTTCACTGTACGGTGTCACTACGGACCCCAAAATACCGTAGCGCCATTTTGTTGCGACAGCCGTTGCTCCCACGAGACGTTCATTTCAGGGATCGCAAGTCGTTTGTGCTCAGGCGCGAGTAAGAGCGGTTGCGAGAGAGAAAATCTGGGGGCTTCTGCTACTTGAATATGTGACGCTACCTAGGTGCCACGGAGTTGGTTTCTCAGCGCGTGTTGTAAGCGTTTGTCCCTAGGCGGTCCAGTATTGCGGAGTGGGTTCGAGTTTGTTTACGCGCCGACGCTGCCTTCCGGCTCGGTAAACTAGGTGAAGCACAGGCACTGATGCCCGATTTGGCGACCGCTGTGTCGGACAGACTGTCTCGCACCTGCTGCGCTCGTGCTAAGTCAGTCGTGGCGGATCAAATCTTTCTTGGGCCTTACGGTGATGTACCTTGTAAATAACATCACATATGTTTCTGTGGGAGCAGTAGCGACTGTAATAGAGCCCGGGCGCGTTTCTACAATTACTAGTAGGCACAGCCGGGCGTGGCGCTCTTGCTCCTTGAATATGTGACTCTGCCTAGGCACTACGAAGGAGGTTTCTAAGCGCGTGTTGTATGCGTTTGTCCCCTACAGATGCCAGCGTTGCGGAGTGCGATCGAGTTTGTTTACGCTCCGTCGCTGGCTGCCCGTGCAGTGAGCCATGGGGCACGGACGCCCCATTTGGTGATCGCTGTGTCTGAAGTGGCAAGGTTCTTACTGGTGTTGTATAAGTCGTGGGTCGCTTTTTTAACTCGCGAAGATAGATTGCATATCTTTAAGCACTGCTCCAGGAGGGCACAAGCAACCGACAAACGGAGGCCTCAGGAGAGCACCTGAGGTTATATTAAAGCAGGGGGCGCAGGATCTCCGCGGCACCAAAGAGGTAGTGGGGGGATCAACGCTGGAAGCAGAGCGGCCCGCGGGTTCGGGCCGCGGTTGCCCGCTATCGGCTGCCCGCTATCGCGGACAGCCAATTTGTATGCGAACACCCCCTGGCACGCGCAGGCCTTTGCGAGCCCCAACCCATGGGCCAGTCTGGTTCCTATCTCATTTCCTCTGTCGCAGCCGCTCTTACTCGAGCAAGCGCGCCAACGTCCGTTGTCTCTGCAAGTGCCACGCCCCGCTGTACCTACTAGCAACTGAAAATACGCAGCCCGGGCCGTATATAGGTTGAAAATCAACAAGGCAGAGCGCCTTAGCAATCGCGGTTAAACGCAAGTGGCTGAAAGACAGCCGGTATCGATAACTGACTCAGCACCAGCGCCGCAGGCGCTAGAAAGTCTATTCGACGTGCATTTAAAGCTAGAACCCAGACTGGTCCGTGGGTTGGCGCTCATCGAGGCCTGCGCATTCCAGGGGTGTATAAGATCGACTGCCCGCTATCGCGGAGAGCCAATTTTTAATGCGACCATCCCCTGGCATGCTTGGGCCTTCGCGGCCACAATCCACGGGCCGCCCTGCTTCCAGCTTCGATCCCCCCACTACCCCTTCGGTAACCTCACAGAGTGTCTAAATAGATACTATATTATACTAATATGAAACTCTATGGGTGACCTGGACATACTGCGCCGCCTGCTTTATTATAACCTCAGGTGCTCGCCTGAGGCCTCCGTTTGCCGGTTACAGGTGCCCTCCTGGAGCAGTGCTTGTAAAAAATCCAATTTTTTGTCGCGACGAAAAAGCGACCCGCGACTTATACAACACCAGTTAGAACCTTCTTCCTTCAGACACAGCGATAACTAAATGGGGCGTTCGTGCCCACTGCCTGACCGCGCGGGCAGCCAGCGGCGGAGCGCTAAGCTGCATTCCGCAACGCCGGTATTTCTAGGGGACAAACGCATACAACATGCGCTAAGAAACTTCCTCCGTAGTGCCTAGGCGGAGTCACATATTCAAGTAGCAAAAGCCCCCAGATTTTCTCTCTCGCGCCCGGCCTTACTCGCACTTGTGCACAAACGACTGGCGACCCCGAAAATGAACGCCTTGTGTTGCTCCCGTATCGTCGTCCGTATCCCGTGTGTCGTTTTCAGTAGGTGAAACAGGGGCCTTAATAGCCTAGCTAAGCGCCTGCAATGAATAGCCGTACCACGGCGCTGTGTTTCAGTTCCCCCAATAGTCATGACTGACTTTACTGATAATAGCACTGCAGCGCCCCTAAGTGACTTCTCACCGTATGAACTCCATCGTGCGGGAGACCCTCTTGAATGTATCCTCTTCTAGCTTTCGCCTCACTGTTGCCACTCGCGGCAAGAAGTGCAAAATTTAATAATTTGCTCGATCTCCGTTTGTCATCAGAAATTTCTAGCATTCCAAACGAGAAACAGATACTTAAAGACATAAGAATGTTTGGTATTTTATTTGTTGTATTTGTTCGATAACACTTACGTATTTACGAAAGAAGTCATCTGATCACGCTTGGCTGCACCCGACCACCGGTAAGAATGACACTTTGGGCACACTGCTTATTAGAGTCATAGACTTCACGTGTCGCTAATTTCAGATAATTCTGAACACTCAGCTAGTCTCGAACAACGCGAAACTTAAGCTAAGACTTCTCGTGCGCTTGCCAGCGCGTGCTCTCTCCTGGGTGCTCCTTCCTATAAGCCTTGGCAGAAACCGCTTCCTATTGCTAGCGCGTGAGGCCCAAACAATGAAACGTTCCTCTCCTTCGAGCGCTTCCTAACTTCCTAACCTTACGTGAGGCCTCCTTACAGCGTAGGACCGATGGAGGAAGCAAGCGTACTCTGGAAGCTCCCTTCGCCCGTCCTCACGTAAGGAGCGGTTGCCGCATGCCTGGGTTCGAGATTATCTCTTAAAAGCTTTACGCGAACGCCATTATTCAATAAAAAATGTTGTATCGTCGCACAATCGTTAAATTGAAGAGCTTATATAGAGAAGCGTGGACGCTTTCTTCTAGTTTTGTTTACTAAACTTAAAAGAAGTTGCGCATTACACTGCAAAACTTGATGTGCTCCATCAACGCTGGCACGCTGGCACGCCGGCGTCGTGCAACGCATAGCAACGCCCAGCAACGCTTTCATGCTGCACGCGTGACCGAAACGAACATGCCTGGCAAGACGTACCATGCTCGCGCTTCTCCGCAGGTGGGAGACAGCGCGCATGCGCAAGCAAAGGTCACGTGGTTAAGCAGTGAGGTGAAGCGCTCGTTCAGGGCCAGGAGCGGCGTAAGGACGCATGAAGGTAGCTTTGGAGCTACCTTATGCTGACGAAGCACTAAGGAAACCTTCACCGAGGGCCCCTCAGTAAGGAAGCTTTCAGAGTGACATAAGGCAGCCTCACCGCAATGAAGGCTTTCTTACTGAGGTAAGGAAGATTTCATTGTTTGGCGCTGAAACTGCGCACTTTAGACGTCACTACTATCTGTCGGTCAAGTTGGTACATGTCAAAGCCTGTTCGAACCGTGTAGCACGGCCAGACTAGCCTAGCCAGATTTGAGCACATCTACTCGAGCTCGCCCTTCAGCCCTGTCTCGAGGAGACGTTGTGCACTACAGTTAGCCACTACAGCTGCATGTAGCTGCGTCTGCTCTGTAGCGCCGCTACCCGGCTTGGCGTGGGGTGCCGGCACGAACGCTCTCTCTCGATTACAGAGGTCAACCGTGTGCTCTGATCGGTGTCCGTGGGTGACGTGGATATATCTGAAAGGCGGGCTGGAAACTTGATCGAGCGCCAACATCTTAATGGAACCGGTTTTATGGTTGGCGAGTTGCACACCTTCCAGGTGCGACGCCATCATGTTCGAATCTCCGTTACCTTAGGAGCCCTTTCAAGGCGAGTCCGTAGTGCTGCATCTATGGCTAAGCTGTTGTACGTGCTGCCAACGTACACGCACACGCGAGCATAACGACTACACTAGGTTCGACCCTCGGTAGTTGCGCACTGGCCGCAGTGATTAGTGATGAAGAAAATGGGTTGCTCGTGCCAATTTCTGCGATAAAACAGGCTCGTGTAGCTATCGAGCACACTGAAGCACAGGAAAGAAATGAGATACCGTGACCACAACCAAGGGTTTAGGGACAGCTTCGGAATTTTGCCCGTCACAGGTGTCAAAATCAAAAGTAGCGGCATCTGCATGAACATCAAAAATGAAGCTTATACTGCGTGCCACGGTTACGTTCACGCGATGGGACGTCGTGGGCAGTATCACCCTCCCCTGTAGCCTTGCAAGGCATTAAAGAAAGAGTGGGGGCACCATGCAGAGCATCACAAGTGATCTCTGATTGCCCAAAACCGTCTTCTATTGAACCCATTGCAGTGTTTTTTTTTTTTTTTGCTCCTAAGTGTCTCTGAAATATAATATTTAACGTCAAGTACATGTCCCGACATCAATATAAACGTTTGTAGAACCTATAGGTAGCTTCGGCACCAGCAAGCACTTGCAGCACTTCCTGATTTTTTGGGCGCAAAAATAATCCTAGTTTGACTATGCAAGCATAAATCAACAAAGGTATGGCTACTATGCTTCGTTTTAGGTTGGAGAAACCGATGCGCCTGGAGGCCATGGGTGTTTGCGCTAACAGATAAACTGAAAAAAAAAAAGAAGTCTCTCACTCTGAATGAATTTACCTTTCTGAAGTCGGTCCCGTAACCAAGAACTTTACCCCCAAGTTAATAGTTTTTTTGATTGTGGTATACAGGCGCTAGGTGGCATGCCGGAAGAAAAGGAGCCATACGTCAAACACCGTGAATGTTGTTAAATAGAGCATGCTATAGTTGCTGCAACTCCACTTAGGTGAGTCGGTTCATCTTGATGCTTAGAACGACAGAAAGCTGAGCTAGTTGGTAAGGATTCATTATGCAAAAAAGAAGTGTGGCGTGCAGACATGACACAAGAGTAGAGAAGTGGACAACACGAACGCCGACTATCAACTGAAGGGAGCACTGAGGAGAAAAAAGAAGGAAGACACGAAACTCATCTGCGCATGCTCAGGAATGGTAACACCACGTGTCAGTCGGGTACGTGCCGGTCTTCGATTACTTTACATAAGGAAGAGATTAAGTGCCTTAAAAGTTATCTCGCACGTAGACCGGCACGTGTACCCGATTGACACGTTGTGTTACCATTCCTGAGCATGCGCAGATGAGTTTCGTGTCTTCCTTCTTTTTTTGCCTCAGTGCGCCCTTCAGTTGATAGTCGGCGTTCGTGTTGTCCACTTCTCTACTCTTGTGTCCTGTCTGCACGCCTCACTTCTTTTTTGCATAATCATCTTGATACTCAATGCCTCAGCCTTTTTTGGCAAAGTGTAAATGGCTGGTGCATTCTTTAAACAAACATTTGCAGTCATTCAGTGATAGTTCTGCTGCGTGCATTTTTTTAGCACGGGCCATCGTGCTCCTTTTTTGTACCTACTAGTTTTCGTTCTTGTTCTTTTTCCTAAGTGAAATAGACACTCTGGGGGATCGGTCTTGAATCGGGCGTGAGAAAACTGTTAATAATAATGCTTTCGCCTGGCAGCCGCCGACTTCTTCCTCTGCCGGCTTTCATGTACGGGGCGGCCGCTTGGGTCTCGCGCCTCGTGCTGCTCGATTAGAAGAAGACGAAGCAGAATGAAAAACAGGTAGCTTTACGGCTCATGTCATCTGAACGTTTCTGACGTCTCTCGCTCTTTGACTCGCGCAATGTTTTCGTGTACCTAATCTGAGTCCCTATAACGCGGTGGGCCCGACGTAATTGTAAGGCGATCGCGATTTCAAAGCAAGGCTACGAACAAGAGTCCGACTACCAGTGCAGAGGACCACGCCACGTTAAGGATTCAACTACCGCTATTTGGCTACAAAATCGCTGGCTACAAAATCGCAGGGCTATCGCTGCCTTCTGCTTTTCTCCTCACCCTTTGGCCATACTCTGCTACTCCGCTTTCCGCCACATGCTTTTACTGTAGCCTCCTCTTCCGCTTTCATCCTCGCGCTCTCTTCGCTATCGCCTTCTTTCATTCCCTGCTGCACTCAAGTGCACTGCTGCATTCACTGCTGCACCCAAAAAGTCATGGCATTTGGTCATGTTTGTGTTAACAGCAAACAATGAATGTGCTCGATTAAGAAAAAGACGCAGCGGGAAATTGCTCGCTGTAGACGGATAAACATAAACCACGACGCAACCTGAGAAATTATAGTGTTGAAATATCCAAGAATATAGAAGAAAAGAAGAGAGATCGAATCGTCATGACCGCACATCAAAAGTTACGGTAGGCGTTGAAGTTCCTAGTTATCACAAATTATTTTTAGAACAGCTCCGATAGCATCACCGCAACAACGGTTGGTTGCGTACTGTTAAATGCTCACATGCAGTGGCCTGCAGCTCATGGCACTGTGCGAAAACGCGCTCGAAGCGTAAGCGAAACCTTAGGCGCCTAAATGGATGCAGACGCGCAGTTGGTCGCTGCGGACCCGTGCGCTCGCTGCATTGAGTCTTCATAATGTTATGCTCCACTTGGTTATACAGGCAGGTAGGTATAAAATCTTATTTTGCATAGTTTGGTCTCAGCGAGAGCTTACCTTTCACGCAAGAAGATGGTTCGGGGGATTCCATAGCGACGATGCTTGTTCTGAACGCATTCTACAAAGAGACAGTGACCGCAAACCATTCCGTGCTTTGTGCTTGCCCTATATCAATCTTTTGAGAGTAAAATACTTCGCTCGTTTAGAAAATACTTCAGAGGGGCTAAGGGCTCCCACGTGGTGTTTTCGCTGCCAGCCAAACCTAAGAGGAGCGTCCGGCGTTATCAGTCATACCATGCAAGCGAGGCGCTTCCGGTAGATGGCGGATCCGTCAGCCCTCGCACTCAATAGCAGACTGCGCAGTTGAGTTCGTTTCTATCGGACTTCGTGAAAGGCTCATTGTAGCAGATTCGCTGAACGAAGCAGTCATGAATTGGGAATAAATAACATGTTCTTGCAGAAATAAAAGGCATACGAAACCGCGACCATGTTAAAGTTCCGACGCACGACATAGAATTTTTGTATTATACTAAGGTAAATGCACTGTAACTAAATCCGAAATGTCCAATTCGTTTTTTACTTGATTCCCAAAGCACATGTCAGAACGCAATGAAATGTTTATCGTTACGCACCGCAACACATACAAGGCATGCCGAAATGCAAACTCGAATAGATTTCGGATAATAACGCAGTTAATATTTGACGTTTTGGCTATTCTTTTTTTTCTTTTAAAGACGAAGGCTTTCCTGGCGACTTACCCCCACACTTCCGCGTGGGCTATGTGTGTTTCTAACCTCTTTCTTAAGCAGATCCCCGATATCGGGCAGTATCAATTAGACTTTTACTTCGGGAATCAGATGAAATCAATTACTTGTAGTAAATTACGTTTTTGCTTGGTAATTTTGTAATTTAACAATTGCTTTGTTTACTAGGTAACGCTCACGGTAATTCAGTTGCTTTTTTAACTATCAATTACATGTACCAAGTTACATTTTCTGACAAAACACACTTAATATCCGACGTAGCTCTGAGTGCTTAAATTGAGCGGGAGTTAGTTCACCAAATGGTGCGAATAAAGGAGGGTTAAGAAAAGTTCGTTGGTGAAAACACGTGCATAAGTTACCCCATTTCTAGAACGAACATACTGCAGCTTTCCATTCCTTTTATCTCTCTGTATCTCAGATACGATGAGATGAACGGTGCATGGTAGCATTGCAAATTTGCCAAGCCCTCTTGGAAGCTCGACACCGGCTTTCCGCACGCAATAAATATATCACGGTCTTTCTCGGAAGCGTTTCCAAGCGGCCTTCATTGATGGTAAGTGCTGCTACTCCTTACTTATTTACCGTTTAGTGCATTTTGTGACAACTTGATGTCGAGAGATGTATTTGCCTTTGAACGTGTGTCCTTATATATGTCTTATGCACACAAGACGCAGATACGCCTATTTTCGCGATTTCAACAATCAGAGATTGTTATAGGGTTTAATATTATACAGGTTCATAGTAAACTAGATCACACATTAGGCCCCCTCTTCAGGGAACGTGAACATATGCACCCTACCGTTACAAGTAGAAGTATCAATGGCTGCCGAGTAACGGGCACTGGGAGCATAATTTCCAGCATGCCCTGCTCATACTGTTATTTAGGTCATAACATAATGTGGCCAATAAACATTGAGACAACAATGTATGTGGTTTCAGGCAATTGATGAATTTATTTAAAAAAAAAAACGGCGCAACTCTAAGCCACGCGGTTCCTAAGATTTGACCGACGTGCAAATTAAGAGGAACGTCTTCAGCGAATTTCACTGACATCCGTTGAACTCGAGAAAGGTAAACGATTAAGTCCAGTATGATGAATGAAGTTCACTATTCAGCAGTGGTGGTATCTATAGGACATAGTAGATATTGTGTGCTTAAAATTAGTTTTTTCTTTTTCGTCGTTAACGCCTTGCATCAGCTATTCGAAATTGTCTCAATATACAGAAGGCACACAGTTCGCTTTTTGTAAAGGAAAACAGCCTATATGGTGGTAGCATATTATTTTCCACCATTTGTACTTAAGAAAACGCTGGTGCCTTGCATGGTTAATTACGAATAACTGCCTGTTAAATACTGAAGTATTTATTAGCTATACATGTCAGATAACTTCATCAAACAATCAGAGCCCTTGTCTTGACAGTGAAATTGAAGCGGTAACTAGCCCTACTTGCGCGGTGCCCCGCCCTAAACATTCCACTCAATTAATCTGAGTTGCAGCTAAAAGTGCTCTAAGAAGGCTGCATCGAGTAATGCAAGACAAAGTCAAGCGGAACACCTTTGTTCTTAGTGACAGGTTACGAGGACGAATACACAGAAAGTAGTGCTATAGTCTCGCAATTTCTACTAAGCGCACCAGCACTGACACTGACCTTTCGAATTTTTCCAATAGAGGGTTGAGCCCACAAACGAACAGATTAGAAGCAATTGCTACAGATATTCTATTTCTCTAGATAATTTCAAATTACTGATTGCACATTTCCGCAAGAAGATATGTTATAATCTCCACTGCGTTGTCTCAGAAAAAATTCGTTCTTTCCGCTTGAGACATGTGGAATATAGGTGGATGTAGCTCTGATATAATGGCGCCAAATAACACCAATTTTATATCCCTACTTTATTGAATCGCATTAGTAACTGTATATTGAATACTTCGCCAATTTCATCTACCGTGCTCTTTGGCGAGCGCGAAAGAATAGACCTAATTACTTTCTCTTAGGGAATTATTTGCTAAATATCATTGGTTTGCGCAAGCTTTCCTTTCGTCCACTAAGCGTAAAAAAAAAAAATACTGCGTTGTGCATCCTAACACCTTTTCTTAATAAGAAAAACACTAAAAAGGAGGCAGGGTGCGGTTTTAAGAGACAGCCGTAGCACTGCTAGTTGAAATCCCGTTCATTAGTGGATAACTTTGCGACACCATTCTGTAATTTAATCGTTTACTTCTGACTGTAGTGCCAATCAAGTGCTATAAGCTGCCGTATCTAACCTGCCGTACTCCTAAGTAAATGCGTATACATGTTCTCGCGGTAAACAAAGCTCACACTGTTTAGAAAAGGTTGGATCCCGCTGTTCGGCTTGGCACTGCCAATGGAGCCACCGCCTATCAAAAACTGCACTCTTGCATTGTAAAAAAACGACCGTTGCGGCTCAGGCATCTTCGCAAAACTTTCTCTTCATTTCCCAAAGAATAACGGGCATATGCAGAAGCCGATCGACTATTACTCAGAAAAATATGAGCAACACAGGTTTTCATTTTTAATTTGCTATTGGAGAATGCAAGCAATTCTTTTTTTTTTCACTGCAATATATCTGCTAATCTACTATGCAGCTTGATAGGGCAAAAAAAGCCGCGTTCAGACTACGGGCGCAACGTACGGATTGTACACACGGATTGTAAGCGTAAACACAAAAAGCGCAAGTACTTTGTTTACACTACGGTCGTCTTGAGCTGAAAGTAGGCAAAATTTGTAACCATGGCTGGGCGTTAATGTTGGAGTAACCGCTACTTTGACGACAAGCACAGATACGATTGTTACAATGCCGCCAATGCGCGAAGCAGTTTCGGTTAACACCTTCCGGTCACGGGGCTTTCGGCCTCCCCAGATTCCTCTATTAGAAAAACGGCGAGCTGGCGATGCCATCGGACGCTGCTGCGTGGTGGCCTGGGATTTTGTGCATGCGCACGTGTGTCTGTTGCTACGGGTGCTTTGTGAAGTGATGTGCAGTGTGGAAGAGTCTTCGCTCTGCAGCGATGAGCTGCTGATTGAAGAAGTGCGACAAAGGCCGCTACTTTACCACCAGCACCTCAAAACGCATTGTGACAACAGGCTCCAGAAAGACACCTGGCTTGATATCTGTTCTTGATGCAGAGCTGTTGATTTGCAAACGTCCTGCTATATTTTTCCTACTTTCGAATTCTTGAAAATTGCTTTAACAATATCCAAGCCCTAAATCGAGAAGCCGTGACCAACAGTCACTAGAATTTACCTTTATCTTTGAAATGCAACAAATTTCATTAAAATCGGTGCAGGGGCTATCTCACAGAAGCGTTTCTGCATTTTACAAGTATTTGAATAGGCCGCGCCGGAGTTGGGCCCGAGCTCAAGCTTCCTCTTAAGCAGTTGCTTGAAGTAGACTCAGCGGCGATGTATATCGTAAAGCTAATGCTGGGAAATAAAATGAAAGGAGCGTAAAAGGCACAAGTGGAGCTTATGTAGATGAACGTGTTAAACCTGATTTATTATATGTAAACGTTTTCTTTTCTATGTGCAATGCAGTGGCCGAACTGCAGCATACTTGAAGTTGCCTTCGGTAGAAGTTTCTTCGGCTGGGAGATGTCTGACGCAAATCTAACGCCGGCGAAGCGGGCGTTGAGAAGTCGTGGGTTCTTCTGCCGCACATTATGTTCCTGGCCGATGCAATAGAACGCCGAAGGTAAAAGCTTATTGCTAGCTTGTTTGCTACTGATTGCATCTACAATGTCTGTCGCGCCACAACGGGTATGAGGCCAATGAATGCGCAAACGCACAGACCCAATAAGCAGAAAGAACGTCAACGCATACCGAAAACATAAATCAAAAACGTTTCACCAAAGTGACCAATAAGGTTTTGCATTCCCACGCACAAGCCGTCTTATGAGTCTATGCCAATTTTTCTCACTCTTTTCCCTGTCGACCTAGCATTCCAAAGCACATGGTTGATATAGCATTACATTTCTACTGTGACAGAGGACAACCAACATTCAAGAATATAGGAAAACATTTTGTAGCCAACAGCGTGTACAGTGAGCCGTCATTGTATTTTCAGTACAAACTGGAAGTTCCTAAACAGTCCCATGTGGCACAACCACAATCAGCTGTTTTCTTAGTAAAGTTCATGTCTTGTGCCAACTAAAGCCACATAGAATGTGGCTGAATATAAGAATAAAATGTGTTTCCGTTTTCTCCACAGCACCGTCTACACGCTGATGTGGAAAGATGGCAGAGGATTCGAGCTGTCCCATGCTCAGTCACCTCAGTCTGTCACTGACGCAGCGTCTTCAATACAAAATTTGTGTCGCACATTTTATGTAAACAATAACCAGCAGACGTCACTGTCTTACGACCTACTGCAAGAACTCCCCTGTCACAAAGTTTGTCCAAGTGCAGCTGCTTCCTCTGCACCAAGTATTGTGGCAGATACACTGCCTGTCGCAAAAACACCAAAGTCGGCAACTAGCTTGGAACAAATTTCTTTGCATGTTGCAGGTTCACCACATCGCTCAACTTGCTCTGGAGAAGTTTCTTCGAAATCAAGAAATTGTAAGCAAGCTCACAAATAAAAAAGAATGACCCAGATGACTTAAAGATGTCTACACTTAGAACAAATTAGCAGCGGCTGAATGAATTAACAGCCGCTGCGGTGTCTGTAGTAGTCAATAAACACTTCCTAATGAGTTTAAAGGGTCTTCTCAGTAAACACTATGATCGAAAGGAGGAGGAGGTTAAGCTGCAAATTCATAGCCTCTTAGTGGATGCAGCATTGCCTGCGAAAGATGCAGTGTTCTGAAAAAACCTATGTCAATGACACTTCATTGCAGCTGGTTAGGGCTCTTGTGGTGTTTTGTGCTTCGTGCAGATATCGCGACGCAAGGCGCTTTGTGTTGAGAGCAAGTTAAAGTTATAAAGGAGTTTCGTTTTTTTTATAAAGTTATAAAGGAGCAAGTTATGTAAGTTATAAAGGGGTTTTGTGTTAAGTGCTGGTGATCTGACAATGCAGTGCTTTCTTTCAAGTGCTGGCGATATCAGAACACAAGGCGCTTTGTGTGAGAGCAGCGGATCTCAGTCATAGGGGCGTTGCGTGTTAACTGCTGGTGATCTGAGAATGCAAAGTGTTTTCTTCTGAGGGCAGGTGACCTCATAACTCAAGCTGCTTTCAGGAGATAAGATGCATTCTTATTTTATATTTGCTTGGGTTGCCATGTAACTGAACTTACTATTGAAGTTCAATGTAGGTTTCATTCCCTGTTTTTTTGTAAGCGTGTCGGAATGCTTCAGTCCCTGTCATTGTTTATTATATATAGGTTGTAAAATGTACTAACTCAGCACTGAAACAACATGCAGCGCGCAGTCATCCCAGTCAAATAAAGAATTATAAAAAAAATTGTGTATGCCTAATGTTTAACACCGCTGACATCAAACTGCTTAAGCAATCCAGCCACACTAAACAAGTGGTGAGCAAGATGACAATTTTTAATGAAGGCTTCCCTCGAAGGATTGGCACAGCCGGACGGGTGCGAACACCTCGAATTTTTTGTTTTTATGTACGTATACACACGCACATATACAAACACACGCACGAACGTACATATAGAGTAGTACCCTCCTCGATTGCTCGGAAAAAAAGTCCTGGCTGCGCACGTGGCTCGAAGAGCTCGAAAATTCGCGTACAGACACGCATTACCTTGCAACAAAAAGCGGTGATGTTTTTCAGCTTGCATATGAAGTTTCGTAGAGCAGGCCGCAAGGCTAGAAATGTTATAAAGGGTGTTTAAAGAAAACTTCGCACACGTGTGTGTGGTGGACAATTAGGTGAACACATTTTGTATGCCGAAATCAGACGAATAATTGGGGCCAAGAAAACTGTCGTTCCTGCAGCTATGTCAGTGACCGTTAACCATAGCCATCCTTCATCACTAACAGTCATTCACACCTGCGGCACGTTTTAGATATGTGCGGTGCAGACACGTAGATTTAAACGCATCTCAAATGTTCACATACGCTCATATTATACAAAGCGTATTTTTACGATTTAGGCCGCAAACTTAACAGCTGCTTCGTTGCAGCAAATCTGCATGTGGAAAAAAATGCGAGGTGCGCGAGCTTCAAGATCAAATTTATTTCGTACAAGGGAGTGGATGAGCAATGCGTGGTGGAACTAGGGGATGAGTGCTGGTTCTCGGAGCCGTGCGGGCAAAATTGAAAGCCAGGAGAAAGAACAAGTTATCAAGAATAACAACAGGTTATTTTTATTGCAGTGATCACGTAAGATGGCAAACCTGCAAAGTAATTATTCACACATTGCCGACTGTAATATGACAACGCATTTTCGTTTATCTCTTCATACTGCTCAGGTTAATTTACTAGGACACCACGCTTATTAAACGAACAAAAATAATTTCCCATTCCTCACGTCGATTAAGGCTGATCGACCAAGCAACATGCTGCGGGCAGTAACTGCTCAAGCTATCACAGCTATCTCATCAATGGGAGCGCACGATGTTTTCGCATAGTACAAAAGAATGAACACGAGTGCATTAATCGACCTCACATGAAAAGTCAGAACGCCGAGAAAAAAAAAGCAGTAGAGAAATGCCGGGATGCAGCGGGAAAATTGTATCTGCTAGTATTTACTCTGTTTTGAACCCACTGTTATAGAGCCGCATAGACAGAGCAATCGTACAAGCTACACAGTTAATTCGGCCAGTTGGTAAGTTAACATGCTTGCGTATATACGCAGCGCAACACAGACGTGTCGTCAATTTTTTGCCCAGCATCTGCGTTGCGCTGCACACATAAACAAAAAATCGCACAAGTGGACAACGTCTCATGTCAGGCGTACGCATTTCAGCGTGTACAGGAGTTTTACTTGATCTAAATGCTGCTTCAGTGTAAACAAGGCGAACGCACCTCGCATATCCTGGTCCCTTCCGGAGCTGGCCGGTCTCGTCCGTCCGCACGGCACCGCGTAAAAAACTTTCCCACCTTCCGTGCGATTTGTGCAGTTTGGTGCGCATGCACCCCATCATATTGGAATACAAGTGTCAAATTATGTGTTTCGTACCACTTCTCCAAAGTTATTACCTTAATATCGTCGAATACCGCAGCTGCAACCCGGAGCCGATCATTGCAACGCACGATCGACGGTCCGCTGGTTGGAATTTCGATGGCACTAACAGAAAGGAGTCGAGTCGGCGCCGCGTCCGTAACGTTGCCTTCGCAGCGGCGCACATGAACACTTGACGTCACTTTTGCACCACGTGATAGCGCTCGGCGAATAGCGCTGCGAGTGGTGCCGGGAAAATTATGCACAACTCTGCCTCCTGCGGGAGCATACAGAGGAACAATAGAGCTGACTGCGCGAGAGCGCCACTGCTCTTAGCCAGGAGCGCCCCGAATCACGTGATGCGTTGTGGTCTCCCTAGCGCTCCTTTTTACATGACATCGTGTTTCCCACGTGTGCCTGTTTCATTAATTATATTAACATAAGAATTACCTGAAAAATGATACTTTTTCTCCTCCAGCCATTTGACATCGTTGCTTGTTCGTCGTATGAAAGTTTGGGCATACTTGACTGCAATAGCAACGCATACTTGGAATCAGTGCTTCCGAAAACAAGCCAAGCCTTCCAACCTCCACCGTCACCACCACTGGTCGCCACGTGTTCATGTTAGCTATCTGTGAGCACATGCTGCCTCATTAGCCCCCCTTCTTTTATTACTGCCACTTCTCTCGGCAGTGCTTCTACGTCTCTGAGAGTAAGTGAAATAAAATTAAAGATATATCGCCCCCTTGTAAAGGGAGTGACAAAAGCAGGCGGCCCTCTGACTTTTCTTTCTCATCCCGATTAGCGCTCCCCAGCCTTGTTCGTTCTGGGTCGAGGCAACAGTGTCAGCTTTCCAGCATGGCCGTGCCAGCCAGGAACGGGTGACACCGCAACCGCGTCGGAACGATCCCTACTTTTGTTTTGTGAGCCATGTGAGCCATGTAGTCTCAATGCACGCGGTGCTCACGGATTATGCGACGACGCCCGGCGGTTAGCTCTTTAACGGTTTTTTTAGAAGCGAGATATGAGAACGAATACAACTCACTGGTTCGCATAAGCTCCTTTGTGCCCGTGGCTTTACCACACTTCTATTTTCAAGTCTCCAACACTTGCGTAGCTACTGCTCGTAGCTGCTATTCTCCGTTCTAACTCCTTCCATTTATTTTTCTTCTCACTAAGGGACACGTCATCGGTATGCTTATTTTCTAGCACGTTGCTGTGTCTCGTCATGAGGTGAATCGGTATTCGCCGCTCTTCCTCCGTAACGTTGAGCATTGTTTCCTGAAACATACCCACAACAAATCATCGAATAACTAAGTGGACACTTAAGTAAACAAGCACGCGCAATGCTTACAACACACAAAATTATGAGATGCAAAATTCCAAGAATCACGCAAAAGAAAAAGTAGATAAACAACATTGCATCAGCCAAAACAGAAAACGAAAAAAAAAGCAGAGGCACGTGTTGCCAGACGAGAGATGCACGACGGCTACCACTCGAAGTTTTCAGACTGCATTGCTTATGGCGCGGAAGAATGCATATTCTTTTATTTTTATATCTATTGTTTTAAGGAACAACACGTGACTTGTTTAATAGGGAGCGATTTAAAGCTATGAAAAGTTCTTAGCCTCGCTCCCATGCTCATTTCTTACGATGATAAGGCCGCTTTTCGTAAAGCTGCCTTTTCATGCAAAACGGTACGTTTCTGTATCACGCCTTGCCTTATTCTGAACCTTATACTTTCCTTACCATTATAAAATGGCGCCTTTTAGCGTGAACATATTGTCGATTTGTCAATATGGGCATAAGCAAATTATGTGGGGTGCACAACATACATATGCTTACGGAAATCTTCCTTTCACACACGAAGTGTCCTAAAATACTATTGTCCTGCGGGCCGTAACGGTTTTTCTTCATACGAAACAAACAAAGAATAAGGCTGCGAAAAGTGCCAGGATACAGTCATAACACGAATAGCTGGCGCCCTTCACTTTTGCGGCGTCCGTCTGTACTGGAATGGTTTACGTTTGTAAGTAGTGCATGTTCTCGTAAATTTATATACATGTCTTCATGTGAAGCAAAGAAGGCATCTACTGTGGACGACCCATGTTCATATCTGTAATGAAATGCTTTGCTTTTGTGCATTGCAGTGCATTGTTTCGTAAATTCCTATACATTTCTACACGTGAACAAGCACGGTTTGTACAGTGGCAGTGGTTTCAGGACTGCGGCCCAGGTTCATATCTGTAATGGAATGCTTTGCTTTTGTGCATTGAAGTCTGCTGTTTCGTAAGTTCATATACATTTCTACACGTGAAACAAACACGGTTTGTATAGTGGCACTGGTTTCAGGACTGCTACCCGGGTTCATATCTGTAATGGAATGCTTTGCTTTTGTGCATAGAAGTCCGTTGTTTCGCAAATTTGTATAGATGTGTTCACGTGAAACAAGCACGGTTTCTACAGTGGTGCTGGCTTCAGGACTGCGACTTAGGTTCATATCGGTATTGGAATGCTTTGTTTTTGTGCATTGCAGTGCATTGTTTCGTAAATTCATATACATGTCTACACATGAAGCAAGCAGTGTTTCTAAAGGCACTGGTTTCAGGACTGCGAATGGAGCTAAGGTTCTAATGAAAACTGCACGCATGCTATGTCAAAAGACCTCTGATGGGACGCTGGCATCGTTACGTAACTTTCTCTTTATTCTTCAAAGGGTAATTTGCATATGCTAAGGGCGTTGTAATAAAACAAACGTAAAATATCCGCAGCTAATGTCTTTATTCCGAAACGTTCTTTTTTTTCCAATGAAAATTCCAGTCATTTTCTTTTTTGCGAAATGTATTTCCTCGTCCGCTACGTCGCTAAATAGAGCACGAATGTATTACGTTCTAATGGCGTTACCGCTAAGCGCATTAAAGGAAAACTCTTCCTAAAAAACGTGAGCACAGTGAAAACATCGCTATGGTTCACCGACTCAATTTTCTAACGCCCAAAATAAAAAGAAATATTATTCAATAACAATGATTTACAGGTAGCAATTACGTGTGAAGAACGCGTAGAAAATTTCGTCTATGTGTCGGAATTATCGGAAGGCCAATTAGTGATGTAATATTTACAATTTATTTATTGACTCGTTGATTGATTGAAACGTTTATTAGAAAGGATGGCCAGTGGCCTAGCATCTCGGAAAGGATCAGATAAAAGGAAGGACGTCCGCCTCCTTAGCCTTGGACAGCACCGCGTGAGTTCTTCTGGTGGCGTCTCCTTGCGTTGCGAGCGTCGTCGTATGACGCCACTCTTTGAGGTTGGGTGTGCTTGTCCCTGAGGCTGGCTGTGGCAGGACAGCACAAGATCAGTTGTTTCATGTCGACGTTGGTTACAAGGCTGTTGGGCCTTTCAACTTGTGTTCCTCCCGACTTGATCAGAAGATGCGGTCGAATAGGGGTTGTAGCTCTCGCCTTGAGTAAGAGAACCTGGGCTCCTCTGCCTCGGCGAGTGCGAATGGGAGGAAGGATTCTAGGAGTGGACTCCCGTAGTAGAGCTTACTCTCGTGGTCCAGTGATCCAATCGGTGGTATGGCACAGTGATGGATGACGCGGAGGTATGGGTGTGTTCCAGCAGTGATGGGCTCACGTCAATGCTGCGATGGCAATCCCCTCTAATTTTCTCGCCGGACGCCTCAGGTGCCGCCATGTTCCTCGCTTTGCTCAGGCTGATGCCTGGCGTCCAATGTGCGAGAAAGCATAGGCATTTGTTATCCCGTTTGTGGCAGCAAGCTTGTGTTATGCGATGCGCTATGGTTGTCGCGTAGGATCGGGTGTTCACTTGCTTTAAGGTCTCTTGACTACCACTATAGATGGCAACGACGGCTTTTTTGTGCTCATAAAAGATTTGAATTGCTTCTTCAATAGCTTGTAGTTCAAGCATGGTGGCGGTCCATTGAACAGAGCCGGTGTGGCTTACGGCGTGTGCTTGTCCATTTTCTGCGCAAAAAGCAGTAGCGGCATACATTTGACGGGAACCTTCGTCGTATTGTAAGGCAGCGTCAGTGTGCAGTTTGGTTCCTTGAAGATGTCCTCGTGCGTCTATAAGTCTCTCCATTGGCGGTGTGCCCTGCTTGCGCCTTTGTTGTTTGTGAGCATTGGTTTGGGTTCCATAACCTTGTTTACGTCCGAAGGCCAAAGGAGGTTGTTCAGCACTGGCAGACGCAGGTTCGCGCCAGGCAATCTAGACAACAGTCGCTGGCCATTTCACGTGCTCTTCAGCCTCGATTCGTTTACTGTGGGTTAAATGATACCGTACGTTTGAAGACGCCTGCACAATTTGCCGCCACCATACTGAGGGAAGCTCGGTAGGGCGTTGATTTCGCGTCTACTTTGGATCACATCTGATCATCTGCTTGTGTGCGTCTGTGCAGAGCAGCAACATGGCGGCGCACTTCTAGTTGTCCATTTCAATTCATGGGCGCCATGAGGAGCATTCGCTCGGGAGTTGATATTACCACTATGGCTAAACGTTTCAGACTTGCTAGTGTGCCATTCCACGTTCTCTTGTACCTCAATTCGTTTAAGGTGCGTTGAAGAATGCATTTGCAGACGCCTGAATAATTAGGCGCCACCATACTTAGGGAGGCTGGGTAGGGCGTTGATTGCGCGTCTAGTTTGAATCATCTCATCGTCTGCGCGTTGCGCGTGTGCGTCTGTGCAGAGTAGCAACATGGCGGCGCCCTTGTAGTTGTCCATTTCAATTCATCGGCGGGATGAGGAGCTTTTCCCCTGGAATTGATTATATTAACTCAATGGTTTAATGTTTAAGACTTGCTAGTGCCATTCCACTTGTTCTTCGGGCTCGATTCGTTTGCGGTGTGGTATATAATACGTTTTCAGACGCCTGAACAATTTGGCACCACGATACTGAGGGAGGCTCGGTAAGGCGTTGATTTCGCGTCTCCTTTGAATGAGGTTTTATCGTCTGCACATGTGCGTCTTTGCAGAGTAGCATCATGGTGGCGCCCTTGTAGCGGTCCATTTAAATTGATGGGCGCCATAAGGAGCATTTCCTCAGGAGTTGATTATATTAACTCTATGGCTAAACGTTCCAGACATGATCGTGTTCCATTCCACGTCCTCCTCTGCCTCTATTCATTTACGGTGCGTTAAATGATTCACCTCAAAATTTTACTGCCACCATACTGAGCGAGGCTCGGTAGGGCGTTGATTGCGAGTCTCCTTTGAATCACATTCCATCATCTGCGCCGGTTCGCGTTTGCAGAGTTGCAAAATGACGGCGCCCTTGTAGTTGTCGATGCAAATTCATGGGCGGCATGAGGAGCTTTTCCTCTGGAGTTGGTTATACTAACTATGTGGCTAAACGTTTCAGAATTCCTAGTGTGATAACCACCGCAGTGGATTTTTGGCTAGGGAGTTGGGCTACTGAGCTTTTCAGCTGTGTCCACGCGATATCCGTTTATTCTGACGTTCATTGATTGTATCGTTTTACCGGTATATTGTTTCTTACGGAAGCAACATTCAAGCATATTGATGACATCGGAACTGGTGCAAGTCAAGCTTGTTTTCACTTCGTATGTACAACTATTTCTGCGGTGCTTTAAATTTTAATGCCATTTGAAAGTGCCTGCAGGTTTTGCACCATGGGTCACATGTTTTTATTACGGAGGAATGATGTTGAAGGACTTTTCCGTGCACTGACATGTCCTTAAAGTTTCTGTTGGGGCAATTGGTCCCCCTTGGTACAACCGGAAGCAATTTTCTCAGACGTTCTTTACTTGATAATATTGGTTGGTATCTTCGTAGGATGTTGTTTATATGGCAGGACATTACAGCATTTTGTTATAAAGGCTGGTGGTCTGCCAGATTCTGGTGCAGCCTGTTATCTAATTCCGATTGCCTCACAAATCTTGATATGACATCATAAGCCCTGTCGAGTAGAACTTGTGAAATGTTAATTTCTGCTAGCATTGCTTTAACCTCGTTAGGTGGTGGATATAATGGTTGTCTTCGTTTAAGATGCTTATAATTTGTTTTCTTTGCCCGACAAAATTTCCTTGTTTCCACTGTCGCGGGAGATGACTGCTGTAGCCTAGATGTTGCTTGCTATCCATAGGATTCGGATAAAATGTCACCTGTGTTCTGATCACACCTCTCTAAGCCTGAATCAAAACAATCACAGCGTCTCAACGAGCTGGCTTCCCCGCGACGAGTTCACAATTTGAAGAACTGCTCAGCGGTGTTCAATTGGACATTGATGCTCCGCATTCACAACTCATAAGTGCTTAGCTGTCCTCAGAGTTTTCTTAATATTCCTTGACTGAGGGTACGACTCCCTCTTGAATTGATACCACGCAATTACTTACATCATCAATAAAGATGAAAATTCTGGATTTGTCTGTAATAACATTGAGGTCTAGATGAGCCGTTGCATTGTAGCCTATATTCGTGAATCTGTAAATTTCTTGCATTGTTCGCGAGTAGCATCATGTCGTCCGCAAACATCAGCCCAGAGACCTCCTGTTGTATTTTTGGCT
The DNA here is from genome assembly GCF_023375885.2 of Dermacentor andersoni. Taxonomy (NCBI): domain Eukaryota; kingdom Metazoa; phylum Arthropoda; class Arachnida; order Ixodida; family Ixodidae; genus Dermacentor; species Dermacentor andersoni. The sequence continues at coordinate 55,389,560 of NC_092824.1, forward strand.
CGTTACGGATGCAAAAGAAATCGACACCTATTTCAATGCTTTGCAGTATGCTTTCTATGCCCTTAGCTTAAAGCGTCAATAACAATGCAAACTGATGCCATCCTTCATTCAGCCCTCGGTAAATGCCTACTAGTTCATTGCATTTCCGGCTATGCCATACAATTTGTACAAGGTTTTTCATTATACCTCCCTCAACATATCTGCGAACTTGTCTTCTTTGGCATCGTGCTTTAGGCTATCCCATAGCAATTCGCAGTCTACGTTGCCTTAAGGTTCCTGCATATTTCCAAATGCTATCCATAAGGGCCTATTAGGAGCTACCGGTATCTTTATGCATTTGTTTCAATATTATAATATACATTTCTTTGTTTCTTCAACTTGCGACATTAAAATAACAGGTATTTATGCGACTACACCCCACCCCCTACAAAATGCCTCATAGTCGCTGTGTTCTTGTCCAATTTCCCGTAGGGTCGGAACCAAATTACTTGATGAAGAAGGAGGCAACGGAAAATGAAATCGTGGCCATTACTGCAGGATAATGCTGCTTCCGCACAAAATGCGTTCACAGCGGAAGGAATCATGGAAGTCTCCTTTCTTGTTTCCTCCTTTGCGAACGAGTGGCCTGATATTCTTCGTTTTTCACACTGCAGGTAATGAGAAGAAAGCGTTAAATACAAAATGCATACCGCTAAATAATAATATTTTAATGTTATTGCGGTAGGATAGGAAGTAGCAAGAACGTCGAATTTGTTGCAATGGCGCGGCTGCATTTGGCTTCACAGCGGATATCATCATCTCCAATGATGAGGACGCAGCGCAATTACAGATTTTATGCCAACAGTTTTTAAGGGATGTCAAGTAACAGTAGTAGTGTAAGAGCCGCCCCAGCGTTGTCATCATTAGAACTGCAGGAACAGTAATATTTAGGTGAACAGAACGAAAGAAACACCGCAAGAAGATATTTATTGTAAGCAGCGAAGGCGGCAATATTTAACAATAGAAGACCACATCGCTCCACCAGGACATCGCATGCTTCTAGAAATTTCACCTCATTGCACGAACGGTGGCCGCTATTACGCACCTGCGGTATGTAGTCTCTTTCCGTCGGTGTTTATTGCGCTAGACTGAATTCGCCATTGAATTGACAGGTCGCGAACAGCAGATGAATTCCGCAATACAAGCATTCACATCACACTTGTCCGCTCGTCGTCTTCCTTGGGCGATAGCTACTCTACATCCTGGTCTTTATCATATTACTAAGGCGGTAAAGTTTGGCCAGTGAAGCACGCCTGTTTGGGGTCAGCGCTAAAACGACCACAGGACGGAGAACACAGGGCACAGCACCTCGTCACGAGGCCTCTTCTTTCTGCTGCCATCGTTTCTACCGTGTATTGTAAAAGCTCCTGACCGCACCACTCACCATCATTTACCGCTCTCCCAGGGGAACAATCCTTGACTTAACAATGACAAGTACGATAAACTTTGTATATTAAATCTTAATGCAAGAAGCCTATCTAACAAATATTCAAGCTTTTCCTCGTTGGTGGCATCACATTCCCCACATGTTATCGGTGTTACTGAGACCTGGTTGCATAGCGACATCCTTGACTGCGAAGTAACTCCCCCAGGATATAACGTCATAAGAGTAGACAGGAATGCGGGCAGAGGCGGAGGTGTTGCCGTGTTTTTGCGCTCTGACCTACAGTTTTCTGTACTACAATCCCCACTTGAAATCGAGACGGTCTGGTGTAAGGTGCACATTAATAAAACAAATGTAATCATTGGTGTGTTTTATCGACCTCCCAAACATACCTCAAATGAAATAATGATCCTTAACGCGTTCATCCAAGAGCACGGTTTTGGCTCTTCAAATTTAATCTGCATGGGGGACTTCAATGTACCTAATGTTTCGTGGGCTTCATTATCGATAACTGGTGATAACGTCCCTCTTTCTAGAGAGTTGCTTGAATTTCCACTATCGCTTGGATTGAAACAAATTGTATCTAACCCTACTAGAGAGTCCGCCATACTAGATTTGATTTTTCTAAGTGCACCGCTCTTTACAAGTGGCTTTGAGTGTGAGATTACGGACGGTATTTCCGATCACAAAGCTGTTATTGCTACTATTAATCTTTCAGTTTCAAGGCGCCACTATCAATATACCAGTTTTTACGATTATAATCATGCAGATGATACGTCCATACTTGATACATTAAGCATTTCATTCGACAGTTTCTCCCAGTTATGCACTACCAGTGATATCAATGCTATAGTATCCCATTTTGAAAACATTGTCCATACTTGCATAGAGCGCTATGTGCCATTAAAAACAAAAAAGAATAATCTATACCTTCCTTGGATGACAAGGGAAATACTGCATTTGAAGCGTCGAGTAGCCAGAGCACGTGGGAAGCGCCACATGAATGCAGAAACAAATGACCAGTTCCGCTTTATGAAGGAAGAACTCCGTCAAAAAATGGACGCAGCTAAGAACTTTTATTATCAGTTCACTCTACCTAATTTAGTTAAAAATAACCCACGAAAATTTTGGAGCTCAATTTCGCCAATGAAGAACACCACCCAGACATTTCTATTAGGCGATTCCGAAATAAGCGATCCTGGACATATTGCTAAAGCATTCAGTGAATATTTTCAGTCTGTATTCACACAGGACAATGGCGTAATTCCTCCCTACTCCACGACAACTAACATGTCCTGTGCAATTAACAATGTCACAATATGTAAGCAAGGAGTCCTGAACCTTATTTTAAATCTTGACACCAAAAAAGGCTGCAGTCCAGACAATGTTAACAATGTGTTCCTTCATCGTTATGCGCTTTGGACGTGTCAATACCTCACATTGATTTTTGAGAAATCTGTATCTACTTGTACAGTTCCTTGTTCATGGAAACGGGCTAGAGTCATTCCATTGTTCAAATCTGGGCAGAAACAATCTCTTCTAAATTATAGACCCATTTCGTTAACTTCTCATGCATGCAAACTTCTTGAACACATAATTTATAAACACATTATCACTTTTCTCGAGTCTAATAACATTTTATGCAGCGCTCAGCATGGATTTCGTAGTGGTTTTAGCACAGTGACTCAATTAACTGAATTTACACATGACATCGCTTTTGCTCTTGAATTAGGTCATCAATTAGATGCACTCTTCATTGATTTCTCGAAAGCATTTGATACTGTACCACATCCTAAACTATTACATAAACTAAACTCTATCCTTAATAACCCGCTTCTCATTGACTGGATCCGTAGTTTTCTTTATGATCGTTCACAGTATGTTTCTTTTAATTCATTCAACTCTCCTGACGCATCAGTATCTTCCGGTGTGCCCCAGGGTTCTATTTTAGGGCCATTGCTTTTTTTGCTTTATATTAACGACATTCCAAGCTCTGTTTCAGTAAAAATTCGGCTTTACGCTGACGACTGCGTTCTCTACAATGTCATTTCTTCACCTAACGATCATAACACTCTGAATCAATCTTTTATAAGTTTTTGTGAATGGTGCGAACTCTGGCAAATGAACATTAACTTCAAGAAAACAGTCGCCATGTCCTTTCACAAGCATGCTAATTGCTCATATTTCAATTATTCCTATAAATCCACTTTTCTGCAGCGCGCATACGAATATAAGTATTTAGGCCTCCTTTTCACTCCAAGATTATCCTGGTCAGAACATATTCTAACAACTTGCAACAAAGGACTAAAAAAACTTGGTTATCTAACCCGAACTCTACGTGCTGCCCCCAAAGAAACTAAACTTATTACATACAAAACACTTGTAAGACCTATTCTTGAATATGCGTCTACCATATGGAACCCTTACAAAATTTCGGACATCCACAAAATTGAATCTGTTCAGAAAAAGGCGGTTCGTTTCATATACCGCCGTTATGATAGAATGTTTTCACCGTCATCTCATCTGAATATGCTTGGTTTAACCCCTCTTTCCCACCGTCGTCACATTAATTCTCTGAAACTTCTACACTCTCTATTTTACTCTCCACATTATGCTTCCCCTAACACATATCTGACCCGTGCAAAGCCCCTAATCACGAGAAACAGCAATGTCTTAAACTTATCCGTCTTTTTTGCTCGCACCAACACTTTTAAATACAGTTTTTTTCCTCGGACAATTGAACTCTGGAATAACCTGCCTGGTTCCATCCGTTCTTTACCACATAGAGAATTTGGGGATGCCACTGAATGCTCCCCTTAGTCATGTTACTCACGCATGCTTCTTTGTATAGTGATTTTCTTTCTCGCATTTGTATTCACCCACTCCTGCAATAGCCCTTCTGGGCTGCAGTATTTGTAAATATATAAATAAAATAAATAAAATAAAAAAAATAAATAAATTTAAAATGCGAGCATTTCGCTGGTCCCCGCGGCATAGCACTAACGAATGAAGAGCTTTCAGATAAGGTAATGTGTGCGCGCTGCAAGCACTCGGGCGCAGATGCAGACCCGCGTAACGCGAGCGTGCGCCACGCAGGTGTAGTTACGCTACGATTTCGCAAAGCGGACGCTGTTTGTAGTGTAGCGCCACCATGCAGTCTGCGTGACTGGCGACACTTCGCTTGCTTTGGCATGGCCAGCGCCGGAACGCATGTTCTATCTCGTGCTTGAGTAGCTTGACCAGAGTTCATCGCGCGCTAGCTTTACTGGCCGGCCTAAAGTTCGGGTACAAGGAAAAGGTTTCGCTGAGTTAGTGCTCTAGCAAAAAAAAAAAAAAAAAAAGAAGCGCTAGGTAGCCGCGTCGGTGTGCGCATGCGTTGAGGCAGCAGCTCATTGCCACGCCGATGCGAGCCACGTGAAAGGCGCGGAACTGTACAAGGAACCAAATTTTCAGTGATCCTGGCGTAGTTGGCGTGACGTATCCGACCCCACCGGCCGCCGTCTGGCACGAAGGAAACGCCGGCCTGTATCCAGCGCTTGAATGCCCAGCCGTTGTGGCGGCGCTGCTTGCGAGCAACGCTGAGTGATGAACACGTAATGGAACGGCGTAGTTCTTGCAGCGCCCGACCCAAGGTCGATTCAAATAGGTCGCGAAGCTTCGGGCGAAAAGCGGTTCAGTACAGATTGTCACCGACATCAGCATGGGGGGGGTTATGGGAGCAGCAATTGAGGCGCGACTATGTTTGGAGGGAACAAACTATGGGAAAGAAAAAAGCATTTTTCAATTCAAACGAGACACAGTTAGATTCATTCAACGAAAATAAAATTCCTATTCAATTTTATATATTGGTGATGAGTTAAGAAAATACAACTCTAATTTTATTACTAGTAATAAATGCATTTATTTTCAGCGCCCATCGCTACAGAGTGCGTTGACGCCACTATCACTCGCAATGCAATGCACGTCTTGAAATGGGCAGAAAGGCGCACTCGTAAAGTTCACGTGTTGAAATACGCCCCCCTCACAGTTTGTGCTTTCTTGCTTGTCGAAGTTTGTTTGAATTTGGTGACGCGGGTAGCTTAATCGCTTCTTAATCTGTTCAGTCAAAAGTAGTGAGTTACGACCGCCAGATAATCGTGTAGTTGATCTCGTGCAACTGCGCTGGCCGACGGGCTTGGCATCCGACAATAGGATCAGCACTCTACACCTAAAGCTTTCGTAGGCCTCCAAAGAAAGTATGTTCTGTGCAGGGATGCGATTTCGACAACCGTACGGCTGGGCTTTTCCTGCATCGCTTTCCACGCTGAAAGCTCGAAACGCCCATCAAGTCGAATGGCGGGGCATTTGAATATATAGCTCCAAAGGAAGGACAACAAAACAAATTTCGCGCCTTCGAAAACAAAATGACGTCACTTCTGCTTTTAACGGACATGGCGTCACATTATTTTTTCTTCCGTCGGAAGTGTTCCGACCACATACAGATGGGGCTAAGCCCAATGAATCGCCGATGAACCGCCATGTTTTGAACGTATGGGCTCCTATGGAAGCTTCGCTACCATGTATATTTACCTTGCCCGACCCACGAAATGTAAAGCGCGCCTCCTCGCGTCGTGTGCTGGCGGGGTCTGAAAGATCTTTTCAGATGGCTGGTGCACACGTTATGGCGCACCAGGCTTTCTACCTTGCGTCTCTTCGCTTTGCCGTTGTCATATGCCCAACCACGAAGTGCGACGTTGATTATGCCTCCTTTGATGCGGTGTGTTCGGGTGCCACGGCGAGAAGGCTTGGCTGGAGCTGTACTGATATTTTTTTTTATTTCCCAGACGAAGGAAGACGGCCCCTGTTATTGGATGGTGGAGTTTCACGCCAGTATTGCGACGTAGTCAGTCATTCGATGGTGAGTAGGGCGCGGCCCACGCTAGCTCCTTTTTTTACGAGACATATTTCGTTCCCGTCGAACGCCTTCTGTGCTGGATCTCATTTCCAAACATACTCGTGCGCAACTTGCAGAGTCGTGTCCTTGATGACGAATCGGAAATTCTTTGCAAGAGTGGAGCAGCCCAGTGCGCGGCTGCTCTGCTCGTGCGACAATCTAGGGACCAACCGTTAGAATTACTTTTGAAGATACATTTTGTTATTTCTTGTTCCTCTTCTCTCTTAACACATAGATACACTTTCAGGCCATGTGAAGTAATGTGTTTAAAACCGAATACGCTATGGGAGGTTTTTATTATTTGGTCCTAGTTGTGCAACCGTTGCTTATTCGCGATTTTTATTCGTTGCTCATGGCACATAACTGCACAATGTCTGGACACGAATAAATTAGAGAATACTTTGTCAACTCCAAATACCCATTTTAATGCCGTGTCATTGATGTTTTCAACTGCCTAGTATTTTCAATAACTATTATATCGGCAAAGGTTCCAAAAAAACCGAATGTTTCTGTCTTTGACGCATGTTCTGTCGTACTGGGACAGAAGAGCTTTTTAGTACGAAATTATCTCTTATCGTAGGTTAGTGAGGTCTAGGGTTCACCTCAATTTGAACAGAGAAAGAGTTAAATTGGTCAAAAAGAAACAGGTCAACCTAGAAGCAGTAAGGGTAAAAGCAGACAAATTCAGACTGGTACTTGTAAACAAATATGCAGCCTTAGAACAGACAGACGAAGATGACAAAGAGGTAATGAATGAAACTGCAACTAAGCTGGCTTCAGAGGCAGCAATTGATGTGGGAGGCAAGGCACGAATGTAACCAGTAAGCAAGCTCTCCCAAGTAACAAAGGAAATAATAAAGAAACTATAAAGAATGACAGTGTTCAATTCAAGAGATAAGATGAAATTCGCGGAACTGCTAAAACTGATCAACAATTCGAAAATAAATGAAATTCGAAACTATACCGTGAGAAAGAGTGAAGAAGCCGTAAAAAGGTGAACACAGCCTAAAATCAGTGAGAAGGAAACTTGTCATAGGACACACTGAGACGTGTGCATTGAACTATAAGCAGGGTAATATCGTCAGCAATCTCGAAGGTATAGTAAATGTAGCGGAATTCCATACTGACCTGTACAGTGCCCAGAGGGGCCAGGATACCTACATTAGAAACAGTAATGAACAGGATACAGAAACTAGGTACTGGGTACCAAGACAACGAGAGGTAACATTTGAATTATTAGGTTTATTAGCCTGGCATTCACTTTAAGTTTACACTGTACACATACTTACACGCAAAAAGACGTGATAGCCGTCGTGGACAGCCTGCCTGACCAGCGTGATCTCCTGTGGTGAAGTGGCGCCGTAGTCCGCTATCTCTTCGCTCCCCCCCGAAACTACTGAGACCCTTTCCTTAATTTAGTTTTCACTGCATCCAGAGGACCCGCGTACCAGCGGGCGGCGGAGACTTCTCCTACTCCGATCAATCAGGCAAGCCTACAGGATCCAAGAGAAGCCAGAGTTTAACCGACCAAAATTGGTCGCGAACACACTCCGCACACATTACAAAATTGACCATGACTAAAAAAGGTTTGCCGCCCCTACACAGCCGACCGTGAGACAACCGGGCGACACGTGCATGAAATGGCTGCCAGGTACGGCGGCGTCGGCCGGGCGAGAGATCATGCCCGAGGCGCCTGTCGTGCTCATTCCCGCACAAGTTCTCTCCCGCATCGACGAACACACAACAGTCACGGAAAGAAAGAAGGCGCCCGTGGTATACTTTATTCGCGACGCTAGACGGAAAGACATGAACGGACTAATTTATACGAAGTGGACCAGAACGTCTTAGTCGACAGAGTCGGCGTCTTCCCTTCACTTTTATTTCTGATAAGACCCTCGCTATGGGGGAAATATATTGCCCCCATAATGCTTTGAGAAGGAAGGGGGTTAACCAAGGGCCCGATTATGATTAGTCATATCATGAGAAGCCAACAAACACTGACACCAAGGACAACATAGGGGAAATTACTTGTGCTTAATAAATGTAATGAAGAAACGATAAATTAATGGAAATTAAAGTGGATGAAAAAACAACTTGCTGCAGGTGGGAACCGAACCCACAACCTTCGCATTTCGCGTGCGATGCTCTACCAATTGAGCTACCGCGGCGGCGCTTCCCCATCCACTTTCTTGGGCATTTGTGTGTACTAGTAGAACCCTGGGAGTGTTAGCCAGCACCACCACTCACAGACCTTGGCGGCGGACGTGGAACATCCTTTTTGCCGCAGGCATCACGAGAACGTGATCTTTTTGGGTGAAGGCAACTGGCCAATAAAACCACATATGCTACCTGAAGGCATCAATGTTGCCAGATTCGAGGGGGTCTCGGATCTGGCAACATTGATGCCTTCAGGTAGCATATGTTGGTTTATATAAGTTTGACAGGAGCATGAAATTCCGTGTATGTAAATAAATGCGGTTGACTATGGCAATGAAAAGATGTGAGCTTGTATATAGTGGGATCAAGGATCTCCAACCGAAGATTACGCCATGGTAGAGAACATTAAAGTTGTCCTGGAGGAATTCCTGATCAGCATTATTAGTAAGTGGCGTATAAATGACGCAATCGTTTGCGAACCGGTGAACGCAAGGCGGCACATCCTGCGGCAAATCATTAATATATGTTAGGAATAGGAGGGGTCCCAGCACTGTTCCTTACGGAACACCTGATGTTCCCGGTGATCTGTTTGAGGAGTCGTTAGTAATGACAAGACTGTGAGAGCTTCGTGAGGAATTCCGTTTTCCATGTGATAATATCTGGCTTTATAAGTGAAGTTGTGAAAGCGTTAGGAGAAGGCGTTTGTGCGGTACGTTATCGAATGCTTTGGCAAAGTTCCGAAAGGTGGCATCAGTTGGTTGCTTATTATCAAGATTAGAATGGAGACTGAAGAAAGATGGCAAGCTGCGTTTCGCACGACAAGCCTTTTTTAAATCCATGTTGGGATGGAGGGAAAAAAATTTGTAGAGTTTAGATGCTGCATACACTGAGAGTAGATGACGTGCTCCATGAGTTTATAAGAGATGGTAGTTAGGGAAATGGATGAGTAGTGGAGCAGGAAATTTTTGTCGCATGATTTGAACTTCAGGGACGAGCTTTCCTATGCTTGAGTTTTTTAGGATACCCATGAGGAGTGACTGAGCAAACAACACAGAAATGAGAGGAAATGTTCTTGGTATTCATAAAAAAATATCATTAATTTCGTCGATTCCAAATGATGATGAAACTGTTAATTTGTCAATTATACACGAAACGAAATTTTCAAGAAAACTGATGGTTCCTATAGCCGACTCAGTAGTCGAAGGCAACGAAGGAAGTGCTTCTTCAGGTTCACTTGTGAATATTGATAGAAATGCCCTGTTGAAAATGTTGGCACACAAAGCATTGTAGACAGTGTGACCGTTGTGGTTGGTTAGGTTATCCTTCGTTATCGTTTTGGGTAAACCTTGGCGTAGAAAGGAACGTTTCGCACACCGAACCGCAGATATGTATGCACTTCAGTCGAATACTAAGTTTCCCACGCAACGGAACTCGGCCTAAGATTTGGACGCGGAAGAGGCACTGTTTCTTGTTTTTAATATATTGAGTTTTTTCGTTAACTAAGGAATCTCGCCATCAGCGTTGATGGTGCAGTTTGAGATATACCTATTCGTTCCTACCTATATACCTATTCGATATGCCTACTAATTTTAAGTTTAAAGGTTGACCAATTATCGTGAGTTGTGTTCTTACGGCAGCGAAATTTGAAATTTGGGAAAAAGAGATTTAACTGACTATTTCTTGCTTGCAGTCAGGCTTATCACGTATTCTTATGTTTTGGAAACGCTCCTTCACTCAAGAGTAATGTTGAATGTGGCGTGAGTCACATTATGGTCTCTTGAGTTCTCTAAGGCAAGTAATCGAAGCTAAAATCTTTGGGTATCTAGTTAAAATGATGGATGGATGAAAAAATTTGTTAGGGTCCTGTAGGGCGCGCCCTAGCGCGCAGCGGGCCGCTCCCACGTCGGGACAGAGAGGCCGAGCCTCTCCGCTGCGTCGCGTGCCCGTTGGACAGCCCATAACTGTTCTTCGAGGTTGGGGCTGTGTAGGACAGCATCCCAGCGTGAAGAAGTGTTACTTTCATCGCCGTGTGACGCGGGGCATCGCCAGAGCATGTGAAGTAAGTTCGCTAAGTCATTGCATAGTGCACATGCATTTGTCGTCTGAATTTCGGGGTACATCTTGTGAAGAAGTAGGGGGTTTGGGTATGCCCCCGTCTGTAGAAGCCTTAGTGTCAAAGCCTGAGGTCTATTGAGTTTGCAATGTGGGAGGGGGTAGATCCTCCAAGCCAAGTAAAAGTGCTTAGTAATTTCGGTGTACGAGGAAGGAGAGTCCCGATTGTCAGTACCCCCGGCGTCACGCTGCCCGTTAGCTACGCGGTTGAAGATCCCTCGCGCAGCTCCGTGTGCCGACTCATTGAGGTTGGGCGGGGCACCCTCGATGTGTCCCATGTGGGCTGCAAACCAGATTAATGTGTGTGGCTTGCTCTCTTTGTTTCCTAATATCCCTAGGGCAAGCTCGGATACGGTTCCTTTGGCAAATGCCCTAACGGCTGCTATAGAGTCACTGTAGATTGATGTCCTCTTGTCGTCCAATAAGGTCATCGCTATTGCAGCCTGCTCTGCGATTTCAGAGGACGTCGTCCGAATCGAGATTGCGTTCGTTATTTGCCTTTCATGATTTACGCTAACTACAGCGATGGGCTGTCCGTCGGCGTAGCGCGCTGCGTCTACGAAACTGTTCTGCGAAGCCCGTTCACGAGCCTTTTCCAGGAAAGCCTTCGCGCGCGCCCGACGTCTTCCCACGTTGTGTTCTGGATGGACGTTTCGTGGGATCGGGGCGACAGTGATGCGGTCCCGCTGCTCTCGAGGGATGCTGCAGAACTTTGTTTTGATTACTCTGGAAGGAACGCCCAGCTCCTGTAAGATGTGTCTTCCAGCTTGTGTGGTAGATAGCCTGATGAACTGGGCCCTCTCCTGTGCTTCCGCTATTTCCTCTAGCGTGTTATGCATGCCAAGTTGAAGTAAGCGTTCCGTGGGAGTGTATATGGGGAGGCCGAGAGCTCTCTTGATTGCCTTCCTGACTAATGCATTGAGCTTATCCCTCTCCGGTCTTTGCCAGTTGTGCATGGCTGCGACGTAAGTGAAATGACACATTACGAACGCATGTAGCAATCTCACGAGGTTATCTTCTCCGAGGCCTTGCTGCCGGTTGGCCATTCTTCTGATTAGTCTGATGGCATTGTCCGTCTTCTTAGTGAGTCGCAGCACTGTCTGGTTGTTTGAACCACGACTCTACCATCATGCCGAGAATCCGGAGAGCATCCACCCTCGGAATATAGCCTCCGTCTTTTGTGCGCAGTTTTATGTCGCATTCGGCGAGTGGCTTCCATCCCTTTGGTTGCGGGCCTCTGCGCTTGGGTCGATAAAGTAGCAGTTCCGACTTGTGCGGTGAGCACCGAAGGCCCCTGGACTCAAGGTATCTCTCGGTAGCATCAATCGCCTCTTGCAGGGCCGTCTCTACATGTCCGTCACTACCTCCCGTACACCAGATAGTAGCGTTCATGGTTATACTGCGCTCAGTTTTACAAACACGATATTAAGGAAGGACAGGACGTGGACGGACGTAGCGCAACGTCCGTCCACGCCCTGTCCTTCCTTAATATCGTGTTTGTAAAACTGAGCGCAATATAACCATGAACGTTCACCAACTAGCCCCCTTCATTGCTTTACTAGATAGTAACGTCGTCTGCGTATATGGTATGACTGATACCGCCAATAGCAGAGTGTCCGGGATAGACCAATTATGACGAGGTTAAAGAGGATTGGGGATATGACTGACCCTTGTGGCGTCCCCTTAGACCCCAGCTTGATCATGTCTGAATTCAGGTCCCCAATCTTAAGGGTGGCTTCTCTGTCTTACAGGAAAGATCTCGTGTAGGAATGAAAGTGCTTCCCCAGGTTTAGGCTCGAGATTGTGTTTAAAACGCACGAGTGAAGAATGTTATCAGATGCCTTTTCCAGATTTATACCTAGTATGGCTCTCGTGTCCCGCGTATTACAGTCAATAATGTGATGCTTGATGAGCTTCATCGCGTCCTGCGTCGAGAGTCCGACCCCGAAGCCGATCATGTTGTGTGGGTAAATGTCGTGGTCCTCCAGGTAGCCTGAAAGCCTGTTTGGGTTTGCGTGCTCAGCAAGTTTCCCCACGCATGATGTGAGCGAAATTGCGCGGAGGTTATCGAGGCTGGGCGGCTTGCCTGGCTTGGGGATGAGAATGGTGTTGGCCGATTTCCACATTTCCGGCACTTTACCACTGCCCCATGCTTGGTTAATGATGTCCGTTAGGTATCCGATGGACTTCTTGTCCAGATTCTGTAGAGCTTTGTTTGTGATCTTGTCCGCACCCGGAGCCGATTTGCCATTGAGGGCGTGGAGCGCCTGCCTGATCTCCTCAATCCCGAATTCTGCGTCGAGCTCAGGGTTCTCGGAGCCTTCGTAGTCAGGGGAAGGTGGTGGAGGGCACGATGCGATTGATAGGTACTTCTGTACGAGTTTCAATAAATTTTCCTTGCTCGAATATTCTCGCTTATGATGTCTCTGTGACGCGTGTTGGCTTACTTATTATTTGGCAATAATTAAAGTTAAGACATAGGTTTACAAATTCGTGGGTTCCTGACGTAGCAAATCATGGGGTAGATAGTGCCAGCTAATAGATGTACAGTTAGTCACCAAAAGGAATAATTCGCGCGTTGAGATACTTTGATGTTGTTCGTAACAAAGCATTGTTCAGTTTGCGGGAGAAGTCGAGACTATCATGAGGCGGTCGATAGCAGGCACCAGTTAGTGTGGTTATTGGCGCAGAGCAGCATAAGAGCCACAACACATCAAGGTCCAACGAGATATTGACGACTAACAATGGTAGTTCCTGATCAGATGCAATTAAAACACCTCTCCTGCGAGATCCGACGCGGTGATTGTTGAAAAGGCAAAAATTCAGTAAATCGCGTATAACATCGCAATCTCATATGGTAATGTTGAACCACACTTCAGCTAGCACGAGTATGTTACTGTTAGATGATGATACGAGATAGGATGTAAGCTGTCGTTTTCGAAGGCAGCTCCGTGTGTTTGTAAAAATTACCGAAAACCAAGACCAGTTTGGGGGTTGGTTCTTGGACGACGATAGGGACGTGGGAACTCCGGAGACTGACGACGAACTGTTGTATGCTGTGCGATTTGTTTAATTGATTCAGACGCCTCGTCAAAGAAAAGCGCTTGAGAGCAATACGCAGCGACGTATACCACAGCAAAAATCTTGGAGTTTTCTATCGTAAAGGCAACGAATTCTTCATGAATGTCTTGAACACGGCGATCATAATCTTTGCCAATCATACAGTGGGTTTCTTTCTTAAAATTTTGGCTCGTTGGAAAGAACAGCGTATTTGGTCTTGAATGATGTGAATTTGCCAATGATAGGATGTTGGTGGTCAGGGGTATGACGACCGAGTTTGTGAGGGCGTTCGATACCTTTAGGATACAGAGTTAGTTGGATGCGCTGAAGGCAGTTATCGACAATAACCTTTTCAGTTTCGGCAAATGCTCCAAAGGGTATTAATCAAGGAGACTATCAAAAATTAGGTTATTTCTGCCGTAGCCCTTTTTAGCATCGTCAAGACGAAGTTCAATATAAGCCAAACACTCTGTGTGCTTAGCGGTGTCTTAGCTGAAGTGTCTTAATCTCGGTCTGAATTATGGGCAGAGCCCGGCAGTGTTCTTACATATCGCTGGAGCGAGTGTTGAAGTCTGATATCGCTCTCTGTACGGAAACCGCGCGTCCCTTGATCTCTTGCAATTCATTGATTGGTGTTCTCTGGCCAGCAGACAGCTTTTTCCATTCATCAAGAGCATTGTCCAACTTGTGAGGTTCAGGGTTTATTTCAATGTGCCGAGCAAGTAGTAACGAAGACTGTACACTGTGACAGCGTTCGGTAGCAGCAGGAATCAAACATGAAGGGCTTACCAGTTATATCAGGAAGTTATTACAGGATCTCTTAGTAAAAAGTTTGTGCGCCTGACTAAGTGGGGTGATGAAGAAAGCCGGATTTGATAAGTGTGCTGTGGCACAGCCACCGACCCAAAAGATTGCGGTAGGTGATTGCTGGTCGTTTCTAGGTAGCTGGGTGAATGACGTTGTCGATAGAACTTCCGAATACGTGTCCAGGGTCCAGCGGGTCGAGCGCGCTGGGTAGGCAGAGGCTGGAGGCACTGTAGAAAGGTGGATACAAGTCGGTGACGTTGCTAGAAAACTTGACTGGAGCCCAGGGAGTGCCTAGGGTTAAGATGTTGTGGAGGAACACGGCCAGCAGAAGGCACGTGAAGGCAGGGAGCGGCATCTACATGGTCAAGGAAGTGGGATTGGACCACTATGCTCTGGCAAAGGCACCGACCCGAGGCGCAGAGTCTCATCGACAGCATCGCAAGTCTCTAGCTGTCACGAGTGACGAATGAATGAACATTTCCTGAGCAGTTTATTGAGCGGGCCTACACTGGATATACTGCAACAATAGACTAGACTGAATTGGGCGAAATGCCACCCAAGCGAAGAAGTTACACTGACGTTTAACTTTCAGAACGCGACTTGGGCGCAAGCGTATGAATACCCAGCAAATATGCGGAGCAAGCACCGTGGCGTCGATGCATAAAGGGAAAGAGCTCCAACGCGGTCGCGCACGCTACATTGATCTCGACGGTGCAAACCGTACTGCACTTCAAAGCAAGCGCAGATAGATAGGCAAGAAGAAATCAAACACCGCGTACATGCACAGGGAGCACTGTGGCGGGAAAAGGCAAACTCAAAGGGCATGAACGCGGGGATTATCTTCTCAACCTCCAGGCGCCTTCATCCTCCGGCGCTCGGTTCCCTCGCGGCGACAAAAATAATTTCGCAGATTTGACAGGCGGGGCATCTACGCTCAAGCGAAAAAAAATCGGCAGAGGCATTAAATATTTCTCACGGGTGGAGGGAGGGAGGGAGATAAGTGGAAGGCAGGGAGGTTAACCAAATAACGTCCGGTTGGCTACCCTGCACCTGTGGAATGGGAAAGGGGGAAAACGAAGACAACAGGTAGAGAGAGCAGGGAAGGAAAGAAGGAAATTGCGGTGAGTTCGCTGATGCTTGTGGTCTTACAGAAATTGCATGAATAATCACAGATGGTCGCACAAGCCCGTCGTCCTTAAGAAGCACAAAAGCCCCTTCACCTCTTTATGGGACGAGGGGCGATGGGGGCGGTGTTCCAGCAGCAGCACCTGCACAGAAAGCGGCCGATTGGCCAGTTTTCGGAAAGCTTTGGCAAGTTCTTGTCTCTCTGGCGTGTATCGTGGACAGTGGCCTTACGCGTGGGAATGCAAAAGCACTATAGCCCAATTGGTGAGATGTCGGTGTTCGGGGCGTTTCTTGTCCACGCAAGCTTTCGCGTGCGCTCTGCGTCTCCGTAAGGCCACACGAAATGCGCCGAGTGTCTCAACTTTCTCGCTTGCCCGCGAGGAGTTCATCACTCGAAGGGCCGCTAAGCGGCGCTCAACGATGCTTTCTATTTTATGCACTCGTGACTTGGCGCCCCCTCCTGCTCATTGGCTGCGCCGTCGCGTGCCTAACGACGAGTCCACTAGGCCTCACGTTTAGTCTGCAAGATGGCTGCGTAGTGACGTGCGTAATGACGGACGCACTAGGAACACCTTTTTAAACCAGAACGGTGATGCCGCCGTGGGGTCGCAGAAGCATGCTCGTGTCCCATTACGGAGGCCCTAGCTCGATTCTCACCCAGACGAAAATTTACAGAATTTTGTTTTCAAAGGCAGTAATTTACTTTGATTACAGGAACCGCCCTGAGGAAGGACGTCAACCTAAGCATTTTTTTGCGTGTTTTACTCCTTTGGCCGTCAGCCATTTTTGGTACGATCATTAGGTCGCCGACTACGACGGATTTTCGCCTTATGAGGCATATAATGCTTTCGCATGAATATTCCGCTGTGTGCCCTAATACTTTTTCCTTCTAAAGGCAAAAACTACAAATAAGGCCGCATTCGGTTCTTGGTAAGAACTTTAGCATAGATTGTTCACGGTCCTGTTCAGCTATAGATACCTTTGCGGCAGTCACTCCGTAACCGAATGATTTGCTTTTGTAAATAGTCAAGTCAAATAGCATAAACAGAAGCATCTGGCCTCCCGTACTCGGGACTTATTGTCAGACATTCCCTTTCGGCGTTATCATGGTCTTCGCGGGTCACAGTTCTCGACCACGCACTAGGCACTGGGCGCGGGAGTAGTTTGGACCGGTGGCGCGTTCATGCGGCGGCGTCACGAATGAAATGGCATGTCACGGCGGGGCAGGGGTCCGCAGGCTCTGACACCAGCTATGTCGATTTAATCTGATCCGTCGCTTCTTTCTGTTTGCTTTGCTATTTGCCGCGTGAAACCGAATCTGATCGAACATGTTGCATTTTTCGGTACACGAACCGTTTCTGAAGCACGACTGTAGCTGCTTGGTCATTCGTTTAATCGCCGCTTTTCATTGCAACCTCACCAGGTCTAACGGAGAGAAGACTGCTTGCACGACTTCTGTACGCAACAGTACGCACAGTTCTCAGCAATTGAAACGCGATACTCAAAGGGCATGCTCGCCGACGCGCTTTTCACCGACTGTAAGTGCTGTGGTCACCGAGCTGACGCATCATGATATACAGTGGAAGCGAGAACCTTTGTGGCGCATTGTGACTGCATTTGGTCCCACGCATCACGTAGAGATCTCCTGTGGCGAACAAAAAAAAAGCTAAGAAAGGAATAGACGGTGACATTCATGCGCTCCCAGTTTGCGTTTCAATCTCTCTGATGCTGATTTGCTATGGTATAGAACTTCTGACATTAATAAAGGAGCCCTTCATGCGGAAGAGCTTCGTTTCCTATGGGAATTAGCTGTCTTCGCCTATGCATCTGTAATGGTCCCGGAGCTCGGTCGACGAAGGCGAACGCTCACATTAGTACTCGCCATTTCGCCGTCTTCTCAGTGCATCATTATTCTTTTACGCGGCCTCGTCATCCTCGGCATGTTAGTTTTAAAAGGTTAGTGCAGTGACGTCACGCGCGGGTGTTGGTTCTAAAGGGAGATACTTCAGAGGTAATGAGTCGCTACGTCTGTGAGCTTCGTTCCCAAGACGAATGGACAAGAGCGGGAGAGTGGTAAGGCGGGGAGAAAAGAAAAGAAAGAAATAAAGAAAACACACCGGGCGACACCAAGACAAAAAGAAAATATAAAGAAAGAAGGGGGCACGGGAGGGCGTTGGGGAAGCGAGAGGTTAGGCAGCATTGAGGGCTGTCGTTGGCGGCACGTTTTTGCGGCATTAGAAGAGCCGGTCAGCCGGTCAGTGCGCGAGTAACACAAAGACCCCTCCCCCCCCCCCCAAAGAAAGCCATCAGTTGAAAGAGTGACTTGAGAAGCATAGCAGCAATACGTCGAGCAACGTTGAAGTAGGTAAGATGGCGACAAGGAAGGAAGGAAAAAGTGGAGAAGGAAGGCAGGGAGGTTAACCAGTTTCACCTAACCGGTTTGCTACCCTACACATGGGAGCGGGATGGGGGGGATGAAAGATGGGGAGAAGAGATAGAGGGCACATAACACGGCACACACATCGTTGGTTACAGTCTGTCACTCTTGTGCGGTACGTGACATCACTGTTACAGCCGCTTGTCCAAGCCCGTATCCTTCATAAACCGAAGTAGTCCCTTCGTCGCCTTCAGCTGCGATGTCTTCAGTCGGCGATATGGGAAAATGGTTGCAACTGACAATGGTCTATTGTCAAGGTGTGCTAGAACGGACACCATGGACTGTCTCTGAACATTATATTCAGGACAGTCGCACAGAATGTGTTCCAGCGTCTCCTCGCAAAGACAGGCATTGCAGAGAGCGTTGTCGGCCATTCCAATGAGAAACGAGTAAGATTTCGTGAAGGCCACCCCTAGCCATAAGCGATAAAGCAGGGTGGCCTCACTTCGGCGGAGTCCGGTTGGCATACAGAGATGCATCAAGGAGGGCAGGTCGTGTTGATGATTGCTGCGGTTGGTCTGGCTGGTTGGTGTAGCGGTTGGTCTGGCTGGTCTGGCGACAAGGAGTGTGCGGTGCAATGTATGGGGTGACTGAAAGGCAGTTGCGTGGTCGTTCAAGGGGCATTAGCCCCAGTCGCTTAACGTAGGTGTCGTTACGGCAGCATCCAGTAATGGCGATACCCTGGGTTGAGGCACCGAAAAAGGCATATTGAGGTCTAGGACTTCGGAATCTCTTTAAGAGGGTGTTTCAAAAATATATAAAAAATATATTAAACAGAGAAAGAGAGGGGGGGAACCGAAACCGGAATAACAAATAGGAGGGTGACGTGCGCAGAAGCGGGCGGGGGCAATTTTATATGGAAAAAGGGGTTCGGACAGTTCACATAAACGTAAAAACCTGAAAGAGTATAATAAATTAAGTAGTAGGCAGGCAACAAATTACGAAATGGAAGAATAGGTGAAGTTAAGAATTAAGGTTGGCTGGTGGCATAATGTGTTGTGTGTCTTGGTTGATGATATGAGAATTTCAGATTTTCAGATATGATAATTTCAGCATTTCACAACATGAATCTGAAACCCTTTTTCTCGCAAGGCGCCGGCCTGTGTCATAAAACACGATAACAAATACGTGGATTGTCAGGCAGGAGCCGTTTATGAGATTACTTTAGATTGTGGTACAAGATAAGTGGGACAAACAGAGCAGTGCCTGAATGACAGGCTGAGGCAACACAATAACAAAGTCAGCAATGGGAGGGAGAGCCACCTGGCAATTCATTGTAAAAATTGCAAATGTAAGCCAGACTTCCACGCCTGCGCTGTGGTTGCCAGAAGCCATGACAAATGAGTTCGATTAATAATTGAGGCCAGATAGATCATTGCAGCAGGGGATAACTGCGCAAGTGTTGCATCCATATCACTATCACGCAAAGAACTGCTTTACCTGAAGGCGAATGCGCACTGTGAGACTGTGATTGCGCTCCTAGTATACATTAATGGCGTTTTTTCCTGATTAAACGTTGTTGGAAGCGGTGGCCTGTATGTGTGTGTGTATTCCGTCTTCGTCCACTGTCGTTTTAGCGCCTTCACTTGAGATCCGGCGCTTCTAATGCCATAAAAACATGCCGCGAACGACATCCCAGAATGCTCCCTAACCTATCGCTTCCCCAACGCCCTCCCATGCCCCCTTCTTTCTTTATATTTTTTTTCGCCTTGGGATCACCTGTTTTTTTCTTCTTTTATTTCTTTTCTTTTCTCCCCGCCTTCCCACTCTCCCGCTCTTGTCCCTCGTTTTGTGAATGAAACTCACAGACGTCAGGCGACTCATTACCTTTGAAGTCGCTCCCTTGATAACCAACACCCGCACGTGACGTCACTGCAATAACCCGTTAAACTAACATGCCGAGGATGACGAGACGGCCTTTGACGAAGCTAGGTCCTCCTATCGAAATGTTGGCCAGCCTTTCTGAGGCACCTTATCCCGGTTTACAAGCTTTATGCCAAAGTGTGCTATTCCATCTGTTAGCCCCTTTAGTGATTTTATTCTTTTAGGGTATATTCTCTTTCGCCGTGCTTCCCAACTCTAGTTGTGTGCAGCACACAATGGTTTGCTTTGCATTCACGGCGAATGCAAATGCACCTGCCTGTTAACACTTGCCGCCAACGACGGCTATCGTCGCGCAAAATGTGTGAAATGGATCATGACTGAAGATTGGGGCTAGTTTCTAAGATATTAAGAATTGTAAAACACTACAAAGGTAAACATAATTACAACGAACGGCGAATGGGACTTACCGACAAATGTGCGATCGGCGAAGCAGCTCATGAAACAAAAGAGGAGGACGCACCTCTAGTTTCTTTGTCCCTAACTAGGTGACCGTTCCTGCGTTCAACGTCGGCGTCGGCGTAACTGAGGGAACGAGCACAGCGAAGGATAAAAGAGTTAACGCCAAGCGCAGCAAGGCATGAAAGACGGCGATAGCGAAGACAGGGATGAGGCCAAGAAAGCAGTGGCAACCATGAGGCTGAAAGCGAAGGACGAGGGTATGGCGAAAGCGTGAGAAGAAAATCGTATGCCGCGCAAGACGGGCTCGGCAGCGACGACCGCTACGACATGAATACTATATAGCCCACTATCGTCTGATCACCCATGGCATGCGGAGACCGCGTCCACCGATACAATACTTGAAAACAAAGCGCTGCATGAGTGGAAGTCTATATCTGCGGCTGCTGTGAATCGCGCCTAAGCGTCACCCACGCGCTACCTCTTGCGATCTCCTGATTAGCGAGATAGTCGCCCTACGTTTCTCTCCGTTTGTAATTTACCGCACGAGACAGATTGTCTGTATCAGCCAATACTCTGCAAAATGCAAGCACGCATAGATTTCGCATTGAGGGGTGCCGTAACCGCGGGTGAATTTTTTACTGCACAAGGAAACGGTACAACCGGTACCGAACCAGAAGGCGGTGCAATGTCTCCCAGCGGCGTCCTAGCGTTCTGCTACGAGGGACTGACTGGGTAATGAGCGCCGAGTAGGAAGAGCGGGATTGCTGTTTAATACCGCGACCCGATGCGTTAGCTGGCACGAGGTGAGAATGGGACAAACTTAGGCGCTCGGCGCTCTCCACGCAAGGAAGAACGTCATGAATGCTAGCGGCCGAACGGAAGCTACAGCGCAAACAAGTGCTCCAGCTCGTGCTATGTGACACGTGACGTAGATGTGTCAGTCATGTCAAAGAAGTGTAATGCAGTCTAACGCCTTTTTAACGGAGTGCTTGGGGCCTCCACAATAATTAGTTATACCTGTCGCTTCATTGTAAAGGTCGAGCAGTGCACAGCTCACACAGCAGGAAGAGTTATTCCTTCATTACACGAATCATTCAATTCTAGAGACAGTTGTTATAGAGGCGCTAGGATGTAGGTGGCGCCGGCAGGAGAGAAGCATGCGTATACGGATTGAGCAAAGAGTTGCTATGCCTGAGTCATACGCAGTTCGATCCAACCATCTATGCGAAGGTACGAGATATGCATTCTACTCCTATTGGAGCAAAATATTAGACGCACAATCCTACGTGTTATCGCTCATACCCATGCAACAACTCTGGTAACCTTTGCAGTCTTGTGACCAATACTTCGTTATGGTATGAATAACGAGAAAATTAGAACTGTCCTCTTGAACTGCTTCGGTAGCAGCGAAAGCTTCTTAGCTCAATATCTCTTACGCAAAGCCCTTAAATATCAGAAACGGGATGTTAAAGGTTCTATTTGGTAAGAGCGCGCTTCTTCAGAGCCGAAAGAAAAAAATTACTGTTGATGTCGACCCTCATTTGCAAGGAAAATCGCGTTACGTGAATGCCACCGCGTAGTTGTGATGTTGTGATGCTTTGTGACCCAATTTGACTTAAAAAAGGTTTGCCGAATAGCGGCAGATGCCCGTTGGTCCGGGGAGCACATACACAGGAGCCTCATGGCTACATAATCAGGGGAATGTATGTTATACATTTTTGATACGTCGTCGGCGAATGTTTTGTCCCCTTCCCCTATTTACATGATTAAGTATGTGACAACGTTATTATGCACAGCAAAATACCATGTGGAATATAAATGCTGGGGCTCCATGTATTAGCTTACCAGGGTGAGCTCTGCTGGCGGGGTGCATTTGCATCGCAATTTGCACTAATTTTCGACTTCATATTTTACCTGGTGCCCGGAATGTGGCCTGGCTTGTATACGTGACGGCCTTCCTCAGATGCGCAGACACGAAACTGCGTTTTCCGGTACGTAAGCCCTCAAAACCATCAGTGCGAAATCACTGAAAGCAACGTGAGTGCCTTCGTCCCGTCGTCGGCTTCACATGCCAGTGCCACGACTTCTGCCGTTCGCGGCGCTCTTACCGCGTTTTACGACGAGCTCGCACGGAAAGTTATACGGCTGAAAGCGATCGTCCGAGACTGCAGTTCAGGTTCGGCAAGCTTTCATACATGCTGTGACGTCAGAGAAACGTGATTTTCAACAGTATGCTGACAAGGAAATTTATTGACCCGTAGGCACGCTTACAACTGTGGTATGAACGAAAAGTACAATATAAAGTACATCACATGTAATACATCATACTTGATGTAAACAAAACAGATTAGCAAATGAAATAATAAATGGTGTCTACTTGACGCTGGCTTTGCCACACACAACAACAACAACAACAAAACTGAATTATTGTGAAGTATTGTCAGCCTCGAATTTATGAAAGGTACCCGGGGCACATACAGATACAGTCTGAAATCAGGCAACAGAATTGAGCATTATTCTGGCTGTAGAAAGACTTTGCCTCGGGAGACGGTTATGTACCGCGTATGCGCTGCTGACAAGGAAATTTATTTACCCGTAGGCACGCTTACAACTGGGGTATGAACGAAAAGTACAATATAAAGTACATCACATGTAATACATCATACTTGATGTAAACAAAACAGATTAACAAATGAAATAATAAATGGTGTCTACTTGACACTGGCTTTGCCACACACAACAACAACAACAACAAAACTGAATTATTGTGAATTATTGTCAGCCTCAAATTTATGAAAGGTACCCGGGGCAAATACAGATACAGTCTGAAATCAGGCAACAGAATTGAGCATTATTCTGGCTGTAGAAAGACTTTGCCTCGGGAGACGGTTATGTACCGCGTATGCGCTGCTGACAAGGAAATTTATTTACCCGTAGGCACGCTTACAACTGGGGTATGAACGAAAAGTACAATATAAAGTACATCACATGTAATACATCATACTTGATGTAAACAAAACGGATTAACAAATGAAATAATAAATGGTGTCTACTTGACACCGGCTTTGCCACACACAACAACAACAACAAAACTCATTACTGCATCCACGCAAAAGCATTATTGTCAGCCTCGAATTTATGAAAGGTACCCGGGGCACATACAGATACAGTCTGAACTCAGGCAACCGAATTGAGCATTATTCTGGCTGTAGAAAGACTTTGCCTCGGGAGACGGTTATGTACCGCGTAGACCAGCGGCGAAGAAACTCGGCTTCACCGAGTTTGAACAACTGTTCTTCAAGATGACCCCACACTATCACCCGTAGTTTACGCATTCTGGGGTACATTGCTCTATTTGACTGCCGAGATCGTTCTGCGATGTTACGGAAGCAGCACAAAACGTAGCTAGCGCTGTAGTAGACGAGACTCGCAAACCGATCTCGGCGCTGCGGTGGCCGCACGATGGATATTCCGAACATTCTTGCAACTAGCTTCCAAAAGATGCGTGCTACAACGCAGTCCTTTACTACATGCGCGTTGGTCTCTGTGCGCAATATATGCATTTATCATTCGCTACCATATGCCAGCGTTCAAGCCTGTCTCTTGTAGGTAGAATGCCCCACTGATATTGCCAATGAAAATCCTTCACTTGAGAGGGCAAATCAGGTGAAAGCACAGCTGTCCATGTTTGTGTAGTAGCTGTCCGTGGAGGTACAGCTGTCTCACACAACATTTCACAAAGCCTGGAAACTGGTGTCGCACGCCACTTTGTAATTCTTAGATGTACAAGCTGGCTTTGCAAGCGCGCCGCCGCCGCATACTGCGGTGCTGGCGTTACCGCCGTCGGAAGCAAGTTGCCTGTACTCTGCGGCATAAGCGTTCGACGGTAATGGCCCAGCGAATAAAGGAGCAGTGGCCTACCAGGGTACTCATCATCATCAATTAGATCACATGTACTCGTAATGCACAACAGCCTGCTGCATGAATTCGAAGGATAGTGCTGCCAGCGGAGCCGCCAGCCTAATGAAAAGCCTGATCATGTTACGTTACGCGACCACCATTGTTTGCCTGGGCTCTTTACCTAACTTTCTCTTTATTTCCCAAAGGGTGCTCCACAAATGCAAATGCGGATTAAACAATTTTTGCATAAAATATCCGCAGCGTATGTCTTTACGTTGACGTTTTGTTTTAGGCTAACGCAAAATGCTGCTCTTACCTTTCTTTTTTCAAAGTATGTTTGGCTATCCGCTGCGTGGCTTCATGGCACACTAAGGTGCGACATCACCATGATATTACAGCTAAGCCTATTACAGTAAATCTGCGCGAATAAAGAACCTGCAACCGCAAAGGTGCCGCCGAGTTGCTGCCTCCAATTTTTGTCATGCTGAAAGTATGCAAAAACATTACGCTAAAGCTAGCATTTTGGCCAGCACGTACGAGTCGACAAATTGTCTAAACCCACGCCAAGGGGAGGGTTCCGCGGCCCTATGAGAAGGCAGGAGAGGTTTCTAAAGACTAGAAAGCTTGGGAACCACAGATCTGTAGCATTACAATATGTTCCAAGCAAATACGTTAATTTCAGTATAATAGATAGGGGGGATGTTCCTACTAGGCAATGGCGACTGAGCCTTAATTCCGTGCCCAACAATAATTACTTTTCATTTTTTTATACATTATTAAAACATACTTGCCGATTTCGAAATCGCGGCAGGTCACGCCGCAGCACGTGTAGTAGTAGTAGCGAAAGAGTCCTTCTAAAATTCAAATATGTTTTATAAGATGGCGTCCTGTGGTAACTACCAAAGAAAACTTGGTACCGATGGGTGCTGTAAATGTATCCGTAAAAACGGCTAAGGTTTTCTCACGCTTGTAAGACTTACCTGGGACCTGAACCACTCACCGGCATAGGTAAAAACACACACGCCGCGAAAAGCATACGCTGTTGTAAACATCTCAACCGAATTTTGGACCCGTGCGCAGCACGCAGGGGTCACTAACGGAGCGTGAATCACTCTTTTCGCGAAGAAGTGCGAGACCATTCGGGAAGCGAACCGTCAGATTCGGGGTAAGTGCAAACCTGAACACCCAGTTCTGCCTGAGTGAGTGTGAATAGCGATTAACGTCATGTGAGACCATAACATCATCAATAGGAATAACGTGTGGTACATTTTCCATAAAGCCGCCAGATATGCACACGTCGGCACAGTTTTTCCAACGACTGAAATAATCTGGTCTACAAAACGGGGAAGCTTTTACGCAAGTGAGTGAGTGTAGTCTACAAATGGTCGCATAGGAAGACCTGGCGTCTTTATCTTTTGTAGGCCATGAAGTGCAGAAGCTGATACGTTGCTACACAGTAGTCGGTAATAAAGCGTTTGCGTTGGGGCGGGACCAAACGGGAGATGTCAGCTGAAAGGTTTTGTCATTCCCTTCACAGTATTTCTGTGGGATCACGCGTCAGGCGAGTATAGGTGATGGCGTCACTAACCAGTGTCAGCAATTTCTTGGTGCAGTCATCACTATCAAGCAAAGCAGTTGCGTTTCCTTTATCAGCCGGAAGAACGACATTGTCCGTATTGCTTCGAAGCTGCTCGATAGCCTTAGGTTCCCCCAGCGACAGCGCAGAGTTTGAAGAAGCGTTATAAAGCGTAGCAACCACATTAATAATACGCGTACGAGCTTCGTCACGTCTACCGGCGTTGACTTAGCTTACAGCATCGTTACCAGCACAAATTAACGTCGTCGTATTTCGCTTGTACCCCGTGCTAAAGCTTAGGGCGTGGCTGATGACCGAGAGTTCTGCTTTGTCATGTTTAGAGGAAGGAATATTCTCTACAGCAGCTCGTGGTATAATGCGGGACGTCAAATTTGAGGGTGGTCGATGCCTTCCCGTCCTGGGATGGTGAGTAACGTCGTTGTTTTGTGTTGAGGTTTATTAGCTTGGCAATCACTTTCAGTTTACACTGTACACATATTTACCCACAAAACGACATGATAGCCGTCGTCGACGGCCTGCCTGACCAGCGTGGTCTCCTGTGGTGAAGTGGCACCCTAGTCCGCTATCTCTTCGCTCGCCTCGAAACTACTCAGACCCTTTCCTTAAATTAGTTTTCACTGCATCCAAAGGACCCGCGCACCAGCGAGAGGCGGAGACTTTTCCTACTCCGATCAATCAGGCAAGCCGACAGGATCGAATAGAAGCCAGAGTTTAACCGGCCAAAATTAGTCGCGAACACACTCCGCACACATAACAAAATCGACCATGACTAAAAAAGGTTTGCCACCCCTACACAGCCGACCGTGAGACAGCCGCGCGACACGTGAATGAAGTGGCTGCCAGGTACGGCGGCGTCGGCCGGACGAGAGAGCATGTCCACGCGCCTGTCGCGGTCATGCCCGCACAAGTTCTCCCCCGCATCGACGAACACACAACAGTCACGGGAGAAAGAAGGCGCCCGCGGTATACTTTCTTCGCGACGCTAGACTGAAAGGCATGAACGAAATAATTTTTACGAAGTGGACCGGAACAGCTTAGTCGACAGAGTCTGCGTCTTCCCTTCACTTTTATATCTGATAGGACCCTCGCCATGGGGGCAATATATTGCCCCCATATAGCTTTTATATATATATATATATACATATATATATATATATATATATATATATATATATATATATATATATATATATATATGAATTCAGCAGTACCTTTCGGTATTGCCGAATTGAGAGCTGCCTTGAGCGCATGCAAGAGCTCCGCACCAGGATATGATAGAATCATGTACGAAATGCTGAAAAACTTACACAATGACACACAAATTATACTACTTACACTTTTCAACACTATCTGGAACGCAGGGTACCTTCCGATCGCATGGAAAGAAGCCATTATGGTCCCTGTTTTAAAACAAGGCAAAGATCCTTCCTCAGTGGCAAGCTACCGCCCGATAGCCCTCACAAGTTGCATGTGAAAGGTATTTGAAGAAAGGATAAATCAGCGACTGATCCATTTCCTTGAACAGAACAAAATGCTTGATCCCTATCAGTGTGGCTTCCGAGAAGGGCGCTCCACAACCGACCATCTTGTGCGTATTGAAGGAAATATCCGGGATGCATTTATACATAAACAGTTCTTCCTCTCGATATTTCTCGATATGGAAAAGGCGTATGACACGACGTGGCGATACGGGATCTTGCGAGACTTATCAAAATGGGCATTCATGGTAATATGCTCAACATAATAAAAAGCTACTTGTCCAATCGTACCTACCGGGTGAAAGTCGGCAATGTGCTGTCACGTCCTTTTAGACAAGAAACTGGTGTACCCCAGGGAGGCGTGCTAAGTTGCACACTCGTTATTGTTAAGATGACAACGCTTCGTGCTTCCTTACCACCGGCCATTTTGTATTCCGTATATGTGGACGACATTCAAATAGGCTTCAAATTAGATTAAATTATGGGGTTTTACGTGCCAAAACCACTTTCTGATTATGAGGCACGCCGTAGTGGGGGACTCCGGAAATTTCGACTACCTGGGGTTCTTTAACGTGCACCTAAATCTAAGCACACGGGTGTTTTCGCATTTCGCCCCCATCGAAATGCGGCCGCCGTGGCCGGGATAAATAGGCTTCAATTCCTGTAACCTCGCAGTATGCGAGAAACAGGTACAGCATGGTTTGAACAAGGTGTCAGGGTGGGCCGAGAAAAATGGTTTTAAAATCAATCCTCAAAAGAGTTCTTGTGTGTTGTTTACAAGGAAGAGAGGCCTGGTTCCGGATCCTTGCTTGGAAATGTGTGGACAACAGATACCTGTAAACAAAGAGCACAAATTTCTAGGTGTTATACTCGACAATAGACTCACATTCGTCCCACACATTAAACATCTTAAAGAAAAGTGTCTGAAAACAATGAGCCTAATGAAACTTCTATCCCAGACTACGTGGGGTAGTGACAGGAAGTGCCTAATGAATCTCTATAAGAGCCTGATCCTGTCACGATTAGATTATGGTGCCGTGGTATATAACTCTGCCGCCCCGAGCGCGCTAAAGATGCTAGACCCTGTTCACCATCTGGGTATCCGTTTAGCCACAGGAGCTTTCAGAACGAGTCCGGTACAAAGTTTATATGCAGAATCGAATGAGTGGTCACTTCATATCCAGAGAACATACATCAGCCAAACATATTTTTTGAAAGTCCACTCTAATCCTGAACATCCCTGTTTTAACACCATGAATGACATGACATATGCTACACTGTTTCATAATCGTCCTTCCGTAAGACAGCCTTTCTCGCTGCGTGTGAGGGAGCTTAGTCATGAAATGCATGTTCCACTTCTCGAACTTCGCCTAATGCATCCCGCCAAGCTGCTACCTCCTTGGGAGTGGCAGTTGATACAATGCGATACATCTTTCATGGAAGTTACAAAAAACGCTCCAGAGATTGAAATCCAAATGCATTTCCGGGAACTCTAGCACAAATACTCCTGTAAGGAGTTCTGCACAGACGCATCGAAGTCACACGACGGGGTGTCCTTTGCAGCCGTCGGTTCATCCTTCTCGGAATCCGACGTACTGCATCCGGAAACTAGTATCTTTACGGCTGAGGCCTACGTAATATTGTCGACCGTGAAGCATATAAGGAAAACAAAACTAAATAAATCAGTTATTTTTACGGACTCCCTAAGTGTTGTGAAAGCTTTGATATCAATCTGTAAGCGCCAAAATCCTGTTTTAATTCAACTCTATTCCGTGTTATGTAAAGCATGTGTATCTAACCAGCATGTGATTATATGCTGGGTGCCTGGAGATAGGGGCATCCAGGGTAACGTTCTAGTGGACCAGATGTCCCCATCAATTTCATTAGATACAGTTAATCCTACTGCTTCGGTCCCTGTCACAGACCTGAAGCCTTTCTTAAGAAGGAAACTGCGAAACCACTGGCAACGTATATGGGACGCAGAAGTAAATAAGAAACTGCACTTGATAAAGCCACAGTTAGGTTCTTGGCCCTCCGTAACAAAATCACGGCGAACAGATGTCCTATTCTGTCGCCTCAGAATAGGACACACATTTGGCACGCATAACTTTTTACTCACTGAAAATGATCCTCCGACCTGCGGTAGATGCGGGGAGAGGCTGACCGTCCTCCACGTCCTCCTGGAGTGTCGGGCAGCCGAATCTGAGAGAAGGAAACATTTTTCTCTGGCATACCGGCAGCACCTCCCCCTACATCCTGTAATGCTACTCGGCCCAGAACCTTTATTTCACACCAACGCAGTTCTAAGTTTTCTGAAAGATGTTGTCTTGCATGTTGTCAGCCCCACATGTTCATAGCGGGTCCTCTCTTCAGAGGATGCCGCTGTGATAGCGCTTTCGTATAGCACATGCCTCCAGGCCCTTGTGTTTCAAGGGCTCTGGCGAGGCAGCAGTGCCCCAAGTAATTTTACTGTCTTATATATTTTCTATTTTGCATCATTCTCCTACGATCGATTTTAATGTTCATAGTATTCGTCATTAATCATCGCCATAATTTTATATCACGTAGATTTTATGCACTTACAGCAACTATTTTTAGGCCACTTTACAGCCAAGTCACATCTCCATAATACATCGTCAACATCACCACTTGTCATGGCGCTCTTTGGCCACACCTGGCCCTTGCGCCATTAAACACCACATATCATCATCATCATATATATATATATATATATATATATATATATATATATATATATATTGCCCACATATTGCTTTTATATATAAAAGGGGTGGGGTTAACATCGCAAATAATCACATTTCCTTCATGACGACAGCTACGATGTAATTTTATCTGGAAATATTTGGGGGCAGGTGAGGACTTCCATGTCAAGGGGAAGGTCGTTCCAGTGACTTGCTGTTTGGAGGAAAAAACATTTGGAAATGGTAGTTGTACGGGCACGTTGTAGTGAGACTTTAAACGGACGACCGGCACGTTGGGACGTCCGTGATGGATATATATATATATATATATATATATATATATATAAGGAGAGAGAGAGAGCAACTTTATCTCTCTCTTTAAGGGTGGTCGTAACCCCTCAATTAAGGGCCGCACTTGCCTCTGCCGCCTGACTTAGCTAACAAAGGACTTATGTCCTTTCAAGGGGGAACGGGTGAGCTGTGCCTCCCACTGCTCCATGGCGTTATTGTTATTTGATCTATAAGGCGCTTAGTGCAATCCCAGGTTACATGTATTAGGGTAGGTATGCCACCGCACCACTTGCAGGGGGCCCTATGGCGAGTGGAATACATGACGTTTAACTGTTTAAGATGGTGGAATACCCCAGTCTGTTTTTTCCGCCAGTCGGCTGCTTCTTACCCGTTAAGTTGTGGGTGAGGCGGCGGGTATTTTGGACGGACTCCGCGCTGATGAGGAAGGGTGTCTTTCGCATTTATATTAATGGGCTTTCAAGAGGAATAGTGCGATAGGTTAGGGTTAGAAAAAGACGCCTTCGGCTCGGTTGGTGCACCTTCGAGCTAACGCATTAGCCTGTTCGCTCCCAAGTACACCCGCGGTTCCCGGGCACCAGAGTAAGCGATGACGGTTGTTGAAAGATTTGGGAATTATCCCGAAGCTAGCCGAGGCAGTCACGTGCCCCGTGAGAAATATGCGACATGTCTCCCGGGAGTCCGTGACCACAACCGAGCCCCTTTTCGAACGCTCTGCGTGAGCGAGGGCGATCTGCACTGATTAAGCGCCGAGCATTTTCAGTTTCTATATATGGCTTAAGCGCCGAGCATGTTCATGCTTAAGCGCGGGCGTGTTGTGCTCTCTTTGGCTGCCCCTGCTGACGTGGTAGCGGACTTTGCGCGTGATTTCGGCCGAAACGGGGAATGCGCCGTGTCCGACACGGTTATTCGCTTCCGGCAGATCGCTCTCACGAATGCCAGGGCGTACGTTTGGTAGCGCTGCCCGGTTACCTCTGCATATGCAGCTGCGTCCGTGTAGTACGTATAGTTATTAGTAGGGTTATTAGAGTACATCGACTGAAGATGTTGAGCGCGAGCTTTGCGCCTTTCGTGGTTTTGCTGCATGTTCTTGGGAATCGGAGCTATTGCAATTTTGGATCTCAAGAAAGCAGGGATAGGTGCGGCCTATTCGGTGATGAAAATTGGGTATGCTGGGATATTGAGTCCAACCAATATTGTTCTATCAGTTTTTGTGAAGCTGAGGCATTCCCTCTGTCGCATCATTGTGCCTTGCCGGAGCTCATCGAAAATATTCTGTACTCCCAAAGCTAGCAAGCGCTCCGTGGAGGTACATTTAGGCAGGCCCAGGGCCGCCTTGACAACAGTTCGAATAATCGTGTTCGCCTGCCTTTCCTCTTCCCGCTTCAGGCTTTGGTGAGATAAGCCATACGCGACTCGACCAATCACTAAGGCCTGTACGAGCCTCAGGGTATCGTCTTCTCACATGCCCAACTTTCGATACGTCACTCGACGTATCATTTGATCGATGTAGTGGGTTGGGGATTCGGGAATTTTGGGCGTCTGTACTGCATGCTCTCCCGTCGCTCTGAAGCCACAAACCCAGGACTACTATCGCGGATACCGCTCCGACTGCGTGGCCCTCAACCGCAATGTTAATCAACCCCCTGGATTTGTAGCCCTTCGCGTGTAAACGGATGACCTCGGAAATTTAGGGCACGCAATTCAGCCCGCGTCCTCGGAAAAAATTCTCCACCGCTAATACTGCGCTTTGAAACGTATATTCTGTATCAATTAAGGAGCTTCTGCTCGCCCAAATTATGATGTTCTCCGCGTAGAGCGTGTCACCTAGGTCGGGTATCCGATCCAGATCACGTGGTTAGCGACACATCGCCATATTGAAGAGCAGAGGCGATATTATCGCTCCTTCAGGTGTTCCTTTGCTAGGCATTTTAAATATCTCCGATGTCATTTGGTCAATAGTGTTGCGTTCCTCGCGGTTGGAAAGAAACGCCCTTGTGTAATTGTAGGTGCACTCCCCGCAACGTGCCAGTTCGCGTTCCTTGTGTATTATGGCGTGAGACGTTGTCGAAGGCTCCTTTGAGGTCCACTACTACGACTTGTCCCAGGCGGGACTTGAGTGATAGCGGCCGGAGTGCATCAAACCAGGGATTCTTTTTTGATTTCGGGATCTCGATTATTCTAGCCAATTTCCATTCTTGGTGCTAGTCACCCTTGACCCAGTACTCGCTGTTGAAATTTTTGGTTATTTTAGCTAGGGCTGCCGAATCAATGTTTCGAATCATTGAATTTGTGATCGAGTCCGGGCCCGGTGCCGAGTTCGTAACTGCTGCTTGCGCCACCTAGTACAGGTTTGCGTGTTTTATTTCTTCGTCTAACTTAGGGTTGGCCTCTCCCGCGTATGGTGCATGGCGATCCTCTCGCGTGTAAGCGTCCTATGTATTTGTTCTGAAGGGCGTCGAGTTGTAGTTCTTGTCATGTACCCTCGAAGTTTCTTTGTATTCTCTGCACGCGTGCTAATCGGGTCTAGTATGCTCAGTAGCGTTGATGTAAGGTTCTTGTTTGAGCTGGCAATAGTAAAATTTTTTGAATAGACAAAGGCTAGAAATGCGGCGATAGTGGGAAAGAGCGGATAATGGGGACTGTAGCTTGTGAGATGATACACTTATATTGTATGAGTATGAGCGACGAAAGAAAAGTGCAGCTCTGTTTTCTACGGTTTCTAATGAATCAATGAAGTATACGTTTTGTAGATTTCAAATGGCGGATGCATACTCGAGTTTTGGTCGGATCGATGATTGGTAAGTAATTTTACATTCACGGTGGCGTCGCGAAGATGACGCTTGAGGAACCCAGTTTTCTTTTTTTATTCCGCAAATGAGATTACGTTTGTTACAGGCCCACGCCACGATAGATGATTACTGATAGTGATGCCTAGGTTAGAATAGGACCGGAAAGTATAGGACCGGAAAAGTTTGACAGGAGAATGAAATACCATGTATGTAAATAAATGCGGTTGACGATGGCAATGAAAAGACGTGAGCATGTATATAGTGGGATTAAGGGTCTCCAACCCAAGATTACGCCATGGTAGAAAACATTAAGGTTGTCGAGGAGGAACTCCCGATCAGTATTATTAGTAACTGGGGTATAAATGACGTAATCGTTTGCGAACAGCCGAATACAAGACGGCACATTCTCCGGCAAATCATTACTATATGTTAGGAATAGGAAGGGTCCGAGCACAGTTCCTTACGGAACACCTGATGTTCCCGGTGATCTGTTTGAGGAGTCGTTAGTAATGACAAGACTGTGAGCGCTTCATGAGGAATTCCGTTTTCCATGCGATAATATCTGGCTGTAAGTCAAGTTGTGAAAGCGTTAGGAGTAGGCGTTTGTGCGGTACGTTATCGAATGCTTTGGCAAAGTTCCGAAAGATGGCATCAGTGCGTTACTTATTGTCAAGATTAGAATTGAAACTGTGAAGAAAGATGGCAAGCTGCGTTTCACACGACAAGCCTTTTTGAAATCCATGTTGGGATGGAGGGAAAAAATTAGTCGAATTTAGATGCTCCATACCCTAGAGTAGATGACGTGCTCTATGAGTTTACAAGAGGTGGTAGTTAGGGAAAAGGGTGGGCATTGGAGCAGGAAATTTTTGTCACCTGATTCGAACTCAGGGACGAGCTTTCCTATGCTCCATTTTTCTGGGATACCCGTGACGAGTGACTGAGCAAACAACACAGAAACGAGAGAAAATGTTCTTGGTATTCTTAAAAAAATTTGCATTAATTTCGTCGATTCCAAATGATAACGAAACTGTTAATTTGTCGATTATACACGAAACGAAATTTTCAAGAAAACTGATGGTTCGTATAGCCGACACACAGTGGCGTAGCCAGAAATTTCG
Source organism: Dermacentor andersoni (assembly GCF_023375885.2). Classification (NCBI taxonomy): domain Eukaryota; kingdom Metazoa; phylum Arthropoda; class Arachnida; order Ixodida; family Ixodidae; genus Dermacentor; species Dermacentor andersoni. The sequence continues at coordinate 55,423,793 of NC_092824.1, forward strand.
CTCGGGGGGGGCTCACTTTGCTGCTCGGCCTCCTCCTTATAGAATTAGTCGAGGGATTAATATATATATATATATATATATATATATATATATATATATATATATATATATATATATATATATATATGTATCTATATATATATATGTGTGTGTGTGTGTGTGTCGTTCAACAACCTTGTTTACATTTTCGTACATATGCAACGACCAGGGGAAAATCTCAATGACGCTTTCCTTTGTTAGAATGTATTGCGCAGGAGCAGCTGTCACCGGTTGTGTATTGCGAGTAATTGCTCCAAAATTATAGTCGCAACAGAGAGCACATATAAAAAGCAGGAGTTCTGCAACATATACGAGGGCGAGTCAAATGAAAGTGAGCCAATGCGAATATATGACAAACGGGGTACTTTATTTAAAAGTAGTCACCATGAGTATTTAGACACTTGTCCTACTAACGAGTCGTGTAATTCCCGTCTCATAAACCTCCTTGGGTTGCTACCTCAAAAATCCGTAAATGACTGCACGTCATCTTCCGACACGAATCTGGTTCCCTTGAGCAGTTTCTTCAAATTTTACCAAATGTGGAAGACGCAAGGCAACAGGTCTGGGCTGCATGAGGGATGTTGCAGCGTTTCCCACTTGAACTTTGCCAGTTTTGTATTAACCACATCAGCGACGTGGGAACGGGTAATGTCGTGAAGCAATATGTTCCCAATGCTCAATTTTCCACGTCGTTTGTTCTTAATTGCGACACGCAGCCGATCCGACCATTCACAATATCTGAAACGATTTAGAGTCTCTCTAGCTTTAGAAAATTCGATCAATAGTGGCCCCTAACGATCTAAAAAGAAGTCATCCCTTTTCCGGCATAAATGACGGCCTTTGTTTTCCTTGGGAGTGGTGAATTCAAATGTTTCAACTGTAAATTTTGCCGTAGTGTTTCAGGCTAGTAGTAGCGGCACCATGAGTCATCCCCGGTCACAATTGCAGACAAAAAGTCGTCACCCTCATCTGGGATTCTTTGACGTGTACTTAAATCTAAGTACACGGGTGTTTTCGCATTTCGCCTCCATCGAAATGCAGCCGCCGTGACCGGGATTCGATCCCGCCACCTCGTGCTCAGCAGCCCATACCATAGCCACTGAGGAACGACGGCCTTTTCAATTGTGTTCGGGGTGATTGCACGGTGGCTTTGGCCCGGCCATGGATCGTCTTTGTAACTTTCATGTGCTTCTTTGAACAGTTTGCTACAACGCTTCACAGTGGCCAATGAAACGCAATGTTCAACGCATACGGCAGCCATACGGCAAATAATTTCTTTTTGGGAAACATCTTCATTTGTCAAAAACCTCACGACGCCAAGCTGTTCGACTTTCGGAGTGCCCATTATGTCACACACCCACGTTCAGCCCAGTGTATGAGAGCATTAAAGAACATTTAACCTCACCTCTGCATGTCAATTGTAAATGAGATGCGTATGTGCTACGCACATGCCTCGAAAATAATAAACCCAACCATTATTGCACGGGGCGGGTTTTCTCACTTTCATTTGACTCGCCTTCGTACATTAGAAATGCGAAGATACAATGGAATATACAAATGTGAAGATACAGCTTGATACAGGGCAAAAAATTGTGACTGGAAACAATGTTCACTGCGTATATGCACAAAACCTCGCAACAAGATATTTAAATATACGCATAAGTCACCAATAAATCTACGTGCCTAAGAAAAAGTCACTATATATTATGCGCCAAACAAGGCAAATAAACAGGTTGCGAAACCACAGATTCACAGATCACAGCACCCCGCCCCCCTCCCTCCACTCCCAAAATGTATCGCGTGCGACGGAAAGCGGTGCGCTTCCTCCCCGCTTTTCTCCCTTGCGCACACAAGACTCAGCCACCACCGTCGGCTCACCCCTTCCCCCCCCCCCATGCTTTCACTCGCACATAGAGCATGCGGCGCGCGGTCACGATGTTATCGCCCTTGGCCTTTACTTATACGGAACATGAGGCCAACGGCAGGAATACGCCTCTAGTCTTCATATAGCTGCTATCGCAATAATATAATAGTATCCGGCAATTGAAGCGTTCCGTGGCCCATTACTTTCCGCGAAAGAAGTAACAAAATCGAACTTTCACCATTCGAAAATTCGCTGCGCCGCAACAATGTCTTCTTTTTTTCTTTTGTGGGGCGGGGGGCGGCGAAATAGAATAGCGCAAAGGTCAGCATGTTGGGCTACAATCAAATGCCTACTTTGGGCACCTAGTGTGGCTACCGAAGGAATATCGAAGAAAACGTGTGACGCTTGGTCCACAGGAAACCATACGCATACTGTTCGGCATCCTACACCGGCGAGACAAAATTTTCCGGAGAGGTTGCGCTCAAGCGAACGCGTTGCAATCCATCGAGTCCCCGCAGTGCTGGCGGCGAGCGACTATGCATTGTTTCTTTTTCTCGTCTGCTAGCCAGAAAGCGTCCAAAACTCTGCCAGGCGAAAATGCAGTCGGCCAGAGAAAAACAAACGCGCATCCAAGTGCGCCGCGCGGTTATCGATGCAGCACGAGAAAAACGCATGCGCTCTGGTTGGATCGGCAGCCCGCGGGTTGCGAGAACAAAAAAAAAAAAAAAAAGAAAGGAAATGACAAAGAGGCGCGATATATCCTCGCGAATAAATGTCTAGGTAGAAAAATAAATAAGAACTTAGTTACAATGGTGGCTTTAGTGTCTTGACATGGATGCTTTGGCGCAGGTGAAAAAAAAAATGTTTATATTCTTTTCTGTGACCTGACGGCACAAATTAACCACCACAACGCTTTGTCTCATCGGACCTCGCTGCGTGCTTTGTCAACTTGTCTGATAGTATGTTGATTCGGTTTGTCTTGTTGTATGGCCCGATGTACGACTTTAGAAAAGTCGATGCACCTTTGGCGTCAAATGTTTACAACAGCATTAAACCCAAAAAGTTCCGGAATTGAAAATCTAAAGCACGACTTTGAAAATGTCAATGGACCTTTCGCATCAAAATGTTATGAGAACTTTATACCCACAACGTTTCAAAATTGAAATCCAAGCGCTCCGTAGATTCCGCGGCCTCCGCGAGATGCCGAGACGAGCCCGCTCGCCTTCAAAACGCCCTTGAAATTATGTGCTCGGTGAGGCTCCTTGCGTTACGATATGGGACTCCCGATGCATGGGCGTTGCCGCGAAATCCAGCCCGATTTAGCAATGTTCACGCTAAAATGTCTTTTCGAGCGTGAATTAAGGACATTCTAGACAAACTCGAGCATGATTTCTGGCGCCGGGAGTTGTTTTGGTCGGCGGCGCATGACAGCACGAAAAAATTTCGGGGGGGGCTGAAGCCCCATAAGCCCCCACCCCCCCCTGGCTACGCCCCTGCCGACACAGTAGTCGAAGGCAACGAAGGAAGTGCTTCTTCAGGTTCACGTGTGAATATTGACATAAATGCTCTGTTGAAAATGTTGGCACACAAATCATTGTAGACAGTGTCACCGTTATGGTTGGTTAGGTTATCCTTGGTTATCGTTTTGAGTAAACCTTGGCGAAGAAAGGAACGTTTCGCGCACCAAACCGAAGATATGTATGCATCTTCAGTCGCATAGTAAGTTTTCCACGCAACGGAACTCGGCCTAAAATTTGGCACGCGGAAGAGCCACTGTTTCTTGTTTTTAATCTCTTGAGTTTTTTCGTTAAGTAAGGAATCTCGCTATCAGCGTTGATGGTGCAGTTTGAGATATACCTATTCGTTAGACTACTAATTTTAAGTTGGAAGGTTGACCAATTACCGTGAGTGGTGTTCTTGCGGCAGCGAAGTTTGAAATCTGGGAAAAAGAGATTTTACTGATTATTTCTTGCTATGTAGTCAGGCATATCACGTATTCTTATATTTTGGAAACGCTCCTTCACTCAGGAGTAATGTTGAATGTGGCGTGAGTTACCTTATGGTCTCTGATTTCTCTAATGTAAGTAATCGAAGCTAAAATCTTTGGGTGTCTAGTTAAAAGGATATATAGAATATTTTATGATGCCTCTGTGACGCGTGTTGGCTTACTTATTATTTGGCAATAATTAAAGACATAGGTTGACAAATTCGCGGGTTTCTGAGGTAGCAAATCATGAGGTAGATAGTGCCAGCTAATAGATGAATGCTTAGTCACCAATTCGCGCGTTGAGATAGTTTGATGTTGTTCGAACCAAAACATTGTTCAGTTTGCGGGAGAAGTCGAGACTATCTTGAGGCGGTCGATAGCAGGCACCAGTTAGTGTAGTTATTGGCGCAGAGCGGAATAAGAGCCACAAAACCTCGGTTTTCAACGAGATATTAACGACTAAGAATGGTAGTTCCTGATCAGATGCAATTAAAACACCTTTCCTGCGAGAACCGACGCGGTCATTGCGGAAAAGGTAAAAATTCAGTAAATCGCGTAAAACCTCGCAATTCCATATGGTAATGTTGAGCCACATTTCAGCTAGCACGAGTATGTTACTGTGAGATAATGATACGAGATAAGATGTAAGCTTTCGTTTTCGAAGGTAGCTCCGTGTGTTTGTAAAAATTACCGAAAACCAAGAGCAGTTTGAGAGTTGGTTCTAGCACGACAAGTGGTACATGGGTACTACGGAGACTGACGACGAACTGATGTATGCTATGCGATTTCTTTAATTGATTTTAGATGTCTCGTCAAAGAAAAAGTGCTTGGGAGCAATACGCAGCGACGTATACCAGAGCAAAAATCTTGGAATTTTCTATTGTAAAGGCAACGAATTGTTCATGAATGTCTTGAACACGGCGAGCATAATCTTTGCCAATCATACAGTGGGTTTCTTTGATAAAATTTTGGCTCGTTGGAAAGAACAGGGTATTTGGTCTTGAATGATGTGAATTTGGCAATGATAGGATGTTGGTGGTCAGGGGTATGACGACCGAGTTTGTGAGGGTGTTCGATACCTTTAGGATACAAAGTTAGTTGGTTGCGCTGAAGGCAGTTATCGACGATAGCCTTTTCAGATTCGGCAAATGCTCCAAAGGGTATTAATCAAGGAGACTATAAAAAATTAGGTTATTTCTGCCTGAGCCCTTTTCAGCATCGTCAAGACGAAGCTCTATATGAGCCAAACACTCTGTGTGCTTAGCGGTAGACTGAAGTGTCTTAATCTCGGTCTGAATTATGGGCAGAGCCCGGCAGTGTTCTTACATATCGGTGGAGCGAGTGTTGAAGTCTGATATCGCTGTCTCTGCGGAAACCGCGCGTCCCTTGATCTCTTGCAATTAATTCATTGATTGGTGTTCTCAGGCCAGCAGACAGCTTTTTCGATTCATCAAGAGCATTGTCCAACTTGTCAGGTTTAGGGTTTATTTCGATGTCCCGAGCAAGTAGTAACGAAGTCTGTACACTGGGTGACAGCATTCGGTAGCAGCAGGAATCGAAACATGAAGGGCTTATCAGTTATATCAGGAAGTTATTACAGGATCTCTTAGTAAAAAGTTTGTGCGGCTGACTAAGTGGGGTGATGAAGAAAGCCGGATTTGATAAGTGTGCTGTGGCACAGCCACCGACCCAAAAGATTGCGGTACGTGATTGCTGGTCGTTTCTAGGTAGCTGGATGAATGACGTTGTCGATAGAACTTCCGAATACGTGTCCAGGGTCCAGCGGGTCGAGCGCGCTGGGTAGGCAGAGGCTGGAGGCACTGTAGAAAGGTGGATACAAGTCGGTGACGTTGCTAGAAAACTTGACTGGAGCCCAGGGAGTGCCTAGGGTTAGGTTGTTGTGGAGGAACACGGCCAGCAGAAGGCAAGTGAAGGCAGGGAACGGCATCTACTTGATCAAGGAAGTGGGATTGGACCACTATGCTCTGGCAAAGGCGCCGACCCGAAGCGCAGAGTCTCATCGACAGCATCGCAACTCTCTAGCTGTCACGAACGACGAATGAATGAACATTTCCTTAGCAGTTTATTGAGCGGGCCTACAGTGGATATGCTGCAACACTAGACTAGACTGAATTGGGCGAAAGGCCACCCAAGCGAAGAAGTTACACTGACGTTTAACTTTCAGAAGGCGACTTAGGCGCAAGCGTATGAATACCCAGCAAATATGCCGAGCAAGCACCGCGGCGTCGAAGCATAAGCGGAAAGAGCTCCAACGCGGTCGCGGACACTACATTGACGGTGCAAAGCGCTCTGTGCTACAAAGCAAGCGCATATAGATAGACAAGAAGAAATCAAACACCGCGTACATTCCCAGGGAATACTGTGGCGGGACAGCGCAAACTGAAAGGGCATGAACGCGGTGATTATCTTCTCAACCTCCAGGTGCCTTCACCCTCCGGCGCTCGCTTCCCTCGGGGCGACAAAAATAATTTCGCAGATTTGACAGGCGGGGCATCCACGTTCAAGCGAAAAAAATCGGCAGAGACATTAAATATTCCTTACGGGTGGAGGGAGGGAAAGAGATAAGTAGGAGGCAGGGAGGTTAACCAGAATAACGTGCGGTTGGCTACCCTACACCGGGGGTATGGGAAAAGGGGAAAACAAAGGTAACAGAGAGAGAGAGGAGGGAAGGAAAGAAGGAAATTGCGGTGAGTTCGCTGACGCTTGTGGTCTTATATAAATTGCAATAAAAGTCACAGGTGGACGCACAGGCGCGTCGTCCTTAAGAAGCACAAAAGCGTCTTCACCGCTTTATGGGATGACGGGCGATGGGGGCGGTGTTCCAGCAGCACCTGCACCGAAAGCGGCCGATTGTCCAGTTTTTGGAAAGCTTTGGCAAGTTCTTGTCTCTCTGGGGTGTATCGTGGACAGTGGCCTTACGGATGGGAATGCAAAAGCACTCTAGCCCAATTGGTGAGATATCTGTGTTCGGGGCGTTTCTTGTCCGCGCAAGCTCTCGCCTGCATTCTGCGTCTCCGTAAGGCCACACCAAACGCGCCGAGTGTCTGAACTCTCTCGCTTGCCCGCGAGGAGTTCATCACTCGAAGGACCGCTCAGCGGAGCTCAGATGGAAACGATGCTTTCCATTTTATGCACTCGTGACTTGGCGCCGCCTCCTGGTCATTGGCTGCGCCGTCACGTGCCTAACGACGAGTCCACTAGGCCTCACGTTTAGTCAGCAAGATGGCTGCGTAGTGATGAGCGTAATGACGGACGCACTAGGAACACCTTTTTAAACCAGAACGGTGATGCCGCCGTGGGGTCGGAGAAGCATGCTCGTGTCCCATGACGGAGGCCCTAGTTCGATTCTCACCCAGACGAAAATTTACAGAATTTTCTTTTCAAAGGCAGTAATTTACTTTGTTCACAGGAACCGCCCTGAGGAAGGACGTCAACCTAAGCATTTCTTGCGTGTTTTACTCTTTCGGCCGTCAGCCATTTTTGGTACGATGATTAGGTCACGCGCCGACTACGAGGGATTTTCGCCTTATGAGGCATATAATGCTTTCGCATGAATATTCCGCTGTGTGCCCTAATACCTTTTTCTTCTAAAGGCGAAAACTACAAATAAGGCCGCGTTTGGTTCTTGGTAAGAACTGTAGTATAGATTGTTCACGGTCCGGCTCAGCTATATATACGTTTGCGGCAGTCACTCCGTAACCGAATGATTTGCTTTTGTAAATAGTGCAAGTCAAATAGCATAAACAGAAGCATCTGGCCTCCCGTACTCGGGACGTATTGTCAGACAATCACTTTCGGCGTTATTATGGTCTTCGCGGGTCGCAGTTCTCCACCATGCAATAGGCACTGGGCGCGGGATTAGTTTGGACCGGTGGCGCGCTCATGCGGTGGCGTCACGAATGAAATGGCATGTCATGGCGGGGCAGGGGTCCGCAGGCTCTGACGCCAGCTATGTCGATTTAATCTGATCCGCCGTTTCTTTTTGTTTGCTTTGCTATTTGCCGCGTGAAACCAAATTTGATCGAACATGTTGCATTTTTTTTTGGTATACGAACAGTTTCGGAAGCACGACTGTAGCTGCTTAGCCGTTCATATAATCGTCGTTTTTCATTGCAACCTCACCAGACCTAACGGAGAAAAGACTGCTTGCACGACTTCTGTAGGTAACAGTGCGAATAGTTCTCAGCAACTGAAACGCGATACTCGAAGGGCATGCTCGCCGGTGCGTTTTGCACCGACTGTAAGCGCTGTGGTCACCGATCTGACACATCGTGATATACAGTGAAAGCGAGAAGCTTTCTGGCGCATTGTGACTGCATTTGGTCCCACGCATCACGTAGAGATCTCCTGTGGCGAAAAAAAAAAAGCTAAGAAAGGAATAGACGGTGGCATTCATGCGCTCAGAGTTTGCGTTTCAGTCTCTCTGATGCTGATTTGCTATGGTATAGAACTTCTGACATTACTAAAGGAGCCGTTAATGCGGAAGAGCTTCGTGTCCTATGGGAATTAGCTGTCTTCGCCTATGCATCTGTAATGGTTCCGAAGCTTGGTCCACGAGGGCGAACACTCACACTAGTACTCTCCATTTCGCCGCCTTGTTAGTGCATCACTATTCTTTTACGCGGCCTCGTCATCCTCGGCAAGTTAGCTTTAAAGGCTTAGTGCAGTGACGTCACGTGCAGGTGTTGGTTATAAAGGGAGAGACTTCAGAGGTAATGAGTCGCCTGACGTCTGTGAGCATCGTTCCCAAAACGAAGGGACAAGAGCGGGAGAGTGGTAAGGCGGGGAGAAAAGAAAAGAAAAGAAAGAAAGAAAAAACACCGGGTGACACCAAGCCGAAAAAAAATATGAAGAAAGGAGGGGCATGGGAGGGCGTTGGGGAAGCGAGAGGTTAGGGAGCATTCAGGGGTGTCGTTGGCGGCATGTTTTTCTGGCATTAGAAGAGCCGGTCAGTCGGTCAGTGCGCGAGTAACACAAAAGACCCCCTCCCCCCCAAAAAAACCTATGAGTTGAAAAAGTGACTTGAGAAGCATAGCAGCAATACGTCGAGTAATGTTGAAGTAGTTGAGATGGCTACAAGGAGTCTGCGGTGCAATGTATGGGGTGACTGAAATGCAGTGGCATGGTCCTTCAAGGGGCATTAGCCCTAGTCGCTTAACGTAGGTGTCGTTACGGCAATATCCAGAAATGGCGATACCCTGGGCTGAGGCGCCGAAAAAGGCATATTGCGGTCTAGGACTTCGGAATGTCTTGGAGAGGGTGTTTCAAAAAATATATATAAAATTATAAAAAACAGGGAAAAAGAGGGGGGAACCGAAACCGCAATAACAAATAGGAGGGTGACGTGCGCGGAAGCGGACGGGGGCAAGTGTACATGGGAAAAGGGGGGTCGGACAGTTCATATAAACGTAAAAACATGAAAGGGTATATTAAATTAAGTAGTAGGCAGGAAAAAAATTTCGAAATAGAAGAGTAGGTGAAGTTAAGAATTAAGGTTAGCTGGTGGTATAATGTGTTTTGTGTCTTGGTTGATGATATGAGAATTTCAGATTTTTCAGATATGAGAATTTCAGCACTTAAATCTGAAACCGTTTATCTCGCAAGGCGCCGGTCTGTGTCACAAAACACAACAAATACGTAGATTGTCAGGCAGGAGTCGTTTATGAGATTCCTTTAGATTGTGGTAGAAAGTACGTGGGCCAAACAGAGCAGTGCCGGAATGACAGGCTGAGGCAACACAATAACAAAGTCAACAACGGGAGGGAGGGCCACCTGGCAATTCATTGCAGAAATTGCAAATGTAAGCCAGACTTCCACGCCTGCGCTGTGGTTGCCAGAAGCCATGACAAATGGGTTCTATTAATAATTGAGGCCAAAAGAACCATTGAAGCAGGTGATAACTGCGTAAGTGTTGCATCCATATCACTATCACGCAAGGAACTGCTTTACCTGAGCGCGAATGCGCACTGTGAAACTGTGATTGCGCTCCTAAAATAAATTAGTGGCGTTTTTTTCCTGATTAAACATTGTTGGAAGTGGCACCATGTGTGTGTGTGTGTGTGTATTCCTTCTTCGTCCACCATCGTTTTAGCGTCTTCACTTGAGATCCGGCTCTTCTAATGCCATAAAAACATGCTGCCAATGACATCCCTGAATGCTCCCTAACCTCTCGCTTCCCCAATGCCCTCCCATGCCCCCTCCTTTCTTTATATTTTTTTCGTCTTGAGGTCATCCGTTTTTTTTTTCTCTTTTATTTCTTTTCTTTTCTCCCCGCCTTCCCACTCTCCCGCTCTTGTCCCTCGTCTTGTGAATGAAACTCACAGACGTCAGGCGACTCATTACCTCTGAAGTCGCTCCCTTGATAACCAACACCCGCACGTGACGTCACTGCAATAACCCGTTAAACTAACATGCCGAGGACGACGAGACGGCCTTTGACGAAGCTAGGTCCTCCTATCGAAATGTTGGCCAGCCTTTCTGAGGCACCTTATCCCGGTTTACAAGCTTTATGCCAAAGTGTGCTATTCCATCTGTCAGCCCCTTTAGTGATTTTATTCTTTTAGGGTATATTCTCTTTCGCCGTTCTTCCCAACTCTAGTTGCGTGCAGCACACAATGGTTTGCTTTGCATTCACGGCGAATGCAAATGCACCTGCCTGTTAACACTTCCCGCCAACGACGCTATCGGCGCGCAAAATGTGTGAAATGGATCATGACTGAAGATTGGGGCTAGTTTCTAAGATATTAAGAATTGTAAAACACTACAAAGGTAAACATAATTACAACGAACGGCGAATGGGACTTACCGACAAATGTGCGATCGGCGAAGCAGCTCATGAAACAAAAGAGGAGGACGCACCTCTCGTTTCTTTGTCCCTAACTAGGTGCCCGTTCCTGCGTTCAACGTCGGCGTCGGCGTCGGCGTAACTGAGGGAACGAGCACAGCGAAGGATAAAAGAGTTAACGCTAAGCGCAGCAAGGCATGAAAGACGGCGATAGCGAAGACAGGGATGAGGCCAAGAAAGCAGTGGCATCCATGAGGCTGAAAGCGAAGTAGGAGGGTATGGCTAAAGCGTGAGAAGAAAATCGTATGCCGCGCAAGACGGGCTCGGCAGCGACGACCGCTACGACATCAATACTATATAGCCCACTATCGTCTGATCACCCATGGCATGTGGAGACCGCGTCCACCGATACAATACTTGAAAACAAAGCGCTTCATGAGTGGAAGTCTATATCTGCGGCTGCTGAGAATCGCGCCTTAGCGTCACCCACGCGCTACCTCTTGCAATCTCCTGATTAGCGAGATAGTCGCCCAACGTTTCTCTCCGTTTGTAATTTACCGCACGAGACAGATTGTCCGCATCAGCCAATACACTGCAAAATGCAAGCACGCATAGATTTCGCATTGAGGGGTACCGTAACCGCGGGTGAATTTTTTACTGCACAAGGAAACGGTACAACCGGTACCGAACCAGAAGGCGGTGCGACGTCTCGCAGCGGCTTCGTAGCGTTTTGCTACGAGGGACTGACTGGGTAATGAGCGCCGAGTCGGAAGAGCGGGATTGCAGTTTAAGACCGCGACCCGATGCGTTAGCTGCCACGAAGTGAGAATGGGACAAACTTAGACGCTCGGCGCTCTCCACGCAAGGAAGAACGTCATGAATTCTAGCGGCCGAACGGAAGCTAGAGCGCACACAAGTGCTCCAGCTCGTGCTATGTGAAACGTGCCGTAGACGTGCCAGTCATGTCAAAGAAGTGTAATGCAGTCTAACGCCTTTATAACGGAGTGCTTAGGGCCTCCGGAATAATTAGTTATACCTGTCGCTTCACTGTAAAGGTCGAGCAGTGCACAGCTCACACAAGAGCAGGGACGGAGTTATTCCTTCATTATACAAATCATTCAATTCTAGAGACAGTTGTTATAGAGGTGTTAGGCTGTAGATGGCGCCGCAAGGAGAGAAGCATGCGTATACGGATTGAACAAAGAGCTGCTATGCCTGCGTTATACGCAGTTCGATCCAACTATCTATGCGAAGGTACGAGATGTGCATTCTACTGCTATTGTAGGAAAATATTAGACGCACAATCCTACGTGTTATCGCTCATACCCATGCAACCACTCTGGTAACCTACGCAGTCTTGTGACCAATACTTCGTTATGGTATGAAGAACGAGAAAATTAGAACTGTCTTCTTGAACCACTTCGGAAGCAGCGAAAGCTTCTTAGCTCAATGTATCTTACGCAAAGCCCTTAAATATCAGAAACGGGATGTTAAAGGTTCAATTTGGTAAGAGCGCGCTTCTTCAGAGCCGAAAGAAAAAAAATTACTGTTAATGTCGACCCTCATTTGCAAGGAAAATCGCGTTACGTGAATGCCACCGCGTAGTTGTGAGGTTGTGATGCTTGGTGACCCAAGTTGACTTAAAAAAGGTTTGCCGAATAGCGGCAGATGCCCGTTGGTCCGTGGAGCACATACACAGGAGCCTCATGGCTACATAACCAGGGGATTGTATGTTGTACATTTTTGATACGTCGTCGGCGAATGTTTTGTCCCCTTCCCCTATTTACATGATTAAGTATGCGACAACGTTATTATGCACAGCAAAATACCATGTGGAATATAAATGCTGGGGCTCCATGTATTAGCTTACCAGGGTGAGCTCTGCTGGCGGGGTGCATTTGCATCGCAATTTGCACTAATTTTCGACTTCATATTTTACCTGGTGCCCGGAATGTGGCCTGGCTCGTACACGTGACGGCCTTCCTCAGATGCGCAGACACGAAACTGCGTTTTCGGGTACGTAAGCCCTCAAAACCATCAGTGCGAAATCACTGAAAGCAACGTGAGTGCCTTCGTCCCGTCGTCGGCTTCACATGCCAGTGCCACGACTTCTGCCGTTCGCGGCGCTCTTACCACGTTTTACGACGAGCTCGCACGGAAAGTTATACGGCCGAAAGCGATCGGCCGAGACTGCAGTTCAGATTCGGCAAGCTTTCATACATGCTGTGACGTCAGAGAAACGTGGTTTTCAACAGTATGCTGACAAGGAAATTTATTGACCCGTAGGCACGCTTACAACTGTGGTATGAACGAAAAGTACAATATAAAGTACATCACATGTAATACATCATACTTGATGTAAACAAAACAGATTAGCAAATGAAATAATAAATGGTGTCTACTTGACACTGGCTTTGCCACACACAACAACAACAAAACTGAATTATTGTGAAGTATTGTCAGCCTCGAATTTATGAAAGGTACCCGGGGCACATACAGATACAGTCTGAAATCAGGCAACAGAATTGAGCCATAGAGAAAGAAAAAGACTAAGAGCGGACACTCCGAGAAATCTGGCCTCAGGAACTACGTCACGGCAACGTAACGAACTAGTGCTCTCACCAAACGCCAGAGGACGCAGGCGCAAAAAAAGGAAATGTTGTGAATTCTGCTCAATCGTTTTACAAAATAATAATTATACGCCCAAATTTCGCGTGTTTCTTATGCATAAAAACAGAATTTATCCAAGACACGAACCGTGCTTTTTGTTCTTCATCCGTACTGCCATCAACACCAATCACCATTCGTCCATCGAGCAGAAATCAACGACACCAGCGGCGTGCCAGCGGGAACGTCTAACGTCTCGTGAGCGTCGGCTGCGGCGGTGTTCTTGTGTGTGAGAAAGGTGAGTCACGTTCTTAAGCGAAGCTTGGAGTAATTGACTTGTGAGCGCGATGAGGTTCGCTAAAAAAAGCAGTTTGCGGCTCTATATGAGGCGGCTAGACGCGCACAATGCGAAAAGCATGCCCCCTCAAGAAACGCGTAGCAAGAGGGCTGTACTAGCTGTACTTTCTTCCTTTCCCCACCGAGAACGGCATAATCTTTGTTGGTTGCGTTCCGTGCAAATAATCAAACGACGCGAAGTTGCCATTAACTTGCACCGGTTCACGGCTGTGCACTGCGCTGCGACTCGCAGCTTGTCAGACGCCATCGAGACGCTGCGTCTCGGTTTGCGAGGGTAAACCGTTCTTAGCGCTGTTTGCGATAACCGCGGTATCGGCGTTTCATTTCGGCGAATAGTTAGTGTTCAAAAACGCTCAAGGTCAATATCGGGAATTGCGCATTTCAGGAAAATTCCGGTTCCGAGAAAATTGAATTCCTAACCTGCGCTTATATGACCGCGTGACGGTTGACGGTGCATTCGTTGGCTCGTTCTAGAGGCTGACAAACGCTGGAAAGAACATAATAGACGCCACGCCGATTCAGACTGCAAAACGGCGTTCCGGGGACGGGCGCTACCTAAATAAAGAAAAGCAAGACGTTAGGCGCGCTGTAGCCAAGCTTTGCTTGCTCGTTTCCCGTATAGAGTAAGGGCTCCTGAATATTTTAGTAATATTGCTTGAAAACAATCGCATGTGACATAAACAGCGAGCGTAGCTTATTGCGTTTTGTACTTCAGTGAGCTGTGTATCTACGGCGCACGGACGGACGGTGGTGTATACGTCCGTGCGGATTGTTTATACAGAAAAGTAACGATGGGGAAAATTTCCCAATGACTACTGCATGTACTTATTGCGGTGGCCGTGTTGGGAAGTACTGCGCATTCATGTAACTTTCGGTTCCTTATTATTTTTTCGTGGTGGAATACATTGCACAACGTATTGTCGCGTAGGCGTGGCGTGGCGTACATTTGAACAAAGGCCTCGTATTTGGACGTTTTGAAATGATCTTTACAACGCTTATGTGAACGGCTATTTTGCCTCCCAATGCACTCCCTATACTGAGTACATACAGGGGTGTTCAAAAGTTCACAGGCCGCGATGCCATGAGATTACATATGATGTACAGGGGTGTTCAAAAGTTCACAAGTCGCGATGCCATGGGATTACATAGGATGACGGCCTGGGAACTTTTGGACACCTCTGTATGTGGTCTTAACATGTATTCTTGTATGTCTGACTTTTATGGGTCAGAGGTCAGAACGTGTCGGTGGTTTCATATTGTGCATCGGTTCGCTATTCATTCAAACATATTACTTCTACATATGTTTTTGGTAATTAACGAAGCGTGCACTTATTGACATTTTCAGAGCGTGCTGTGCCATGCCGTCCGGCGGTCCAAGTTACGGCAGCTACTGCTGTGTGTCGTGGTGCTTCAACAACGGCAAAACCCAGAAGAAGCCAGGAACGAGTTTCTTCCGCATACCACGGGACGGCAGGTGCGTTAAAGCTCCTGTATGGTTTGCATGTCTTCACGCTGACTGTTTGTCCTTACTCAGTAAGGGGCACAATAAAAAAAAATCACTATTCAAGTAGTTCCGCTTTCCGCTGATAGTTCATTGCCAATGCAGGATGACAGCATGGATGCAGTACGCTGGAAGAGACGATCTTCTGAGTAAGCCGGGCAGCGTATTGTACGCAACCTACAGAATTTGCAGCGACCATTTCACTGCTGAAAGTTTCATGGACCCTGGGCATACAAGGCTTACAAAAATGGCTGTGCCGAGTGTGCACCCAGTTGCACCTTGTAAGTAGTTGACAAAAACTCGATTCTATGCAATAGAAGCAGTGGCGACAAATAATTTCGAAGGTGTTTGCAGCCGATGGACGAACCTCGCTGTGGGAGCAGTATCTCTTCGAAACTCCTAAATTCTCTGAATTGTGGGCTATTACCTTCCTTGCAGCTAGACATTTGCCATATTTAATGCTGTTGGCCTGTCTAACTTGTTTTGAAAGACCTCTAAGGTCTATTGCACGTTTACTTGAAGTATGCGTGTACTTGTACATATACCTCACACCAATGTAACGTTGCACTATTGATAATTCCACAGATCATAATTGCTTGCTTCTCAGTTGGTTGCTTCTCTACTCTTTTTTTCACCTGCCAAGCAATACGCTTGGAAGTGCTGTTTAATTTTTCCTATGCTACAAGCTTTGCAACTTGTACCAACTACACATATATGCAGGTTCTTTGAGCGTCGCTTCTACTAGTGACTGCCACATGACTGCAGAAGCTGCACTACAAGGTGAGGATGAGGTTGTTTCTTTTTTAAACATGTTACTGACAAATCGTTGGTGTTTCGTTTCTTCAGGATCTGCGGAAGAGGCTTCGAACAGCGACCCCCACACATTGAGGTGCCCTGATGAGCAGGGTGAGTTCAGCGCTGAGATTGCTTTTTTTGTGCGAAATTGACTGCTTACCAAACCTCTGCAGTTGGCGACTCCCTTGTAGCTGGCAAAGGAGCATCTGCTGATCTCGGCCTGCTGGAGGAAACCTTGACCAATCGTTCAGTTGTGACAGAAGGAACTTCTGTGATCGGTGAGTTTGATGTTGATTTCTGCGACAGATTGTATTGATACAGAGATTTCCGCAGGCACCTTGCAACTTTCTTCCGACAGCAGTGTCCGAGGCGCTGAACAAGCTTCACAGGACACCCTAGAAGATGTGTCTGCCAACAGCTCCATGAATGAGTGCCCTACTGCAAATGGTAACTACGCCTTTATTGTAGCTGTCTTTCACGTGATACTTTATGTTCAGAACATTCTAAGCAAACTGTCCTCAAAAGGACACTGTGGGTGCAACAACAAATTGTTAGAATGAGCTCTCAATGATGCTTTTAATTTTTTTAGTGTCATTCTGTCACAACAGGAACGATGGAACATTTCTTTTCCAATTGTTCTGCGTGACTCCACAAGAAAGAGAATATGTGTGCCACAATTTAGTGGTTACTTAAGGAATAAGAGTTTGGAAATTCAAAGGAAAAATTAATCGTTTAATCGACCACCAAATTGCCACCGCCAGCTGAGGGAAGCTTACGCACACCTGCATTCGCATCGTTATGAAATTATCGCGCATGGCTCTACGATTGTACATCTGACACAGTCTGTAAGCACACAGCACGGTTCTGTCTACTGATCCTTCCAAATGCCGCGCTCGTCCGTGTCTCTTCTTGAGTCGTCTCTTTAGCGCTTTAGTACATCAGTAACATGCACCAACTAGCCCAACAAAAACTTCTGCTGGAAGCAGAATGGAAGTGCATTAGGAACCTGCAACATAAATGGGCTCCTTTGGAAGCAGTGCAGACTATTAAGGAGCTATTAAATCATTCTTTGTATTGCCTGCATAGCTTGAAATTAGGATGTGTATAATTTAGGCTTCTATTTTCCCATGACTACATGATAAATCTCGGTTTATGAAGTTTTGTGGAATGGGGTGTTGGGGGGGGGGAAGTTGGGCATCTTGGTATCTTGGGTTTGAAAAATCGAGGACAATGCTTGTGCGGAATTATTTGCTGTTCGCTTTTACATTGATTTCTTTTGTTCATTGCAGAGCTTTCCTGCGTGCCAACGACAAGTTGTGCATCAAAAATGTACAAGCAAACCATCAAACGTCTCCAAGCCAAAGTAGCAGCACAGCGGAAAACTATCAAAAGACTGCTGAGACAGCCTCACAAGTAACCGTCATCGACTACAAAGGCTCTTGGCATTATCCGACCATACGTCACCGAGGAGGTTTTTAAACTTCTTTCGACACATGTTCGCTTGAGGCCAAAAGGCAAAGGCAAGCGGTTTCCCGTTTGGTTGAAGAAATTCGCTCTTCACCTAAAGTTCCGTGGCCCGCGAGCATACCGATTTCTGGCTCCATATTTTTCTTTGCCCTCCCGGCGTTCATTAAGAAGGTGGCTAGCCAATGTAAAGATGACTCCAGGCACGATTCCTGGAATCATTTCTTCCATTGCCACAAATACTCAAGCTTGGAATGAACGTGACCGAGTGTGTGCTTTAGTTTTTGACGAGATAGCACTGAAAAAAAATTTGCATTAGATGTTGCACGGGACGTTGTCCATGGTTTCACAGATGATGGCGCTCACCGCACTTCAACCATTGCTGACCGAGCAATGGTTGTTCTCCTTGCTGGTGTTTCGAAGAAGTGGGTTCAACCGGTTGCTTTTACTATAGGGCACACATCAACACCATCATCTGTTATGCATAACCTGCTGTTGTCGCTCATTGTGGAGCTTAGATGCATTCATATTACAGTGAAAGCATTAATATGTGACCAGGGTAGTTCTAATGTCAGTCTCGCTAACCAACTAAGAGTGACTGCCGCAAAGCCTTTTTTTGACGTTGATGGTGAGCGGGTATATTTCATCTTTGATGTACCACATTTAATTAAAACAACACGCAATAATGTCCAAGCGCACAAGTTGTACATAGGGGATGATATTGTTGACTGGTCACACATTGTAAGCCTTTACCAATCTTCGCATGAGTTGCGGTTGCGACTGGCTCCAAAGCTGACTGAACGACACGTTCATCAGAAACCTTTTGCCAATATGAAGGTCAGCAGAGCAACGCAGGTCCTCAGTGCATCGGTATCCATTGCTATCACGGCATTGGTGTATGCAAACGTGCTGCCTGCCTCAGCCATCGCTACAGCACAATTTTGTGATCGTATGGACAGGATTTTCGATTCCCTGAACAGCTCGAGTAAAAAAAAAACTTCGCAAAAGCTCCGCCATGCAATCATGAAAGAGAATCCGGAACTGATTGACTTCCTTCAAGGCCAGCTTCCTTGGATTGCATCATGGAAGTTTGATGGCAGACGTCAACCACAAACCATTGTTGGTTGGCAGATTACAATTCAGGCCATTTGTCAACTGTGGGACGATCTCTCCAAAAATTACAATTTTCAATACCTTCTAACACGCCGACTTCAACAGGATCCCCTGGAGAACATATTCGGCCACATTAGGCAAAAACAAGGTAGCAACACCAACCCGAATGTAGCACAATTTATCTGTGGCCTGAAGCACATCTGCATAAGAAAGCTGTTCAAACTGTCAGAATACGGAAATGTCGAGGATGATGAATGTGACCTCCTTCAGGAGCTCTCGCCATTCTCCCTCACCAGTGAGTCTCTTGTGAATAATGAGGAGTGTGCAAAGCCACATGCTGACGACTTTCCCGCTCTGGACGATCTTTCCGAACTTGCGACTAACATTCACTCCCATGTTATTGATGACTCCGCTGCATATTATGTAGCTGGCTTTCTGATCAAATACTTTGTTCGGAACGCAGGTGAAACTTGCAGTTGCCCACAGTTATTGAAAGACGACAGCGGGACAATCAAGGGTCCCCACCAGTATTTCACAATGCTCAAAGCATACCATGTCCCTAGCAAACTTTTTGGGAATCTGACTGTGCCATCGGAAGCAGCTTTTGCATACGTACAACAACTTGAATCTCACTTTCTTGCCATAATTGAGGCCACCGCACATCACTCGAAAGTGTGCGACGTTCAGTATCGCCATCTGTCGAGCGTTGGCAATTTTCATTTCTGCTCTGCTGGGTGTCGCAAGGAGTTTCTCAAAATGTTTTGCCGGGTTCGTTTATGCTGGCATGTGCGTTTCGTGAACCGAAACTTGGATAAGGTTAGGTTCCGGTCTTCAATCTCTGGAATACAACTAGACAAGTTCAAAGGTTAGCAGTTAGCGGCAGCTTTACGCAAAGGTATTGGCGTTAAACCCAGTCCCGCAATCACTTTGCCGAAGTCATCACTCGTTATAGCAGACTTCATTATTTCCTTCTATTGACTTCAAGGGAAGTAGGCGCTCCTTCGTTTTATCCATTGTTTTCTTCACCCACTATGAGGAGTAGGGACACTACCTGTATTTGCTCGAAGGGATTTGCATGACCTTGAAAAGAAATTTCGTATACTGTCTGTATATTTGTAGCATCTGCTGGCAAACTCTACATGCTATTGTGGGTCAGTTAGTCACTGTGTGCGCTTTATCTCTCTAGCTCAAGTAATACATTGATAACAAAAGCACTTGTTGAAATGCGTTAAAGCGGTTAGTACATATAGTGGTAAGGAACATATAGTGGTACATATAGTGGTAAAGAGGTTTACTTCGGCTATTAGCCGCGTAATAGCGCACTTGTAGCACCAGTTAAGGTGCAGAATTTTGGAGAAGTGAAGACTGCAGTGTATTTCACCTTCACCTTGAACGCTGCCAATATGTAACAGCAACACTCAGTAGCAAATCACTTAGGCTCTAAGTTTTTCATGAAGGCGACACATAAGAGGAAAAATGCCAGCCACTGTTGTAGCAGAACGTTTGTTTTTCATGTAATGGGCAAGCTCCAAAGTATCACCTTTTCGAGAGCAACCAGCGAATGTTCGAGCAGCAATTTTTTTTTTTTACATTTTGGGCTAGCTGCTTTTAAGGACAGACTACGCACTCTATCTTTGCTTTTCTGATATCTTGCGTCGTGTGGTTTTTGCGCCATCTTTCTTTCTCTGTGCATTATTTTGGTTAACCACAGTCGTGACTAGCGACTTAAGTGCTGTGTGTAGTTGCGCCTTCCTTCATCATTTTTGTGCGCCGCGTTTGTTCCATGCATTCTTGCCCACTGGGCGCTGATCAGCGCTCCATACTTCACCAGCTTGCCGGCTTCCGCCAACATTTGTGTTTTCTGTGTATTTGTTGCAATATTTGTTAACTTTGTAAGCAAAGATGCAGGTATATTTCTACACCTTGCATTTCTGTACGGTGCTCTTCTCATTTTGTGCTTTTCTCTGCTCAGCCTATATGTTGCCTTGGAATAAAAACATTGTGGGAACTCTGTCTCTTTGATACATATGACCGCTTGTACTAAAATAAAGACAAGCGCGATGGAAAAGCCGTAGTGAATTATGATTACCTCTATCTCCATCTTTTATACCTTAATAGAAATAAAAATTGCGTCACGACCTCACTTCACACCAACAATTGAACTACACAAAATAGGGAATCGCTAAACCAAAACGACAAATAAAATCGTTGCCATTTGGGCGACGAAAAGTGGTCTGAAATGACAAGCTTCCGCTACAGCCTAATGTCAGTTACGCGCGGTAATCCAAATTTCGCGCCTGTGAAACCGAAACCGGAAGTGCAGGCCAGTTGCTCTCACCAACCGCCAGGCGCGCTAGAGTGGATTGGGCCGCTGGGGGTGTATGGGAGTGTCCGCTCTTAACTTTTTTTTCTTTCTCTATGATTGAGCATTATTCTGGCTGTAGAAAGATTTTGCCTCGGGAGACAGTTATGTACCGCGTATGCGTTGCATGAAAAAAATTACAGTGCTGCCAGTGGAGCCGTAAGCCTAATGAAAAGCCTGATCATGCTACGGTACGCGACTACCATTGTTTGCCTGGGCTCTTTACCTAACTTTCTCTTTATTTCCCAAAGGGTGCTGCACAAATGCCAATGCTGATTAAATAAATTTTGCATAAAATATCCGCAGCGTATGTCTTTACGTTGACGTTTTCTTTTAGGCTAACGCAAAATGCTACTCTTACCTGTCTTTTTTCAAAGTATGTTTGGCTATCCGCTGCGTGGCTTCATGGCACACTAAGGTGCGACATCACCATGATATTACTGCTAAGCCTTTTACAGTAAATCTGTGCGAATAAAGAAGCTGCAACCGCAAAGGTGCCGCCGAGTTGCTGCCTCCGATTTTTGTCATGCTGAAAGTATGCAAAAACATTATGCTAAAGCTAGCATTTTGGCCAGCACGTACGAGTCGACAAATTGTCTAAACCCACGCCAAGAGGAGGGTTCCGCGGTACTATGAGAAGGCAGGAGAGGTTTCTAAAGACCAGAAAGCTTGGGAACCACAGATCTGTAGCATTACAATATGTTCCAAGCAAATACGTTAACTTCTGTATAATAGATAGGGGGGATGTTCCTACTAGGCAATGGCGACTGAGCCTTAATTCCGTGCCGAACAATAATTACTTTTCATTTTTTGATACTTTATTAAAACGTACTTGCCGATTTCGAAATCGCGGCAGGTCACACCGCAGCACATCTAGTAGTTGAGCGAAAGAGTCCTTCTAAAATTCAAATATGTTTTATACGATGGCGTCCTGCGGTAACTACCAAAGAAAACTTGGTACCAATGGGGGCTGTAAATGTATCCGCAAAAAGGGCTAAGGTTTGCTCACGCTTGTAAGACTTACCTGGGACCTGAACCAGTCTCCGGCATTGGTAAAAAAACACACGCCGCGGATATCATACGCTGTTGTAAACATCTCAACCGAATTTTGGACCCGTGCGCAGCACGCAGGGGTCACTAACGGAGCGTGAATCACCCTTTTCGCGAAGTGCGAGACCATTCGGGAAGCGAACCGTCAGATTCGGGGTAAGTAGTGCAAACCTAAACAGCCAGTTCTGCAGGAGCGAGTGTGAATAGCGATTAACATCATATGAGACAATAACATCATCCATAGGAATAACGTGTGGTACATTTTCCATAAAGCCGCCAGAGATGCACATGTGGGCACAGCTTTTTCCAACGAGTGAAATAATCTGGTCTACAAAACGGGGAAGCTTTTACGAAAGGGAGGGAGTGTAGTGTACAAAGGGTCGCATAAGAAGACCTGGCTTCTTTATCTTTTGTAGGCCATGAAGTGCAGAAGCTGATACGTTGCTACACAGTAGTCGGTAATAAAGCGTTTGCGTTGGGGCGGGACCAAACGGGAGATGTCAGCTGAAAGGTTTTGTCATTCCCTTCACAGTATTTCTGTGGGATCACGCGTCAGGCGAGTATAGGTGATGGCGTCACTAACCAGTGTCAGCATATTCTTGGTGCAGTTGTCATTATAAAGCAACCTAACCAGCAATGAATATATATATATATATATATATATATATATATATATATATATATATATATATTTTGCAATGTGTAGCAATATATTCGCGTTTCATTCGCACACAATCGCACGCACCTTCCGTATTTTTCTGCCTTAGTGTCGCTCGCTCATGCTATATCTCTCAACGTTCCTTAAGGCTTCTTTCCGCAAATAGAATGTTTACAGTTAATGAATACACGACGAAAATACGATACGGTGCGGGCCGGGCGTTTCAAAACTACAAGTGGCGAAACCTTTATGTTAATGCCATTACGTCAGCACTAAACTAGTTGCGTCACTTGTAACGCTCTTACATTTACAAATTGGGTTCATGTAAACGCACAATTTATTTATTCTTTAATCGGAAACGTGGGACGTGCGAGCAAGCAATTTAGTAGTAACATAAGAAGTTCAATAAAAAATTTACAAATTGTGCGTTCACGATCACTTATTAAACGTAAATACCTTACCTAAACAGCACTGAGATCGCTCACATCTTTGTAAAGCCACAGCCCACCAATCGAGAGCTCCTCTTGCCCTAAATCATCTCAGACGTCTTATACTTGAGCTAGAAAGTTACTGTGCGCGTGACAAGGGGACACATTCCTCTCCCAATAAGGCCCGCTAATCAAATTCGGAGAGCTGGAGGAGTTCCGTAAAGGCTTCGGCGGTTAACGCGAGTTGAATGCTGGCAACTACAGACAAGCAGACGACACGTTTAGTGCCAGTCATGTCAACAGGGCACATCTCGATCACAGCGCCTCCACTATTTGTGAGAGAGCCAGGGGCAACCTCTCTACTGTGGCGAGACTGCGAAGTTTTCCGACTGACCTTATCTAGTAACGTTGATCAATATTGAGAAGGAGGAGGAAAATGCCGTGATCAAAAATCAAGAAGAATATGCGCAACTTTTATCAAGACACTAGAGAGACCCCCCTCCCCCCCCCCCAACACTTCTTTGAGTACGCCCATTCTTTTTTTAAAAATTATTTGATAACGTTTTCTCTCCTTCTTCGCGAATATTCGCCAGACAATGTAGTGGGTGGAGCTCAAGCAAGAGGCGCAAGCCTCCAGACGGCACGATCAGTAATGACGATGAAGAAGAAGCAAGTGTTATGGCGACCGTAGCAGAAATGTTGTTCTCTGCTCACAAAACTCGCGGAGTGAAGCAGCATCACTGCTTCCGGCAGTTTGTGGCGGCCTCAATCTGCGCGCTGTTGGTCGCTGCAGGAATTGGTGTCTGGTTACTTGTTACAGCGCAGCGGCGAAAGGAGCTGCCAGCGCAGAAGTCCGTGAAGTGCCTCACGGGCGCCTTGAGGGAGCTGGTCAACTACATCGACACCGACAGCAACCCGTGCACCGACTTCCACGAGTATGTCTGCAACAAGAGCGGCTACCCCGACGCCCGCAGCGCGGTCCGCCAGAAGATCTCAAATGACATCATCAGTCCCATCTTGCAGGTACTCTCGAAGGGTGTTAGCCTGGGATAAGATTAGATAGATTTAGCTAAGCTTAGGGAGTTATATAGGATTAAGAACTTTCAATTTTACATGCACGCGTTCTAGCGTCATTTATTTGCAAAAATATTCATTCTGCCACGAACAATATACTGTTGAAACAGGAAAGCCAATGAATGTTAGATTTACCGGACCTCGGATGGACGTGGCAGAGAATCTCCGAAAAGCAATGGCATAGCATTTGAACCTGGGAGGTCACAATTTCGATTACCTTCACACCTGCAGTCACACTTCCGTTCGCCCAGGGAACAGTATATACAGAATATCATATCTCCTTCACAAGTTCAATACGCTGCCATGAACTGGCTAAAATGTTCGAAAATGAGCTCTTGAATGTATTTGTTGCACCAACGGCATGTATATAACCAGGTCCACCTAATTGATTGCGTTCTTACGCTTGATCAGACCACCGCTGGCAAATCCCCATTCCCAATTTATTACTTGTTTATTTTCGCACAACTTATCTTCAAGAAAGATGTTCCAAAATGACTTCTTGGGCAAGTTGGTGCTTAAATTTCCTAGGTATACTATTTCCTATGTATTTTGCGCCACAAAGTATACCTAGGATATCTTCTAGAAGCCGTGTCTTGGAAATCTATTAGGTGACCCCGTTTAAGTTTATAGTTTTGTTTGTTAAATATTGCCGTACATAAACTAAGCCCTCCCCCCTCTTTCTCCTAGTTTTTCTTTTCTCATCTCTGGCCTTTTTTGAAAAAACTCGACTTCCGCTAACCAGGCGCACCGGCCTATTTGTGTTTATATATCTTCCTTCTTTCCCATTAAGGGTGGGGGAGAGATAGCTACACGTACATAAAACCCTACTAAGTATTTGCTGCGTTCACGAAGACAACTCCTCTTGTTGAAACGTTTGCTTCAGCGACATTCGTAAACAAATACCTGCCGAATCGCTATATTGACGAAAGAAAAAAAACGAAGTCGTTTATTGAGTAATAAGCTACTTGCATCACGTAAGTTCACAATTAGAAAATTACGTCTAACGACTGGCAACACGCATAGTCGCTTAAACAGAAAGGATGGAGCGTGGCCCTAATCGCGCGGCATGGCGCAGCTTTCTTTATGTCACCGTTCTCCATCACACAGGTATTAAACCGCGCGATACGCTTCGAGTTTCCACGGCCGTATTCACACTAATGTACAATTAGTTTGCAAGTAGTATGATAACTCCAGGTGAACTTGAGGTCGTGAGGTTTCGTACGTAGTGCAAGGGTACTAAGATCAGAATTCACCCCACGTGTCGTATTCTTTGGGTGTGGGGGACAGCTTGCGAGAGTGGGCGGCGAAACGCAGTGGCTTGATGCCGGCCCAACGTTTTAGGTCGCGTGACAAAGCACGTGCCAAACGACGGGAGGGGGTGGAGGTGATTGTGTATTACTATGTGCAAGCAAGCGCCTCGGTCTGCAGAAGATCCCTCCACACTTCCGCTGGTTCAGCCGGGGTTGCACATGCCTATCCGATCCGTATCTTGAATGTCATCTGAGGCCGCTGCAAATTTTGGGCGAGCTGGGATGGCTGTTGGCACGAAAAACTATTTGTCGTGGTTTGCCCGACACTTACGCGCCGCATGAGTCTGCACGAGTTGCGAGAGGGAAATGCAGGAACTTTTGCTTCTTGAGTTCTGCCGTAACCTAGGTGCTACGGAGGAGCACGCGCTTTTATCCGTTTTTTTTAAATGGCGAAGCAGCGGATATTTGTCGTAACGGCGCCAATCTCACTGGAGTGGACATAAGATGTGGCTCTTCGGGGTGCACCTCCGGTTTGTTTACTATTTAGACAGAGCCCTACTGCCAATGTAAGGGTGGTTGTCACCTACGCTTTTGAAAACCTAATTACGCCGCCATCGACCTAAAAAGGTGCAAACGGAGGCAAAATTACAATGTGGGAATATATATGAAAACGAAATTCGCTGACGATTACGGCAGTCCCTAATGCGAAATTTGAGCGCAGCTCTATATGCGTTTTCATTTCGCCATATATTGGCTAGCCTGGACAGCCTGTTGTGTGCGGCATGTTGCAAACTGAGCGAAGCATCGCAAAACAAGTAAAAATCAAGCACAATGATAGCGACGAGAAGAGTCAGCGATCATCAAAAATCTGATCTGTAGGTCAAGCGAGCCGGCTTTTATACATGACTCGATGAAAGTTTCAGTGTAATCGCTGGTGCCTTCGCGGGGTCCAGAAAGTGCTACGCAAGTCGCGTCGCACATATAATCAGATTACAACTACTATGCCACCATCTCGTAGTCTCATGCAGTACTCTGCTTTCCTTCTCACTCTTTCGTCACACTCTCCTCCTCCGCCTTCCGTCTTATGCCCTCACTGTAGGCTCCTCCACCAATTTCTTCCTCGTTCCCCCTTCTTTCATCTCCCACTGTGCTCCACTTTCGTTTTCATCATTCGCTGTCTTCGTTCACTAGGTTATGAGGCACAATGCCGACTGTCGGCGCAGCAATGAGTGTGGAAGAGCGGCGCTCTAAAATAGAAAGCCGATTCAACACGTTAACTTAACCGAGGGCAATGATATTGCGATGCGGCGCGAGACACGTACGCTGAAGTCCATTATCCGATTTCGCCTTGAGCGTAAAACCACGTTCCATTGCAACGCACCGCGCATTGCAATCATCGTCCTCTTAAGATGCTTTCTATAATGATATAATGCTGTGGTGATCATCACTCTATGGCCGCGCATGCTGTGCTCGGCACCAGATCAAATATAGGGACAAACCGGCAAAGCGTATCCTACTGCCTATAATACCTAGGCAAATGCATATTTGGGGAAGTAACATTCCACACATTTCTCTCTCACACCTAACGCATGTGCACAAGAATCAGGTAACTGCGGCATACAGGTTCTCGCGCTGGCGACTGCACGTCTTCTATCTTCCCGCGCACGGCCTGCTGAATGTCACGTTATTTAATTTTTCGGAGATGCCTTGAAAGCCCTTAATTTTCGCCCTTCCTCGAGCGGCAGAATTGTGGCAGCTAGTGTTACGCTCATCGTGCGAGGTTTTTTCACGTCTATTTGTGCGCGCGTAACACCACGCTTGTTTGATGAATCATTAAGCGAGTGGTTACTGCGATATACACAGCCCATAGAAACCGCCAACATTATTTCATATAGTTGTCGAAAACTTTCCTATCGCTATCAACGATTCGTCTTTCGGTTGAAATTGCGGCTTTTCTGGCTGTCTCTGGCCATGTTCAAATGAAGCAACACGGAACTTAG
Source organism: Dermacentor andersoni (assembly GCF_023375885.2). Classification (NCBI taxonomy): domain Eukaryota; kingdom Metazoa; phylum Arthropoda; class Arachnida; order Ixodida; family Ixodidae; genus Dermacentor; species Dermacentor andersoni. The sequence continues at coordinate 55,451,147 of NC_092824.1, forward strand.
ATTTTATGACAATTTCTTTGCACTTTGCAACTTCAACATGTGCCCTAAATTTCGCAACCACGATAGAATTGATGTATACAATTAGATTTTTACTATTGAATCACCACTTTGCCAAATGATGCCCGCATGCGCAGTTTATTTGTCTACAGCGATGCAACTCAAGTAAACTTGGTAGGCACAGAAAAATTTTGTAAGGACGATTTCACTGTATGTGTGTATTTTTCTTGTACATTGCACACCACAGGCAGAAGGGACCGTTGACGCTTAATGATCTTTTTATGTTACAGCAACTGCAGAATCTAATGCTACGCCTTCTCGCAGCTGTGCAGTGAAGACATGACTCAGTCGTTTCGTGGAGAAAGATAGGAAACAAAATGCAAAATATAGATTCAATAGATGGAAATACAGATTCGGAGCTCTAACTCGTACATATGTACATAATTTACTCATTCACTGCATTGCCAAATTGACCTCCATGCTAAATCTAAACACTTTACAGAATTATGAGCATCCATTAGTTGAGATCCTTGTTCTAATGAACACTAAGTGCAACTTAAGAACTTCTACCAACCCTTTATTTGCAGGGTCGCCTTAAGGATGAAAGGAGTCAACTTCTCAGTGCTTACTACTCGAGCTGCGTAGAGAAAGCTGCTACTGGCAAAGTGAACGTCGAAGAAGCCACTCAGAATATGTTTAAAGTGTTTCACTCAGAATACAATCTAAATACAGAGAGTGGCGTCATAAAGCTGATCGGTATGGTTTGTATTCAGCTCGGACTCTACATGCCTATTTACGTGTATGGCGGAGTGGATGAAGAAGATGGTTATGCATATGTGGGCCTCGCGCCTGCTGAACCACGATCAACACCTCGGTTCTTCGATGCAAATTACTATCGACGAATTGTAGAAGGCATCTTCAGGGTTGTGCAGACGAAAATACAAGCGAACTTCACTGGCAAAAAACTGCGTAAGTTTCACTACCTCGCGAAGAACATGGTAGACGAAGACAGCGAGGGCTCCCTAAAGGGAAACTTGTCAGTTTTGGATGCACTCAAAGCCAATGCCAGTTTTGACCAGTGGAAGGCCTACCTGCTCGAAATTTCCGTTTCGTGGGCTGGAAAGGTCCAGGGTGCCACAAAGGACTTACGGGTCAAATTAAAGGGCCCCGCGAAGATGGACAAGCTCCTCCAGCTCTACGCACGCCCGCAACTACGCGTCGAGGCATTGGCCCACCTGGCGCTTTTGAGCGTCTATACGTTCTTCAGGGAGGAGATTAACCTTGCGACAAACAAGAGTGCGGCGGAGTACGCTTCCATGTGCCAGAGGAACATTCTCCACTACCGGTTCCTTTGGGCTAGTGTTGCAGTGGACAAGTTTCGACAGCCGCAGCACGACGCCCTTATAGCGGGCCTCTACAAGATCGTTATCAGTTCCGCGTTCACAGAGATGGAGGATATCTTCGAGGAAGTACGTTCACGAAACCTGACTACGCTCGACTTCAAGGGCAACATCTCCAGTTTCCAGCTCGTGCTGCCGGGTGACTTCACAAGCGCGTATCCGGAGCAGCTACCCAGTCTCACCAGGGACTATTGGAGCAACGCGTTCCTGATGAGGCGACTGCAGTGGAAGGCCGAACTGGTGGACGACGTACGTGGGTTCTCCGGACTGAGTGATATCCGCTGGGACGCGTACGCGGACCCGTTTATAATCCACGGAAGCAGCGTCGTGTTTTTGCCCACTTTCTACTTGTTGCTCAACAGCCAGTGCCAAGACGAGAAGGAGCGGAGGCTACTTGACGCGTTGACCACGGGCGTGACCATAGCCGACCACTTATTTGAATGGCTGTACTACTTGGTCTTTAGCAAGAATGACCGAGGTAATCGACTGGTAAAGAACTGGTTGCTGTGCCATCGTCGATCTGTCTTTCCCGCGCATTCACAAGATCGGATGATCAGTTACCCGTGGCTTTCGGTGCGCGTGGTGCAGCGGGTGGCCGAACTCGATTGGTGGGAGGGCGTCGTCATGCACTGGAGTATGTGGACAGTGCGGCCTGCGCAGATATTCTATGCCCTCTTTTACTCGCGCAACATGTGTGGCCGCGTGGCTTCTACCGATGCGTTGAACACGACATACGTGATGATGGACGCGATTCCCGGTTTCGGCGCGGCATTTCAGTGTCCGGCGTTGCCCACAGTGCCACGTGATTTATGTCGCGTAACCGCCACTGTGACCAGCAACTAAAGGCAATTTGTAGGCAGAAATTTTTGAATTGAATCTATGGGCACGCCAGGTATGCTGGCCGCGTTGCGGTGCTCATCTTTTTGCTGAATGCTGACGGCCACGAGATAGCAGAATATGGTTCCATGTTACAGAATAATTCCACACCAGTTGCTAATATATTCTAATCTACAGCTTATCTTTCATTGTGCTAGTAAAACCATTCATTCACGGTGCATCCCTGCGTAGTATTGTCTATTCATCCATTTATCATTCCCGTTTCGACGAGTCAGCTATACATAGTTACAAAAACTACAGTTTAGTAAAAATATCCCTGAGATAACATTTTATTGTACTATGACTGCGCAACGTTAAGAACTCCTATATAGCGTGAATAATATCATTGACACCATTCGACAAGATGACAGGGAATGTGGCAGAACACCCCCAATTCCAACTTATTCATCCTGCTTAACTTCGAATCTAAATAACATGGTGCTTATTGGAGCTATAGGCAGGCAGGAGCTTGATATGCAGGTATCTGTGTAGTACAATGCTTATTTCTGAAAGTAAGGGTGCTGGTGTCATCACTTTCGTCGCCTCAGAAACAAACAACAAAGGCGCATGAATATAATTGTTTTCAAAAGAAGAGTACCACGGCTTCGAAGCGGGTGCCGTACCATTACACCAGAATCACATTCCTTTAAAGGTGAAATATTACTCAACGAATTACCACTACTTTTCGGTATAATGTATGTTTTCTGGATTTCATCATGGTATTATCCTGGAGAATGCACAGCCTAAATATCGCAACTCATATGTGCTATTGGGACCACTGTAACCACCGTGATGATGTGAATATACAGGGTGTCCCAACCAACATGCACAAAGATTTAAAGATATGCAAATGCCACGTGGCTGCACAAAATCAAGGTAGTATTGTTTACCGTCGCTTGGAGATGATCGGAATATTTCTTGCATTGCGCCTAATGGCATTCTTAATCTTAATTATTCATTTCTCATTTCTAAAATTCGACCAAAAGTGTCAATGAGAAATGTGTAGAGCGACATGAAACGCTTCCTATACAGCTTTCCGTTGCTCAACACGCGCTACAAATAAAAGTGTTTTTGCGCGCATGAGAGGAGCCCGCTAATGCACACAGTTTCATGAGTGCCGAGTCTTGTGGCAAATTTTGTGTATGTTCGCGGGCTACTTTCACGCTCAGAAAAAAAGAATATTTTATGTAGCAAGCATTGAGCAAGACAATACTGTATCCGGAGTTTTTCATGTTGCTCGATAATTTTCTCATTGCGACTGTTTATCTGGTTATAATACTTGAAAAGTTGATTAATTAATTGGGATTACTTATGCAGTTAGGCGGAATGCAAAAAGTAAACTGAGTACCTCCAAGCGACGGCATAAAAACATTACCTCAGTCTGTCCATCTACGAGGCATTTGCAAATATTCAGGTGTTTGTTCATGATAGACGGGCTGCCCTATATATATATATATATATATATATATATATATATATGGCGTGTGGCAACAAACCCATGACGTCGAGATAACCAGTAGGGTCAATTTCAAAGAGAAGCTACGGGAATTGTTCGGCGACCCCATTGGGCGCAAGGCTGCCGCGAGAAAGGCTTTTGCGTCTTGTGCTCAGGTATATATATATATATATATATATATATTCAAACAGAGCACCCGTAGGCACACAAGCCTGCTGCATTAGCTATTTGACGGGCGCATGCCCCAACAGGTGTAGTCGAATATCGTTAAGAATTTCGCACGTTGAAGTGCTAGGCGCATTATACTGCAATATCAATTATATTATTACGATATCATCGAGCGATGCTCAAGAAACGAGCCGCCGCGAGAACGACGATGAAGTTGATCGGTGCGCGTGGCGCGAGCGAGTGCCGGCCTGGCTGCCTGGCTCCATTGTAAATAGCCGGCAAATAGCCTCTTCTGTCTGTGTCTTTCCGCACGCAACATTCTGCTGGAGGTCAGCGATCCCCGTCCTCACCACGGAACTCAGACGTGGTCAGCACACCGAGCTTGTCACTATGCCTCCCTTTGACGCGCCCACCTCTGCAATGGCTTCGGCTTGTCCCACTGCTCCAATCGTCACGGTCGCCCCAGATCGCGACCAAGGTGTGTTCTCTGGACTGGAGGGCCAGGATGTTGGACTGGATCAAACTCTATGAGCACGCCAGTGCTAATAACAGGTGGGACCCAATGATTATGCTCGCCAATGTCATCTTTTATCTCGGCGGCACCCCACGCGTGTGGCACCAAACGCATGACGACGAGATAACCAGTTGGGACAATTTAGAGAAGCTACGGGTACTGTTCGACGACTCCATTGGGCGCAAGGCTGCCGCGAGAAAGGCTCTTGTATCTCGTGTTCAGTCATCTACGGAGCCGTACGTTTCCTACATCCTCGACGTCTTATCTCTATGCCGCAAAGCTGACGATGCTATGTCCGAAGCCGATAAAGTGTCACATATTCTAAAAGACATCGCCGACGACGCTTTCAATTGGCTTGTTTACGGCAACGTCTGGACTATCGACGCCATCATCAAAGAATGCCGTCGCCTTGAACAATGTAAGAGCTGCCGTATCAAACACCACATCATGCGGCTACCCAACACTGCTGCTACGTCGACCTGTGAGGGTCGACCACGTCAAACCACTACCTGCGACGACGTCACCCGTATTGTTCGCCGCGAACTTGGGGCCACCTGTTCGCCAGCTTTCTCCACGACGCCTCCCGATCCGCCAACAACCACCATTGCGATGATCCAGGCCGTCGTCAGACAGGAATTTGAGAAGACTGGTCTGAACTCCGTGTGTTCCACGTCTCCACCTAGCGTTCCTCAGTTCTCTAGCGGCCCTCCTCGTCCTCGGCAGTCCTTTTCCGCCACATCTCGCCGAAACCCGTCCGATTGGGGTACCCCTGGTGACCGGCTGATCTGGTTCCACTGCTGTCGCATCGGCCACGTCGCTCGTCACTGCCGCAACCGATGGCCACCACCTCCTCGGACATACACCGCCGCTTATTCCCGCACCTTTGGACCTTCCGTTCCCTATACCACCCGCCATGAATCCACTGCCGCTGATGCTCCTGCTCCAAACGTTCGGTACAGCCGCTCGCCCTCACCTCGACGCCATCAGTCTCGTTCGCCCCAACCCCGTCGCTTCTCTTCGCCACCTATCGCCTGCCGGATCCAGCCGGAAAACATGGCACTGCAGCTTCTGGAGGTGAAGCTGCGTTGTCGATCCTGCCCTCAAATCCTCTGCTCACGTTACCCACGAACCGAAACCTTCTTGACGTTGACGTTGACGGCTATCCTGTCACGGCACTCGTCGATACAGGAGCACATCTTTCAATTATGAGTGCTGCCTTCCGACGACGACTGAACAAGCTCCTCACCCCAGCGTCGGCACGCGTCATTGACCTGCTGTCTTTCCCACCAATTCCTCATGGCGAGTACCTCGTCACTCCTCTGCCCGACATTCCAATAAGGTATGACGTTACTGTGCCTCACAGTACACCTAATATTACTGGGAAGCACACTCGCATGCCTGTCTGTAACTTTGGATTGGCAAAGCAAATTCTACCGCATGGTATTTGCCTTGCCACCATTGATTGTCACGGCGACCAATACGTGGCAGCGTTATCGGCCAATGGTTCTCGCGAGCTTAGCAGGCCCCTCGCGCCAGCCTCGGGGGCCGATCCCAATATAAAGAAAATGGTGGCGACGGACCTGTCCTCGGCGCAGGCTGAAGAGCTTTGCCAAGTATTGTCGTCCTACAGAGATATTTTCGACACCGACGATCGCCCTTTAGGCCAGACGCTCGCGGTCAAGCATCGGATTCTTACTGGCGATGCTACGCCTATTCACCGACGACGTTATCGACTTTCAGCGTCGGAACGCCGAGTAATTCAAAGCGAAGTCAACAAAATGCTCGATAAAAACTTCATTGAGCCTTCATCGAGTCCTTGGGCGTCACCTGTGGTGTTGGTTAAGAAGAAGGACCGCACGTGGCGCTTCTGTGTAGACTACCGTCATCTGAACAACATTACTAAGAAGGACGTCTACCCGCTCCCATGTATAGACGACGCCCTTGACTGCCTGCACGGTTCCATCTATTTCTCGTCTATTGATTTTCGTTCGGGATACTGGCAGATTGCTGTTGACGATATGGACCGAGAAAAAACCGCGTTCATCACACCTGATGGCCTGTACCAATTTAAAGTAATGCCGTTTGGATTACGCAACGCCCCTGCCACCTTCGAGCGTATGATGGACTCCTTGCTCGAAGGCTTCAAATGGTCCACATGCCTCTACTACCTCGACGACGTCATCGTCTTCTTGCCAACGTTCGACACTCACCTTGACCGTCTCACAACTATATTTGATGTATTTCGAAAGGCGAAGCTGCAACTTAACTCGTCCAAATGTCGTTTTGGCCACCTTCAAATTACTGTTCTGGGCCATCTTGTTGACGCTTCCGGAGTACAGCGATCCCCACAAAACTCGCGCTGTTAGAGAGTTTCCGGTTCCGAAGACAGCCGCAGACGTTCGAAGTTTTGTTGGGCTATGCTCGTACTTTCGTCGTTTCATTCAAGATTTTGCGGCAATTGCTAGACCCCTCACTAGACCCCGCCCTTTTTCCGTAGTGACTGATCATCATGCTCTGTGCTGGCTCTCTTCGCTAAAAGATCCTACAGGCCGGCTTTGTCAATGGGCTTTGAGGCTACAAGAATTTTCATATTCCGTGGTGTACGATTCTGGCCGCCTGCACCAAGACGCTGACAGGTTGTCGCGTTACCCTGTTGACGACTCTGACTCCTCTAATATTGCCAGTGCTTCTTGTGTATTCTCTGTATCACAGCTGCTTCATTTCGCCGACGACCAACGCCGTGACGCCTACATCAGAGCGCTCATCGACCGTTTTGAGCATTCTCCGGCCGATGCTACTCTACGCCTCTTCGTGCTCCGCGACGGTACTCTGTACTGTCGTAACCTTCATCCGGACGGCTGTCAGTTCCTACTTGTAATACCTAAACACCTCCGCTCCACCGTTATAGAAGAGCTCCACGACGCACCAACAGCAGGACATCTCGGCGAATCTCGACCCTATGACCGTGCACGTCGCCGTGTTTTCTGGCCGTGTCTTGCCCGTTCCGTACGACGTTACGTCGCCGCTTGTGAAGTTTGCCAGCGCAAGAAGCCTTCCCAGCTCCCCGCTGGTTACCTGCAGCCGCTCGACATTCCTGCCGAGCCCTTTCATCGTGTCGGCTTAGACCTTTTCGGCCCATTTGCGGAGCCTACATCAGGGAACAGGTGGGTTGCAGTCGCGGTGGACTACGCGACCCGCTACGCCGTAGCCCGTGCTCTTCCGACCGGTTGCGCAACTGATGTTGCGGAGTTCCTCCTACATGATATTATTTTGATGCATGGTGCTCCGCGTCAATTGCTAACAGACCATGGCCGTACGTTTTTGGCCAAAGTCATCGACGACATCATGCGTTCCTGCTCAATACGGCATAAAGCACCTCCTACCATCCCCAAACCAACGGCCTCAGTGAGCGCTTGAACCGCACCCGTACAGACATGCTATCCAAATACGTTTAAGACGACCACCGTGACTGGGACCTGGCTCTACCTTACATTACCTTTGCATACAACTCTTCCCGTCTCAAAACTGCTGGCTTTTCCCCGTTTTACCTCATGTATGGCCGTGAACCGACGCTACTACTGGACACTGTGCTTCCGTCCGCCACAGCTTCAACTAACGATTATGCCCGTGATGCAATCGCCCATGCTGACCACGCTCGCCAACTTGCGCGCGCTCGTCTACAAGTGTCTCAAGGCAAGCAGAAGCAACTCTACAACCTGCGTCACCGTGATGTCCATTTTGTGCCCGGCAGCCTCGTGTTGCTTTAGTAACCTTCGCGTAAAGTTGGCCTATGTTAAAAACTCCTTTCTTGTTACACAGGTGCATATCGCGTGCTCCGCAAAGTGACCGATGTCACCTATGAAATCGTTCTTACCACGCCCACTACGTCCTCCGCTGTGACAACCAGTGACATTGTCCACGTCGCCCGACGCAATCCCTTCAACTCACCACGCACCTTGGATATTTAACAGCACCGTAACGGTGCTTTTGCCGCAGGGGGGGGGGGGGGGGGGGCAAACTTCGGTCAACCAAAGGACCAGACAGGATTCCGTAAAGGCTACTCAACGATAAACCATATTCACACTATCAATCAGGCGATAGAGAAATGTGCTGAATATAACCAACCCTTATATATAGCTTTCATTAATTACGAGAAAGCGTTTTTCAGTCGAAACCTCAGCAGTCATGCAGGCATTACGGAATGAGGTGTAGACGAGCGGTATGTAAAAATACTGAAAAATATTTATAGTAGCTCAACAGCCACCGTAGTCCTCCATCAAGAAAGCAACAAAATCCCAATAAAGAAGTGCGTAAGGCCGGGAGATACGATCTCTCCAATGCTATTTACGGAGTGTTTTCAGGAGGTATTTAGAGACCTCGATAGGGAAAAATTGGGGATAAGAGTTAATTTAGAATATCTTAGTAACTTGCTATTCGCTCTTTATATTGCCTTGCTTAGTAACTCACGGGATAAATTGCAATGCATGCTCACTGACCTGGAGAAGCATAGCAGAAGGGTGGATCTAAAGATTAATCTGCAGAAAACTAAAATAGTGCGTAGCAGTCACGGAAGAAAACAGCAGTTTACGATATGGAGCAAGGCACTGGAAATGCCTTGCTACCTTAGGGCAGGTATTGACCGTGGATCTGGATCATAAGACTGAAATTATTAGGACAATGGGCTGGAGTGCATTTGGCAGGCATTGTCAGATCATGAACAGCATGTTGCCATTATCCCTCAAGAGAAAAGTGTATAAAAGTTGTTTCTACCAGTACTCATCTACGGGGCAGAAACCTGGAGGCTTACGAATAGGGTTCTGCTCAAATTGAGGATGACGCAATGAGCTATGGAAAGAAGAATGATTGGTGTAACGTTAAGGGATAAGAAAGTAGCACATTGAGTGAAGGAACAAACGCGAGTTAATGACACCTTAGCTGAAATCAAGAAAAAGAAATGAACATGGGCAGGATATGTAATGAGGAGGGAAGATAACCGATGGTGATTAAGGATTACCGACGGGATTCTAAAAGAAGGGAAGCGTAGCAGAGGGCGGCAGAAAGTTAGGTGGGCGGATGATAATAAGAAGTTTGCAGGGACAACATGGCCACAGATTGCACATGAATGGCGTAGTTCGAGAAGTATGGGAGAGGCCATTGCCCTTCAGCGAGCGTAACCAGGCGGATGATGAAGACGATTATGGTGATGATGAGGAAGTGTGCGAAACGCAGTTGTCCTCCGCTAGCCTCAGTGCGCTTAGCCAGCGGACCTGTCGCGGCACCTAGCGGCGGTCGCGGTATCTATACTACAAAGGAGGCCACGGCTACATGAAATTGTATTGCGTAAGCGCAGCATTTGCTTTGTGTACGACAAGGCCTGAGCGTCCGCTCGCGTTCATATTGGGGGCGAGTAGTTACGGAGTCACGAACTGTCGGAAGCGCCTCCCTTGGGTAGTATGAGCGATCCCGCGGCGCGCTCCTCGTAGGTTTCGCTTATGGCGCTCAATAAAAACGCCACGCGGCAGCCCTCCTGAACGCTTATGTAAGTACTCTCAAAACGAGGGAAGTTTTTGACTGTATATATAGTAACTTTGGGCAAACTGAAAGCACAGAGTCATTTACAGTCGTTATCTCTTTACCGAATACGTACATCGAACGCCACTGCGCGCGGTCGCCGCGATGTAGTCTCCTGAACCGGCTTCTTGCGTGAAAGGTAGGCAAACGCTGAGAGTAAACTAAGTAAAATATGTTGTTATAGTTGCTGTCTGTATAACCAAATGGGGCATACCAGAGTGAACCCTCAATGGAGTGATCGCACGAGTTCTTAGCGAACGCCTGCGCGTCTGCATGCATGTCCACGTACAATGTTTTGCTTTCGCTATGAGCGCTTTTTCGCACCGTGCCGTGAGCTTTAGGCCGCAGCATATAAACATTTGACAGCACACCAGCAACCATGGTTGCGGGCACGCTATCAGAACTGTTCAAAAACAATTTCGTTATAGAGCCTTCGACGCCTACGGCGACTGTGATGTGAAATCATGACGAATCAACCTTTTTTGCCTTCTAACTTCTTGGATATTTCAATATTATTTATCAAGTTGCGTCGCAGTGTAAGTTTATCGGTCTTCTCAGAGCACGATTTCCCTCTGATTTTATTTCGTAATCGAGTGCACTAATTTATAACAATCACATGACCTTATGCCACGGCCTTTTTTAATGTGCGCCTTACCACTCCCTTTCCGTTCCAGTGATCTTGCCAGTATCTAGCATCAACAAGTTCGTAGACCAAACCGTCATGAAATTAGCCGGGCAACTTGGCGCGGGCGAGTGTCTCAGTGCGCGTTTTCTGGTACTCACCGAACATCGCGCAGTCTCGGCGCCGTAGCTGAAATCTTCCTCGCGTCTGTGCTTGCTGCACACCCAAGTTGTAGCCGATGGCTGTGTGCCGGTTCTAAGTTTCGCCAGCCAGGCTTCACGCAGCTCCTTTCCCAGTGGCTACGTGTGGATAAGGCTGACACCAGGCTCCGTTGCGTATGTCCGCCACCCTACCATACTGCACGCCTCTAAAGGCAGCCATTACCTATTACAGCACTTTCAATTGTTGTCCAGCACACACCCAAGGCGGTAAAGCCTCACCACTTCATCAGAACCGCGGCGCCGGTGGGACTTTAAACTTTCGTTTACAGTTCGCTTCGGCTGTTCCGAAGCAGCCGACGCGGCCGCTGTGTCCATGTGATCCCTCATGCCACTTCACACCGACGGTGGCGCCATGTTTTCCAGTGGTGACGAAAGGCTACACCAGCTGTGGGTGCTTATATATCATCGAAACGTATTTGGCAAAATGTATGGTTTATATAGCTAGTATGTAGGGTGTCGATCCCGGTTATTTTAGCCAATCTGGGCAATGAAAATATCAGATTTAAAAAAAACATGGTGCAAGATATACTATTATAGAAAGACGTACAGGTCGGATCTCTGACGGCAGGACACTATAAGTCGTATATTCGGATCTTACTGCACCATCTTCTTTGACATTTTTGTTGAACAGCTTCACGAATTTATGTTAGCTCGGACAGCCTGTATTGACAATAATCCACAAATATTGCAAGGCTAAAATCTATGGATCAGCTATAGAATGATCTGCAGGAATTTTCTACAAACAGTCTATGGACTTATGACCGTACACTTTTTGTACAATAGTCTAAAAATGTGTGAGTCTATAGACACTCTATAAACTGTCTATAGATTAATAAAAATTCATGTTTGTAGACACATTTCTGCAGAACGTCTAGAGAAAAGTGTAAAGCAGTATGAAGTTCTACTTTTGTAGACTGAAGTCTATAGAACGTCAATAGACAAATGTCTCTTGATAGTCTATAGGCGTTTGCTTATAGACATTTCTGTAGATTGAAATCCATAAAATTTTTATAAGCAAATGTCTTTAGACTATTTAGAAAATATTTATGTGTCGGCAGCGGCAGGCAAACGGGGCCCGCGCCCAGCGAACGCGCGGCGAGCGCCCATGCAGAGAGGGAGACGCGGAGCCAACTGCTCCTGATGAAAACCGGAGCGAAGACTGGGCTGGCTCGCGGCCGTTTATTACCAAAAAGGACTTCACTAGCCAGATGGCACCTCCTGATTGGTCCAAACTCGTCACATGACAGAAGGGGGGTGCGCCATCTAGCTAGACTACTACGAAACATAAATGTATGATAACACGGAGATCTGGCAGGGGGACACACTATACCACATCATCCCCCCCCCCCTGGAAACAAAGTAAGCATACAGTGAAACGCGCACACAAGACGAGCACTTATGTCCAAAGACAAACTCAGTTCATTCCCCCCCAAGTTCACACAGACGCGCACCAGACTTGGGGCACCAAAACACAGGCAGTTACTCAAGACAAAATTCGACAAGGAACACGGCACAAGACTCGCTGCAGCGCAACAAGGAACACATTTTATACCTGTGTTAACGAAACATGTGAACTGTCTCCTAAATGTCACAGCGAGGCCCCGAGCCGTGGCATTTCGAAGACGGGAATACGCTCTACACTCAAGAAACAATCATCGAGCCACGGAGGCCGTTTTCTGGCACGATGAGGACGTGTGCGTACCTCAGAAGAACTTTGGGGGTTGCGACGCGTATCGGTCGACTTCGAAGCCCCAGTCGTCCCACTACTATTCCCTCCCCCCCCCCCCCCCCCCATGGTTAGACAAGTGAATGTGGGTGTCGCTCAGAGCTGGAGAGGGTTGCCCAGGAAGTTCCTCTCGACGTCCCAACAAGTCCTGGGAGGCTACCGATTCCCCCACGGAATCAGAGACGACTGCTGACTGTGTAGACTCGGAAGTGATACAGTCAGACGACCTACTTAGCTGATGCTTATAACTATGAGAAGACGATGTCACTACAGACGAGTTATTGGAATGACTATCCAAGTTTGAATATGAGTACAAAAAGTCTCTATCACTTGTACACAATGTACTATCTGCCGAATGCTTTATCACTAGGGTTAACTTAGACACATGCCACGTCTTCCCATAACTGAGTAGAATAGTAGACGGTCCTATCTGGGAGTTAGTATCGGTCCTAACTGTACGAGGTTTACTGTACTTAAAAAATCCTTTCCTGTTAAATCTTATTCTGACGGTGTCTCCCACCTTGATACGAGTTGCCTGAGCACCTCTTCGTTTGTCTACGTACTGTTTAGTCTGCCACTATTTCTGAAAGACCCTTTCTTGAACTTGAGGAACAAGGCTGTGCTGTTCCCGTAGATCTACACAAAGCCGCATGATTCCATCCTTCTTGCGCACCACCACGAGTGGAGACACCAACTCAGAAGCCTCGACGCGCTCGATGACGTCGCAATTCATTTGTGACCTGGTCACGGAGAGCCAGGGGTAGTCGGCGCAACGTTGAAGATACGGGTTTTGCATCTTGCTGCCGATTAATTCGGTGCATAAAGTTGTTGACGAGACCCAAATCGTCACTGAAGAGGTAATCAAAACCCGGAGGCACACCTGTGGGGCTCTGTACTGAAGGAAGCGATGGTAGACGACATGTCAGCGACGTACCGTCGATCTGTATGCCCAAGCGTTGGATGGCGTCTAAACCCAGCAGTGATATTCCTGTAGTCGTTCCGTGGAACGTGATGGAGCATGAGTTTTGGAAAAACTGGACAGTGGCTTGAAACAGGCCTTGAATGTTGATGCGTTGCTTGGAGAAATTTCTCAAGTCCACTGTTGTTTGTGACAGCCTGCGCTGTCGACCAAAGTGATTTCTAAAATCTTCGGCCGTCATGAATGACACAGACGCTCCTGTATCCACCAGCAGTCGCATGGAGACGCCGTTAACTACGACCGGAACTTGCAAATCTTTTTTAGTTTCAAAAGCGCTTACCGTCAAGACAGACGCGGACGGCTGCCCTGCGGAAGTTGACGAAGACAGCGTATCTGCGGAAGAGACATGTTGCACCGCTGTTCGGGTCTTTCGACATACCGAAGCGAAATGGCCCAACGTGTGGCAGGCGTTGCATCGCCGATATTTTGCTGGACAATTCCTGTAAGACGCGATATGGTTCCTGCTGCCACACCGATCGCATGCACCACGGTTCCCGGAGGAGCCATGTGCGAAATGTCGACCATCTTGGCAGTTTCTCGGAAGAAGTCTGCCCACTTGGCGGCTTCTCGGAAGAAGTCGGCCCTCTTGGCGGCTTCTCGGAAGAAGTCGGCCATCTTGGCGGCTTCTCGGAAGAAGTCGGCCATCTTGGCGGCTTCTCGGAAGAAGTCGGCCATCTTGGCGGCTTCTCGGAAGAAGTCAGCCATCTTGGCGGCTTCTCGGAAGAAGTCGGCCATCTTCATGGCCTGCCGGACTAAATCGGCCATCTTGGCAGCTTCCCGGAAGAAGTCTGTCATCGTGGCCCGTCGACGGAACGCCAAGTTCAGATGCCTCGATTCTTCGTACATTTTCGGAGCCGAACGCGCGGTTCGCTCGATGCAAGGCTTCTAAAGAGCGTCCAACTTTCGTCTGCCTTGTCCAGGGACAGGGTTTCGCCATGAGCTAATAACTTTTCGCGAACGCTGACGTTCGCTACCCCATGTACTATTTGGTTTCGGACGCGCTCATTGTAGGTTGTGCCGAAGTTGCACTGTACCGCCTTCTCCTTCAGTGCAGTCACGAATTCCAGGAATCCTTCCCCCTCAAACTGCCTTCGACTGGTGAATTCGTGCCTCTCCGCCAGAACATTTGTTGACGCGGCGAACAGCCGGTCAAGCCGTTGGAATAGATTCTGGAACTCTAACGCTGGCGGGACCGCATCACTTGACGTTGACGCTGCGCCGGTCGACTGCCTTGCTGCTTCGCTTGACGCTGATGCTGCGCCGGTTAACTGCCTTGCTGCTTCCTACTCCTCGTCTGCAAAGTACTTTCGTTGTCCCTCACACCCGAGAGCGCTAACGAGCGCGGACGCTCGTCGCGCGTCCGTCCAGTCGCCACCGCCGGCCGCTTCGAGGTCGGCCTGAAAAATTTTTTTGCCATCGATACCATGGAATTAACGGTGGCCCGGGCAATTCAAGAAAAACGGGAAGGTTCGCCGTAAAAGAAACCATGCCCGGTAGCGTGCAGGAGACAGTGCAGGAGACAAGCCGGAGCTCGCAGCAGGAATGGGGCAAGGAAGAACAAGGGGGCGAGAAAGCCTAGGCTCGGAAGCCTCGCAACGACAAGTGCGTCGGCGGCGTTTGCTTGCCGTGCAGACACAGGAAGGGACGCTTCACTTACGAAGCTCGTTGGTTTCCCGGGGCTTCGGCCGGAACCGCTGCGGGAATCCCGTCTTCGTCGCCATAAGATGTTGTGTCGGCAGCGGCATGCAAGCGGGGGCCCGCGCCCAGCGAACGCGCGGCGAGCGCCGACGCAGAGATTGAGACGCGGAGCCAACTGCTCCTGATGAAAACCGGACCAAAAACTGGGCCGGCTCGCGGCCGTTTATTACCAAAAAGGACTTCACACGCCAGATGACACCTCCTGATTGGTCCAAGCTCGTCACATGACAGAAGGGGGGTGCGCCATCTAGCTAGACTACTACGAAACATAAATGTATGATAACACGGAGATCTGGCAGGGGGAGACACTATACCACAAATATTTTTCTATACTCATTCCATAGACTTCAGTCTACAAAAGTAGAACTGTACGCCCCACACACTTTTGTCTATACACATTCTGCCGGCGTTTGTCTGCAAACGTGAGTTTTCATTAGTGTATGGAGAGTCTATAGAGTGTCTGTCGACTAAGACATTTTATATACAAGAATATAAAAAATATGGGGCCCTAATTCTATAGACTGTCTATCATCGTCATCTTCATCATCAGCCTGGTTACCCCCACTGCATGGCAAAGGCCTCTCCCGTACTTCTCCAACAACCTTGGTCATGTACTAATTGTGGAAATGTTGTCCCTGCAAACTTCATAATCTCATCCGCCCACCTACCTTTCTGCCATTCCCTGGGTGCCACTGGTACTGTATAAATCTCTATAGAACTCCTCATCATGGGTGCCACTGGTACTGTATAAATCTCTATAGAACTCCTCAGCCACTTCAACGATCTCATCCATAATAGTAATGATATTGCCTGCTTTGTCTCTTAACGCATACATCTGATTCTTGCCATTTCCTAGTTTCTTCACTTCTTTTAGGCTTCCTCCGTTCCGGCGAGCATGTTAAATTCGATCAATTTTATACTTCCTTATCTCAGCTGCCTTACGCTTCTAAACTTTGAAAGTTCTGCCAGTTCTATTCTAGCTGTAGGGTTAGAGGGTTTCATACATTGACGTTTCTTGACCAGACTTTTCGTCCCTTGTAATAGCTTAATGGCACCTTGTCTAACGGAGTTACCGCCGACGTCTAATGTACACTCCTTAATGACGTCCATAAGATTGTCGTTCACATCTTCAACACTAAGGCCCTCTTTTTGAGTTAAAGCCGAATACCTGTTCTGTAGCTCGATCTGGATTTCCTCTATTTTCCCTCTTACCGCTAACTCATTGATCGGCTTCTTATGTACCAGTTCCTTCCGTTCCCTCCTCAAGTCTAGGGTAATTCGAGTTCTTATCATCCTATGGTCACTGCAGCGCACATTGCCGAGCACGTCACCATCTGCGTCCCCATTTCCCGTGTCCAAACCACTCTCTGATTATGAGGCACGGGGTAGTGCGGAACTCCGGATTAATTTTGGTTACATCATTTCTTTGCACCTAACGCATGGTACACGTGCATAATTGCATTTAACTCTTACCGATCCGGCTGCGAACCAAACACATCAAGTCCACTCAGACTGTTTGATTACGAATCATTCGTCTCGTCCACACGCGGTGCGCTCCAAAGTAATCATCTGCATCCGCATGGACTTAACATATGTCACTAATGCGGTAGAGCCTCATGACAACAACCAATGGAATTTTAAGTCACCGGCTTGCTTGTCCTTATCAAAGAAAGGTATGATGTGAGAACGACGAAAAACGAAATGACGGGAGAGTGTCTGTCGGTAATTGTTTCATTTCGTGTTGTGTTTCGCAAGATGTACTAACGGCAATATACTCAAGTTTTCTTTTTGTTGACTCGATCGTATAATCTAGGGCAATGAATGATCCATATCAACGTTACTAGATGCGATCAATTGATTCGCTCGGAGAGATGGCTACAACCTGTCGCCACCCCGAGGGTGTCGCCACCATCCACAGTCGACCAGGTGACATGGCATCGTCCTTGCAGCAGACGACGGAGCGTGGTTACCGTGTGCCTTCAGACAAGCTCGTTCGGGTGCAAATAGAGGCCTCAGCTCTTTATAACCGAACAATTCTGCATTGAAGAAGTTGAAGAAAATCTGTGGTGCGATACTTCCAAACGCGCTCAACCCTTTCACACCCGACAGAGGTTGAGAAGATGACTTTTTGGTTCGGTTTTACTCTATTGGTCAGACACAGACGATGAGCAAATGCGAGTGGATATCACTGCTCGTGGATCACGTTGAACAAAAAAGCTGTAATGTTGAGGTGCACTGTGCCAGGCGCGGGGCAGCGTCATAAACAAAAAAAAAACTTTTGTGAGAAGGCAAATATATTCGTGTTTCATTCGAACACATTCGTACGCACCTTCCAGATTTTTCTGCCTTAGTATTGCTTGCTCATGCTATAGAGAGAGAGAGAAGTTTAATGATACGAAA
Organism: Dermacentor andersoni; assembly: GCF_023375885.2. Taxonomy (NCBI): domain Eukaryota; kingdom Metazoa; phylum Arthropoda; class Arachnida; order Ixodida; family Ixodidae; genus Dermacentor; species Dermacentor andersoni. The sequence goes on from NC_092824.1 coordinate 55,468,775, forward strand.
TGCTGAGAGGTCGGCCTGAGGTATATTCCTCTAGCCAGTTACTCGGCATTGGGGGAAGGGGAAGAGGGAAAGAAAGAGAGAAGAGGTGCATGATGGGTGACGATGACGATAGAAGGAAGATGTAGAACATATCGCAAGCAATTTGGCATGCTCAAAGTCTGCAATCCAAGCCCGTAGTTTTTAAAAAGTTCAGTAATGCCTGAATGGCCTTGAAACTTGATCGAGCATCTGGCCAAGGGCCTAAAATAACGTCCTCCGACAACGGTGCGCTGTCGAGACGCGTAAGGTCGTTGTCCAACCTTTCACGCTCTTCCACGTACTTAAGGCAGTCACAAAGCACATGACCTATAGTCTCAGGCACATTGCACACCTCACAGTGTGGAGACTCGGTGCGTCGCATGAGGTGCACATATCCGCGCGTAAACGCTACCCCCAGCCTTAGTCTGTGCAGAAGACTGGCACCACTTCGATGAATTTTCGGTGGTAGCCTAAAATTCATGGCAGGGTCCAATCTTTGGAGTCGCCTGTGGCGATTATCCGGATTGTCCCAGTGCTGTGCTGTCAATTTTCGGATGACACTGGAGAGGAGACAGTTGGCGTCCGCTCTTGAAAAAGGAATTGAAAGCAGTGACTCTCGTTCTTCGAGTGCTTTCTTCGCTTCGGCGTCGGCCAGTTCGTTGCCCTGTATACCACAGTGACTTGGAATCCACTGAAATGTGATGTGGTGGCCGTTTTCTTGTGCTAAAGTGTAGAGCTCGGCAGTTTGAAGAGCCAACACTCTGTAAGCGCTTTCTTTCAACACCACTCTAAGTAGTTGAAGAGCCGATTTTGCGTCGCTGAAGCCTGTCCATATTTGAGGAGGCTGTCGCGAAATATATTGAACGGCCTCTCTGATTGGCACTAGTTCCGTAGGTGTTGAAGTCGTCTTGTTATGCAGACGAAACTGTCGAATGACTTGATGCGCAGGCACGACGAAAGCCGCACCAGACGCATACGACGATACCGATCCGTCTGTATACACGCTCACCGAGGAGTCATATTCTTTCGATATATATTCAAGTGTTAAATATCTGAGGCCGACGGTAGGTATTCGCGATTTTTTAGAAATTCCCGGAATAGATAGACGTACCGGTATTTTGGACATTACCCATGGGGGCATATATGGAAGGTCAGCCGGGGCAAAGTATGCTGGTATGGCAGATTCTTGCCATTTAACGGCTCTTGAGAAAGTGGAGTCCGGCCGTATATCGGGTAATGTCGATAAGGGATGGCGTCCATGACGACAAAGCAGTCGCAGGAATACTCGAAGAGGTTCGCATCGTAGATAGACAGGTAAAGGGGTGACGCGAGCCTCCTCAATTGTTCCGTGGGTTGAGGTGCAACGTGGAACACCGAGACATGTTTTCAGTATCTGTGCCTGGGCACTTTCCAGCGTGCGTAAACATGACGGGCTCATACCTGATAAAACTGGCAGGCTATACCTAATGTATCCGACGTAGAGAGCCTGGTACAGCCGGAGTAGCGAACGCTCAGATGGACCCCACTTCATACCGGCCAGAAAGCGAAAAACTTGAGCAAGACCAGTTAATTTTTTCTTTAACATTGCCACATGTTTCGACCATGAAACACCGCGGTCAATGACAACGCCGAGGTACTTGTGGTGGGTGACATATGGGATGGCATTTCCATTGATCATAATTGGATACCAACACATAAGCTTCCGTGTGAACGCTATCGCAGCGCACTTGTCTGGGGCCAGTTGCAGTCCTTGGCACTGCAGGTACTGAGACGTTAAAGAAACAGCACGCTGCAATCTGGCACGAATTTGCGGTCGCGTGACTCCGGATGCCCACATGCATATGTCGTCTGCGTATGTACTGATGTGTACTGTATCAGGAGTTATTTCCGCAAGGCCAATGAGGGCAACACTGAAAAGAGTCGGGCTGAGAACTCCTCCTTGAGGCACTCCACGGACCACAGCGTGTCTTGTCGTTTCGCCATCATTCGTGGACATGAAGACTGTACGGCCATTTAGGTAATTATCAATCCACATGTAGAGACGGCCGCCGATGCCTAAATTACTGAGGGCATCAAGAATGGCTTCGTGCAGTACATTGTCATAAGCTCCTTTTATGTCTAAGAAAACTGCTCCTACAAGGCGGTGTCGCTTCTTTTCGTGTTCGATCGTGGACACGAGATCAATGACCCCATCTATTGCAGACCGGCCACGTCTAAATCCGGTCATCATTTCAGGATAAAGCTCATTCTTTTCCATGAAGCATTCTAATCTAGTGAGCACCATCCGTTCCATCACCTTACCGACACAGCTAGCTAAAGCTACTGGCCGGTAAGATGACATTTTGTAAGGCGATTTTCCTGGCTTTAGGAGGGCGACCAAACGGCTGGTTTTCCACTGCTTCGGGACTGTACTGGATGACCACGTGGCGTTATAGTATGACAGCAGGACTTTCCGACCTTCCATCCCAAGGTGGCACAGAGCAGTATACGAAATACCGTCAGGTCCAGGGGCAGAAGATCGTCTCGACGCAGCAAGTGCAGCTTCCAATTCCGGCATCGTGAAAGGAAGGTCAAGACGATCATCTTTAGGAGGTAGCACGGGTCGATCCAATGTTGGACATGCTGAAGCATCGGTACTGGTGACTCTCTTGCAGAAGTCTTCGGCAACCTGCACTTCCGTCAGAGATTGGTGAAGTGCTAGAGCACGGAAAGGATGTTTTTGCTGAGGAGGGGCACGATGGCTTCGTACTATCTGCCAGATCCTAGAAAGTGGCTTTCGAGGATCTAGAGACGAACAGAAGGTCCTCCACCGTTGTCTTCCCATTTTTTGAAGGTGACGCCGTATTTTTCGTTGAGCTCGTCGACATAAAGCAAGGTCTAATGACGATTGAGTTCGCCTAACCTTCCTTTCCGCTCTCCGACGGATCGCTCGGAGCCGTTCATATTCATGCTCATGCTATACCTCTCAAAGTTCCTTAAGACTTGTTTTCGCAAACAGAATGTTTACAGTTAATGAATACACGACAAAAATACGATATGGTGCGGGCCGGGCGTTTCAAAACTACACGTGGCGAAACTTTTATGTTGGTGCCAATATGTCAGCACTAAACTAGTTGCGTCCCTTGTAATGCTCTTACATTTCAAATTGGGTTTATGTAAATGCACAATTTATTTATTCTTTAAATTGAAAAGAGGGGCATGTGAGCACGCAATTTTAGTAGTAACATAAGAAGTTCAATAGAGAATTTACAAGTATTGCGTTCACGAGCACTTATTAAACGTAAATACCATACATAAACAGCACTGGGATCGCTCAGATCTTTGTAAAGCCATAGCCCACAGATCGAGAGCTCCTCTTGCCCTAAATCATCTCAGACGTCTTATACTTGAGCTAGAAAGTTACTGTGCGCGTGACAAGGCGACACATTCCTCTCCCAATAAGGACCGCTAATCAAATTCGGAGAGCTGGAGGAGTTCCGTAAAGGCTGCGGTGGTTAACGCGCGTTGAATGCTGGCAACCACAGAGAAGCAGACGACACGTTTTGTGCCAGTAATGTCAACAGGGCACATCTCGATCACAGCGACGCCACTATTTGTGAGAGAGCCAGGGGCAACCTCTCTACTGTGGCGAGACCGCGAAGTTTTCTGACTGATCTTATCTAGTAACGTTGATCAATATAGAGAAGGAGGAGGAAAATGCCGAGATCAAAAATCATGAAAAGTATGCGCTACTTTTATTAAGATACTAGAGGGACCCACCTCCCCCCCAACACTTCTTTGAGTACGCCCATTCTTTTTTAAAATTTATTTGATAGCGTGTTGTCTCCTTCGCGAATATTCAGTAGGCAATGTAGTGGGTGCACCTCAAGCAAGAGGCGCCAGCCTCCAGACGGCACGATCAGTAATGACAATGAAGAAGAAGCAAGTGTTATGGCGACCGTATCAGAAATGTTCTTCTCTGCTATCAAAACTCGCGGGGTGAAGCAGCATCACTGCTTCCCGCAGTTTGTGGCGGCCTCGATCTGCGCGCTGTTGGTCGTTGCAGGAATTGGTGTATGGTTACTTGCTACACCGCAGCGGCGAAAGGAGCAGCCGACACCTGGGCCAGCGCAGAAGTCCGTTAAGTGCCTCACGGCCGCCTTGATGGAGCTGGCCAACTGCATCGACACCGACAGCAACCCGTGCACCGACTTCCACGAGTATGTCTGCAACAAGAGCGGCTACCCCGACGCCCGCAGTGCCGTCCGCCAGAAGTTCTCAAATGACATCATCACTCCCACCTTGCAGGTACTCTCGAAGTGTGTTAGCCTGGGAAAAGATTAGATAGCTTTAGCTAAGCTGAGAGAGTTATATAGGATTAGGAACTTTCAGTTTTACATGCACGCGTTCTAGCGTCACTTATTTGCAAGAATATTGATTCTGCCACAAACAATATATTGTTGAAACAGGATAGCCATCGAATGTTAGATTTACCGGACCTACAATGAACGCGGCTGAGAAACTCCCAAAAGCAATCGGATAGCATTTTAATCTGACAGGTCACAATTTCGATTACCTTCATACCTGCAGTCACACTTTCGTTCACCCAGGGAACAGTAAATACAGAATATCATATCTCGTTCACAAGTTCAATACACTGCCATAAACTGGCTAGAATGTTCTAAAATGAGCTCTTGAATCTATTTGTTGCACCAACGGCATGTATATAACCAGGTCCACCTAATTATTTGCGTTCTTACGCTTGATCAGACCACAGCTGGCGAATCCCCATTCCCAATTTATTACTTATATGGATTACTTTCGTACAACTCATCTTCTAGAAGCCGCATCTTGGAAATGTATTAGGTAATCCTGGTTAAGTTTATACTTTTATTTGTTAAATATTGCCATACAGCTACTAAGCCCTCCCCCCTCTTTCTCCTAGTTTATTCTTTTCTCATCTCAGGCCTTTTTGACAAACTCGACTTCCGCTAACCAGGCGCACCAGTCTATTTGTGTAATTATATATCTTCCTTCTTCCCCATTAAGGGTGGGGAGAGGTAGCTACACGTACATAAAACCGTACTAAGTATTTGCTGCGTTCACGAAGACAACTCCTCTTGTTGAACCGTTTGCTTCAGCGACATTCGCAAACAAATGCCTACTGAATCGCTATATTGACGAAAGAAAAAGAAGAAGTCGTTTATTGAGCAATAAGTTACTTGAATCACTTAAGTTCACAATTAGAAAAGTTACATCTAACGACTGGCAACACGAATAGTCGCTTAAACTGAAAGGATGAAGGTTGGCCCTAATCGCGCGGCATGGCGCAACTTCATTTATGTCACCGTTCTACATCACACAGCTGTTAAACCACGCATTACGCTGCGCGTTTCCACGGCCGTATTCATACTAGTGTACAATTAGTTTGCAAGTAGTATGATAACTCCAGTTGAGCTTGTGGTAGCCGTCGGCGTCACCGTCGCCGTGAGGTTTCGTATGTAGTGCAAGGGCACTAAGATCAGAATGCACACCACGCGTCGTATTCTGTGGGTGTGGGTGAAAGCTTGCGAGAGTGGACGGGTAAGCACGGTGGCTTTATGCCGGCCCAACGTTTTAGGTCGCGTGACAAAGCACGTGCCAAACGACGGGAGAGGGTGGAGGTGATTGTGCATTACTATGAGCAAGCAAGCTCCTCGGGCTGTAGAAGATGGCTCCACACTTTCGCTGGTTCAGCCGGGGCTGCACATTCCTATCCGCTCCCTATCTTGAATGTCATCTGAGGCCGCTGCAAATTTTCGGCGAGCTGGGATGGCTGTTGGCACGAAAAACTATTTGTCTCGTTTGCCCGACACTTACGCGCCGCATGAGTCTGCACGAGTTGCGAGAGGGAAATGTAGGAACTTTTGCTTCTTGAGTTCTGCCGTAACCTAGGTACAGCGGAGGAGGACGCGGTTTTATCCGTGTTTTTGCTACATGGCGAAGCAGCGGATATTGTTCGTAACGGCGCCAATCTCACTGGAGCGGACATCATATTTGGCTCTTCGTGGTGCACCTTCGGTTCGTTTACTATTTAGACAGAGCCCTACTGCCAATGTAAGGGTGGTCATCACCTACACTTTTGAAAGCGTAATTACGCCGCCATCGACCTAAAAAGGTGCAAACAGACGCAAAATTAGGCTGTGGGAATATATATAAGAACAAAATTGGCTGACGATTACCGCAGTCCCTAATGCGAAAATTGAGCGCAGCTCGCTATGTGTTTTAATTTAGCCATATATTGGCTAGCCTGGACAGTCTGTCGTGTGCGGCACGTTGCAAACTGAGCGAAGCATTGTAGAACAAGTAAAAATCAAGCACAATGATAGCGACGCGAAAAGTCAGCGATCATCAAAAATCTGATCTGTAGGTCGAGCGTGCCGGCTTTTATACATGGCTCGATAAAAGTTTCAGTGTAATCGCTGGTGCCTCGCGGAGTCCAGAAAGTTCTACGCAACTCGCGTCGCACATACAATCAGATTACAACTACTATGCCACCATCTCGTAGTCTCATGCAGTACTCTGCTTTCCTTCGCACTCTTTCGACATACTCTCCTCCTCCGCCTTCCATCTTATGCGGTACTTGTAGGCTCCTCCTCCAATTTCCTCCTCGTTCCCCCTTCTTTCATCTCCGACTGCTCTCCACGTTCGCTTTCATCGTTCGATGTCTTCGTTCGCTTGGTTATGAGGCACAATGCCGACTGTCGGCGCAGCAACGAACGCGGAAGAGCGGCGCTTTAAAATAGAAAGCCTATTCAACACGTTAACTTAACCGAGGGCAATGCTATTGCGATGCGGCGCGAGACACGTACGCAGAAGTGCGTTTTCCAATGTCGCCTTGAGCGCAGAACCACTTTCCATTGCAGCGCACCGCGCATTGCATACATGGTCATCTTAAGATGCTTTCTATAATGCAATAATGCTGTGAGAATCATCATTCTAAGGCCGCGCATGCTGTGCTCGGCGCCAGTTCAAATATAGGGACAAACCGGCAAAGCGTATCCTACTGCCTATAATACCTAGGCAAAGGTATATTTGGAGAAGCAACATCACGCACATTTCTCTCTCACACCTCACGCATGGGCACAAGAATCAGGTAACTGCGGGATACAGGTTCTCGTGCTGGTGGGTGCACGTGCTCTATCTTCCCGTGCGCAGCCTACTGAATGTCACGTTATTTGATGTTTCGGAGATGTCTTGAAGCAACAGGCAGCAGGAGCGTTCGCTCCCCTTAATTTGCGCTCTTCCTGGAGCCAGAATTGTAGCAGCTAGCGTTACGCTCATCGTGCGAGGTTTTATTTACGTGTATGCCGGAGTGGATGAAGAAGACGGTTATGCGTATGTGGGCCTCGCGCCTGCTGAACCACGATCAACACCTGGGTTCTTCTTTCCAAGTAGCCATAGACGAATTGTAGAAGACATCGTCACGGTTGTGCAGACAAAAATACAAGCGAACTTCACTCTCTCAAGATTGCGTAAGTTTCACTACCTCGCGATGAACATGGTAGATGAAGACAGCGAGGGCTCCCTAAAGGGAAACTTGTCAGTTTTGGATGCACTCAGCGTCAATGTTAGTTTTCACCAATGGAAGGCCTACCTGCTCGATATTTCCGTTTCATGGGCAGGAAAAATCCAGGGTGCCACAAAGGACTTACGCGTCAAATTAAAGGGCCCCGCGAAGATGGACAAGGTCCTCCAGCTCTACGCACGCCCGCATCAACGCGTCGAGGCATTGGCCCACCTGGCGCTTTTGAGCGTCGATACGTTCTTTATGGATGAGATTAACCTTGCGACAAAGAAGAGTGCGGCGGAGTACGCTACCAGGTGCCAGAGGAACATTCTCCACTACCGATTCCTGTGGGACAGTGTTGCAGTGGACAAGCTTCGACAGCCGCAGCACGACGCCCTTTTAGCGGACCTCTACAAGATCGTTATCAGTTCCGTGTCGACAGAGATGGAGGATATCTTCGAGGAAGTACGTTCACGAAACCTGACTACGCTCGATTTCAAGGCCAACATCTCCAGTTTCCAGCTCGTGCTGCCGAGTGACTTGACAAGCGCGTATTCGAAGCAGCTACCCCGTCTCACCAGGGACTACTGGAGAAACGCATTCCTGATGAGGCGGCTGCAGTGGAAGGCCGAACTTGTGGACGATGTACGCGGGTTCTCCCGAGTGACTGATTTCCGCTGGGACGCTTACGCGGACCCGCTTATAATCGACGGAAGCAACACAGTGTTTTTGCCCACTATCTACTCGTTGCTCAACAGCCAGTGCCAAGACGAGAAGGAGCGGAGGCTACTTGACGCGTTGACCGCGGGCATGACCATAGCCGACCACTTGTTCGAGTGGCTGTACTACTTGGTCTCTCGCAAGAGTGACCGAGGTAACCGACTGGTAAAGAACTGGTTGGTGTGCCATCGTCCATCTGTCTACTCAGCGCGTACAAAAGGTCGTATGATCAGTTACCCGTGGCTTTCGTTGCGCGTAGTGCAGCGGGTGGCCGAACTCGATTGGTGGGATGGCGTCATCGTGTACTGGAGTGCGTGGGCAGTGCGGCCCGCGCAGATATTCTACGCGCTCTTTTACTCGCGCAACATGTGTGGCCGCGTGGCTTCCACCGATGCGTTGAACACGACATCCCTGATGATGCACGCGCTTCCCGGCTTCGGCGCCGCATTTCAGTGTCCGGCGTTGCCCACAGTGCCACGTGATTTATGTATCGTAACCGCCACTGTGACCAGCAACTAAAGGCAATTTGTAGGCAGAAATTTTTGAATTCAATCTATGGGCGCGCCAGCTATGCTGGCCGCGTTGCCGTGCTCATCGTTTAGTTCAATGCTGACGGCCAGGAAATAGCAGAAGCTGGTTCCATGTTAGAGAATAATTCCACGCCGGTTACTGATATATTCCATTTTATAGCTTATCTTTCATTGTGCTAGTAAAACCATTCATTCGCGATGCGGCCCTGCGTAGTATTGTCTATTCATCCATTTGTCTTTCTCGTTTCGACGAGTCAGCTATACAAAGTAACCAAAACTACAGTTTACTAAAAATATCCCTGAGATAATATATTTTATTGTACTATTTATGAGGGCGCCACGTTAAACTCATTTATAGCGTGAATAATATCATCGACATCATTCGATAAGATGATAGGAATTGTGGCAGAACACCGTCAATTCCAACTTATTCTTCCTGCTTAACTTCGAATCGAAATAACATGGTGCTTATAGGAGCTATAGGCAGGCAGGAGCTTGATATGCAGGTATCCTTGTAGTATAATGCTCATTTCTAAAGCTAAGGGTGCTGGTGTCATCATTTTCGGCGCCTCAGAAACAAAAATACCAAAGCCGCATGAATATAATTGTTTTCAAAAGAAGAGTACCACGGCTTCGAAGCGGGTTCCTTACCATTGCACCAGAATCACATTTCTTTAAAGATGATGTATTTCTCAACGAATTACCACTACTTTTTGGTATAATGTATGTTTTTTGCATTTTATCATGGTATTATCCTGGAGAATGTACAGCCTAAATATCGCAACTCATATGTGCTATTGGGATCACTGTAACCACTGTGATGTTGTGAATATACAGGGTGTCCCAACCAACATGCACCAAGAGTTAGAGATACGCAAATGCCACGTGGCTGCACAAAATCAAGGTAGTATTGTTTACCGTCGCTTGGAGACGATCAGAATATTTTTTGCATTGCGCCTAATCGCATTATTAATCTTAATTATTCAATTTCTCATTTCTAAAATTCGATCAAAAGTGTCAATGGGAAATGTGTAGAGCGACATGAAACGCTTCCTATACAGATTTCCGTTGCTCAACACGCGCTACACATAAAAGTGTTTTTGCGCGCATGAGAGGAGCCCGCTAATGCATACACAGTTTCATGAGTGGCGAGTCGTGTGGCAAATTTTGTGTGTTCGCGGGCTACTTTGACGCTCAGAAAAAAAAAATATTTTATGTAGCAAGCATTGAGCAAGACAATACTGTATCCGGAGTTTTTCATGTTGCCCTGCAATTTTCTCATTGACACTTTTCATCTGGTTATAATATTTGAAAAGCTGATTAATGAATTGGGATTATATATGTAGTTAGGCGGAATGCAAAGAGTAATCTGAGTATCTCTAAGCGACGGGATAAAAACATTACCTCAGTCTGTCCATCTACGTGGCATTTGCACATCTTCAAGTGTTTCTGTATCATAGACGGCAAGCCCTATATATATATGATGCCTGCAGGATTCAAACAGAGGACCCATAGGCACAGAAACGTGCTGCTCTAGCTATTTCACGGCGGGCGCATGCCCCAACAGGTGTAATAGAATATCGTTACGCATTTCTTACGTGTAAGCCAGCGCGTTGAGGCGCTACGCGCAATTTACTGCAATATCAATTATATGAACACTCCATGCTATCTTTCACCGTCCTCGAGGATTACACATCAAATTACAGATTTTTTTTAGCATTAAAAGGGCCGTGAACCACTTCTTATCGAAGTCGAGAGTTGCATTTTAAGTTAAAATAGACTATTTCATAAATACTCTGCCTCAAAACGTACTTCAATGCGTTCACAATAACGGGACTTATTGGCAATCAAACATCCCTCCACGGCGCTTCCGCTCACTCGATTGCGAAGGCTACGCCGTAGCGGGCCGTGGCCACAACGCTCCGCCCACTGAACGTCACCGTGGCGCACAGTTCACATTTGATTTTCGATGTCCGCGTTGACACCAATACTCATTTCTGCGCCTACCATGTGCGCAACTGGTACATAAGAAGCCGATCAATGAGTTAGCGGTAAGACGGGAAATAGAGAATTGTGGATCAAGCTACAGAACTGGAATTCGGCTTTAACTCCGGAAGAGGACCTTAGTGTTGACGCAATGAACGACAGTCTCGTGGACATCATTAAATGGTGTGCAATACAAGTCGGTGGTACCTTCGCTACACAGGATACCAGTAAGCTATCGCAGGAGACGAAATATCTGATTAAGAAAGGCCAATGTATGAAACCCTCTAACCCTACAGCTAGAATAGAACTGGCAGAACATTACAAGTTAATCAACAAGTGTGAGACAGCTGACTTAAGGGAGTATTATATGGATAGAAATGAGCATGCTCTCAGGAACGGAGGAAGCCTAAAAGCAGTGAAGAAGAAACTAGGGATAGGCAAGAGTCAGATGCGTTAAGAGACAAAGCCGGCAATAAGATTACTAATATGGATGAGATAGTTCAAGTGGCTGAGGACTTCAAAAGAGATTTATACAGTACCAGTGGCATCCACGAAGATAATGTACGAGAGAATAGTGTAGAGCAATTTGACATCCCACAAGCAACACCGGAAGAAGTAAAGAAAGCCTTCGGATCTATGCAAAGGGGGAAGCCAGGCGCGGAGATTTGTTGAAGGATGGTGGGCAGATTGTTCTAGGAAAACTGGCCACCCTGCATACGCAATGCCTCATGACCTCGAGCGTACCGAAATCTTGGAAGAACGCCAACATAATCTTAACCCATAAGAAAGGGGACGCCAAAGACTTGAAAAATTATAGACCTATCTGCTTACTGTCCGTTGCCTGCAAAGTATTCTCTAAGGTAATCGCAAATGGAATCAGGCTCACCTGAGATTCTGTGAAGCAAAAGATCAGGCAGGATATCTTAAAGACTACTCAACAATGGACCATATTCACATCATCAATCAGGTGATAGAGAAATGTGCTGAATATAACCAACCCTTATATATAGCTTTCATTGATTACGAGAAAGCGTTTGATTCAGTCGAAACCCCAGCAGTCATGCAGGCATTACGGAATCATGGTGTAGACGAGCCGTATGAAAAAATACTGAAAGATATTTATAGCAGCTCAACAGCCACTGTAGTCCTCCATAAGGAAAGCAACAAAATCCCAATATAACAAGGGCGTCATGCAGGGAGATGCTATCTCTCCAATGCTATTCACAGCGTGTTTTCAGGAGGTATTCAAAGACGTGGATTGGGAAGAATTGGGGATAAGAGTTAATTTAGAATATCTTAGTAACTTGAGATTCGCTGATGATATTGCCTTGCTTAGTAACTCAGGGGACCAATTGCAATGCATGCTCTCCGACCTGGAGAGGCAAAGCAGAAGAGTGGGTCTAAAAATTAATCTGCAGAAAACTAAAGTTATCTTTAACAGTCTCGGAAGAGAGCAGCAATTTACAATAGGTAGAGAGGCACTGAAAGTGGTAAGGCAATACATTTACTTAGGGACGGTATTGACCGTGGATCTGGATCATGAGACTGCAATAATCAGGATAATGGGCTGGGGTGCGTTTGGCAGGCATTCTCAGATCATGAACAGCAGGTTGCCATTATCCCTCAACAGAAAAGTGTATAAAAGTTGTGACTACCAGTACTCATCTACGGGGCAGAAACCTGGAGGCTTACGAAAAGGTTTCTGCTCGAATTGAGGAAGACGCAATGAGCCATGGAAAGAAGAATGATTGGTGTAACGGTAAGGGATAAGAAAATAGCAGATTGAGTGAAGGAACAAACGCGAGTTAATGACATCTTAGTGTAAATCAAGAAAAAGAAATGAACATGGGCAGGATATGTAATGAGGAGGGTAGATAACCGATGGTCATTAAGGGTTACGGACGGGACTCCAAGAGGAGGGAAGCGTAGCAGGGAGCGGCAGAAAGTTAGGTGGGTGGATGAGAATAAGAAGTTTGTAGGGACAACATGGCCACAATTAGAACATGACTGGCGTAGTTCGAGAAGTATGGGAGAGGCCTTTGCCCTGCAGTGAGCGTAACCAGGCTGATGATGAAGACGATTATGGTGATGATGATGAAGTGCGCGTAACGCAGTTGTCCTCCGCTAGCCTCTGTGCGCTCAGCCAGGGGACCTGTCGGGGCACCTCGTGGTTGTCGCGGTATCTAATCTACGCAGGAAGACACAGCTACATGAAATTGCATTGCGTAAGCCCACCATTTGTTTTGTTTACTACAAGGCCTGAGTGTGGGCTCCCGTTCATATTGGGGGCGAGGAGTTACGGACTCACCAACTGTCGGAAGCGCCTCCCTCTCGTAGTATGAGCGATCACGCAGCGCGCTCCTCGTAGGTTACACTTGTGGCGCTCAATAAAAACGCCACGCGGCAGCCCTCCTGAACGTTTGTGTAGGTACTCTCAAAACGAGGGAAGTTTTTGACTGTCGATATAGTAAGCTTGGGCAAACTGAAAGCACGGGCTCATTTACAGACGCTGTCTCTTTACCGAATACGTACAGTGAACGCCACTGCGCGCGGTCGCCGCGATGGAGTCCGCAGAACCGGCTTCTTGCGTGAAATGTAGGCAAACGCTGAGAGTAAACTAAGTAAAATATGTTCTTATAGTGGCTGTCTGTATAAGCAAATGGGGCATAAAAGAATGAAGCCTCAATGCAGCGATCGCACGGGTTCTTAGCGACCAACTGCGCGTCTGCATGCATGTCCCCGCACAATGTTTTGCTTTCACTATGAGCGCGTTTTCGCACCGTGCCGTGAGCTTATAAATGTATAAGCGTATAAATGTCAAAAGTTTATAGGCCGCAGCATATAAACATTTGACAGCACACCAGCAACCATGGTTGCGGGCACGCTATCAGAACTGTTCAAAAATAATTTCGTTATAGAGACTTCGACGCCTACGGCGACTGTGATGAGCCATCATGACGATTCAATCTTTTTGTGTCTTCTAACTGCTTGGAAATTTCTATATTATTTATTATCGGTCTTCTCAGCGTGCGATTTTTTCTTAATCCCGTGCACTAATATATAACACAAACATGACCATATGCCACGGCCTTTTTTAATGTGCGCCTTACCTCTCCCTTTTCGTTCCAGTGAACTGGCCAGTATCTAGCATCAACAAGTTCGTAGGCCAAACCGTCATGAAGTTAGCTGGGCAACCGGGCGCGGGTGAAGGTCTCAGTGCGCGTCTATGCTTGCTGCACGCCCGGCTATCTGCCGGTTCTAAGTTTCGCCAGCCAGGCTTCACGCAGCTTCTTTCCTAGCGGCTACGTGTGGATAAGCCTGACACCGGGCTCCGTTGCGTATGTCCGCCACTGCGGCACCGAGCAGTAGCCTACCATGCTGCACGCCTCCAAAGGCTGTCACTACCTATTACAGCGCTTTCAATTGTTGTCCAGCACATACCCAAAGCGGTAAAGCCTCACCACGTAATCAGAACCACGGCGCCGGTGGGAGACAAACTTTCGTTTACAGTTCGCTTCGGCGCTTCCGATGCAGCCGACGCGGCCACTGTGTCCACGTGATCCCTCACGCCACTTCACGCGGAGGGTGGTGCCATGTTTTCCGGTGATGCAGCTCGCCTTCAATACTCCAGACTGGCCATGGTACGTAGGGCGGAGTGGCTTTATCCTGCAGCAGCTTGATCCACTGATAGTAGGCACAACTAGTAGAGGCAAGGAGCGAGCGCGCGCTGGCAAGCGTACGTGTGGTCGCGCCTTAAGTTTCGCGTGGTTCGAGGCTAGTGGAGTGTTCAAACCTAATCAAATTTAGCAATATTTGATGGCTACGACACAGGTAAGCAGAGGGGGCCAACGCTTAATTTCTACGCGAGCGGCCGCGGCCATGCGTGAGCAGACGATAATCGGCTTCTTCTGTAAGTACGTAACTATTATCGAAATTCGAAAGGAGATTTTCGCTTACTTCAGCTTGTTTATTAAACTGCGTCAATAAATGTACTCTGTAGCAGCAGGAAGAAGTGCATTGATCCAAACTCCCTTCTTGATTCATGTCAGCTATTGGCCAATAGCAACGGAATATGGGAATCTGCTATATGAAGAAATAAAGCGTACGGAAAACAATCAGGAGCAGGCTTCTGTTGAAAAGAGAGCTTTTGAGAAATATGTAACTTCACACATCGCTTGCGAGCTCCACGCCTTTCGCACGACTGCAAAATTTGGCCGAAATGTTCAAAGTGGCGTATACTACCCGCGGACTATGCTTTTTGAGGCGTGGTTTAGCACAAATCCTGAAGACCTAAATTTCCTGAAGACCATTACTCACATTAACTGCAGGCTTTCCCTTTGAGTCAGAGTTTGTACGCCAGGTGGTACACGATCCAATCGCACAGACTGGTGCACAGAAGTAGCTCTGCTTTAAGACCTCAGGCAGGACCGCGTTGCTTGCTGGAACTAACTGCAGTACAGTCATGCAGACGCCCATAGCTTGTGCCATAGTTTTTCCACACGTAGTAGCAATTGACTTTAAAAACAGTTGCACCGTTTGGGGTGTATATTTGCACACAACAATAGTTGTCATCTGCCTTGCCTGCATTTCCTTTCTTTAACGCTGTGAGCCCGGTACTTTCCAGTAGTGAACAGTATGCGCGTTATCAGCATGACAGAGCATTCTCGACGGGAAAGTAACGAGGGCAGCGTTTTCAAGAAACGAAATGCGGGCAAGACAGATGACGATTATTTTCGTGTGGCGAATATAGACCCCAAAGGGTGTAAAATTTTCGTAGACTGTAGTAGCACCAGTCGGTTAGGTGTTTGTGCAGGGAAGCACCGTGTCTCTCACATCGTACAAACATGCCCCACGTGTTAATAGTCAAAACGCCAGCCGAGAAGCTCCTGTGAAACGCTAATCGGAATGCAGCACGCAGTTCTCGCACATGTGCCAATAACGGCCTGCATGTCATTCGCACGCAGGAACAACATGCTGCTGCATGTGCGGTGCTTGGTGGAGCTCAATGCCGGAAGCCCCAGGGCTTGACGCCGCGGAAACATGAGGCCAACTCTGCCGAAAAGACACTGTCGTTCAAAAGCGCAAAAAAAAAACTTCATGTCTGCCGTGAGCATGCCGCTGTAGAGCAACACGAGGCTGACGAAAGGCTACACCAGCAGTGGGTGCTTATATATAATCGAGACGTATTTGGCAAAATGTATGGTTTATGTAGCTATTATGTAGGGTGTCGATCCCGGCTATTCTAGCCAATCTGGGCAATGAAAATACAAGATTTAAAAAGAACATGGTGCAAGATATACTATTATAAACAGACGTACAGGTCAGATCTCTGACGGCAGGACACCATAAGTCTTAAATTCGGATCTTACTGCACCAACTTCTTTTACATTATTCTTCGTTGAACAGCTTCACAAATTTATGTTATCTCGGACAGTCTGTATTGACAATACTCCACAAATATTGTAAGGCTAAAGTCTATGGTTCAGCTATAGACTTATCTGCAGGAATTGTCTACCAACAGTCTATGGACTTATGACCTTACTCTTTTTCTAGAATAGTCTAAAAAATGGGTGAGTGTACAGACACTCTATAAACTGTCTATAGTTTAATGAAAATTCGTGTTAGCAGACACATTTCTGCAGAATGTCTAGAGAAAAGTCTAAAGGAATATACAGTTCTACTTTGGTAGACTGAAGTCAATAGAATGTCAATAGACAAATGTCTAATGATAGTCTATAGGCATTTGCTTATAGACATTTTTGTAGACTGAAGTCCCTAAATTTTTATCAGCAAATGCCTTTAGACTATTTATAGGACATTTGTCTATATTCATTCCATAGACTTCAGTCTACAAAAGTAGAACTGTACACCCTACACACTTTTGTGTATACACATTCTGCCGGCATTTGTCTACAAAAGTAAATTTTCATTAGTCTATGGAGAGTCCATAGAGTTTCTGTCAACTAAGACATCTTATAGACAAGTATATAAAAAATGTATGGCCATAATTTTATAGACTGTCTATCATCATCAGCATCATTATCAGCCTGGTTACGCCCACTGCATGGCAAAGGCCTCTCCCATACTTCTCCAACTACCCCGGTCATGTACCAATTGTGGCCATGTTGTCCCTACAAACTTCCTTATCTCATCCGCCCACCTATAATTGAAATAGAATCTTTATTGAAATGAAAAATATTTGAAGGAGGAGTCGGAGCCTCTCAGTCCAGGGCCCCACTGGCCTCTGCCGCCTGCGTGACCTGGCTAATTAAGGACTTTTGTCCTGCCAGGTTGGAGTGGGCGAGCTGTGCCTCCCACTGCTCCATTGTGTTACTGCTATTTGGTCTATGAGGGTGCTTATTGCACTCCCAGGTTATATGGATTAGGTTAGGTATGCCACCGCACCAAGGACAGTTGGCCCTATAACGAGTGGGATACATGGCGTTTAGCAATTTTAAATGGGGGAATACCCCGGTCTGTATTTTACGCCAGTCGGTGGCCTCTTCCCCGCTAAGTTGTGGGTGAGGCGGCGGCTATTTTCTGCGGACTTCGCGCTGATGAGCAAGGATGTCTTTGGCATTTAAATTGGTGGAGTTTTGTGAGGGATAGTGCGGGTTGTTGGGGTTAGAAGAGGACGCCGTCGCTCGGTTAGTGATCCCTCGAGCTAACGCGTTAGCCTTTTAGTTCCCCTGTACCAACGTTACTAGACTAGCTTCAGTTTTAAAACTCGGCGCCGTTGCGCGGAACCGCCACCCGCCCACGCCTTCGTGGCGCTGCAGTCGCGTCCGGCTTCACTTCCTCACTAGCCGGCTACGCGGGCGGGCCGGACAAAGCACGCGGTGCAACGTTGGTGTATTCTGTACTTCGTTGTTGACAGCGAATTTCAGCAAGCATGTCATCCGTGGAACTGTAGCCTTCGCCGAGTTTCTTAAGAATATCAGCATACGATGCCGACGTGCTGCGTACCTGGCTGCATAGGCAGCTATCGGAACGATGTCAACATTTCGGCGCACCACTTTTTCTGTGCTCTCAGCAATGCGACGCTTCGCTCGACGTGAAACAGAGCGATTCCTCGTGCCGACCGGGAACTCTCTGCGAAATCAACGGCACGCGCTTGTGCCACTGCTCCCGCGTTAGTCGTCGTCTTCCACAGCTGGCTGCGTGGCCGTTCATCTTTCCAGCGTAGAATTTCACTACACTTCTGTCGTCGTAATGGGGAGGCCGCGTTTACGGGGGTATGAGCCACTCATGGTCTTACGTAACGGAAAGATTTAATTTTGAAGAAATTTAATTTCGAAGAATCACAAGCGGCAAATCGCAGGCGAAGGCTGCTAACCACGCCGCCGAGCAAACTCGAGACATCGAACGCAAGCGACAACTGCGGACTGCGGGCATACCGTCAGACGTCGTTCTCTCCGTCGCAGCCGATTGTGTGTGTAACCGCATAACTGAGAAATACTTTAATGAACCCTCGGGATTAATCCACTGATAAACACAGGGGCCGCACGTTTCAGCTTCGCTGATTAAGCATCTACACGGAACGAAAAATCCGACTTCTTTCTTTCTCTTTTTTTTTGTGTGTGTGACTTGTGTGTACAAAGACCGACCTCATCTTTCTTTTTGTAGTGCTTCTTTGGCGTGGCGAGAAGCTTCGGTGGGGATGAAGATCATCCTACAATCACGCACTTTGGCCAGATATTCAGGCTCGTGAGCCTAAACCGCGCGAAACGTTAAGACGACAGGAAGAAATACACGACATTTAGAAACGCAGCTTCTGCGCTTCGCTGTATGCGTTTCTTCCTTTCGTGCAGTTTACCCTTCTTTCAGTATTAACGAACTGGCGCGATAAATCTTATTGCTGCAGGTGGATACCGCTTTCTCGTGGTATCACTAATTCGGACTAGGGAGAACGCCAGCGAGCGTGAAACACGCGTTAACTGCCCGTCCGCACGAGCTCAAGGCTGTGACGAGCCGTCTGCAGTGGAGCCCGATGGAACAGCGTTGCCCTCTGGCGGCTGTCACAGAAGTGGCGACAGCGACAGTAAGCGCGCGGGCGGGGAGTTTTACAACTGAAGCTAGTCTGGTAACGTTGCCCTGTACCCCAGCGTGGCCCGGGCACCAGAGTAGGCGATGATGGTGGTTGAAGGATTTGGGGATTATCGCGAGGCTAGCCGCAGTCACATGCCCCTTGAGAAACATGCGACATGTCTACTGGCAGTCCGTGATCACGACCGAGTCCCTTTGCGAACGCTCCGCGTGAGCGAGTGCGATCGCCACTGCTAATATTTCAGCCGAGGTGGGGGATCCCGCCGTAGCGAACGCGGTAATTTGCTATTGGCTGATCGCGTTCACGACTACCAGGGCGTACCTCCTTTGGTAGCGCTGCCCGGTCGCTTCTGCATACACAGCTGCGTCCGTGTAGTACGTGTTGTACCTATGGTTATTAGAGTACGCTGATCGAATGTGTTGTGCGTGTGCTTTGCGCCTTTCTTTGTTGTACTCGGGATGTATATTCTTTGGAATTGGGGCTACTGTAATTTTGGATTTCATCGAAGGAGGTAGAGGTATGGCCTGCTCAGTGAGATAAATGGGGTATGCTGGAATATTGAGTGTTGCCAATATTACCCTACCAGTTTTTGTGAAGCTGAGGCGCTCCCTCTGTCGCATCAGGGTGGCCTGCCTCAGTTCGTCGAATGTATTGTGCACTCGCAAAGCTAACATGCGCTCCGACGAAGTACACTTAGGCAGGCCCAGAGCAGCTTTGAAAGCGGTTCGGATTATTGTGTTAGCCTGCTTTTCCTCCTCCCTGTTCAGGATTTGGTACGGTAAGCCATACGTGATTCGACTAACCACTAAGGCCTGTACGAGCCTTAGGGTATCGTCTTCTCGCATTCCCTCTTTTCGATACGTCACGCGACGTATCATTTGGGCTGTGTTGTGGGCTGTGGATTTGAGGGTCTTGAGTGTCTGTAGTGCTCTCCCGTCGCTCTGAAGCCACAAACCCAGGACTCGCATCGTGGGTACCTCTCGGAGTGATTGGCCCTCAACCACGATGTTAATCGATCCTCTGGATTTGTAGCCTTTCGCGTGTATCCGGATGACCTCAGATTTTTCGGGTGCGCACTTCAGGCCACTCCATGTAGAAAATTTCTCCACCGCTAATACTGCGCTTTCGAGCGTATATTTCTTATTCCCTAGTGAACCTCTGCTCGTCCACAGCATGATGTCGTACGCGTAGAGCGTGTAACCTAGGTCGGGTATCCGATCGAGATCGCGCGTGAGGCGACACATCGCCATGTTGAAGAGAGAGGAGGTAATATAGCTCCTTGAGGTGTTCCTTTGTCAGGCATTTTAAATAAGTCCGAAGTGATTTGGCCAATACTGATGCTCGCCTCGCGGTTGGAAAGAAACGCTCTTAAGTAATTGTATGTGCGCTCACCACAACCCGCGAGTTCGAGTTTCTCTAATATCGATCTGAAGGGCTGCCTGCGCTCTGTTAGCGAGCGGCAAGCAGGGGGTGTGCCGTAGATGCTGTAATTCTTTCGTTCAACTTGCTACACAAACCACTTAGAGGATATGTGTCGTTAATGATGCAGTAAGAGATGGTACCTTCACATTTTTTTCTACTCATTGAGTCAGGGCTATCACAGCAAGATGCTATATGAACGATGTGTCAAACAGCAGCTGGCGCGGCCTCGCATTGATGCTAAAGCACGGCGTCAGTTATGCACGATTTCACTACGCAGAGAAACGTGAAAACGATTTGACCCGTGCAAGCAAAGAAGAAAAAGAAAATTATTCGCATGGAAAAACGCGCGAAAAATTGAACCGTGCAAGAAGAATAAAAAAAATTACCGACGATTACGTTACTTCCTAATGCGAAATTTGAGCGCAGCAAATAAGCTGTTTCACCTTTTCGATAGATTGAGGCAAAGAAATCGAGCAACACATGTATGCGCTATCACAGAATTTTTTTTTTTTTTTCACACGTATTCCTTTAACAAAGACTCCACTAACAGTTCTTGACAGTCATGAAGGAAGCTTTGTGGTCGGAGAAATAGACTGATATATGTTCGACTTGGTACACCAATGCTTGATTCTCAAAGACGAGATCTATACAAGTGCCTCGCGAGGTTGTCACAGCCGTGGGACGCGTTACGAGCGAGAGGAACGGGATGTTCTCCCGCATAAGTGTTAGGAAATTGCTGTTTGTCTTTATGTCAAGCCGCCACCGATCTGGCTCTCTGATTGCCACCGCACAGGGCGAACGGCAGCGGCAATTTCGGCTCGGGCGGTGCACATATACAGATCCGCCGCCACCGATCTGGCTCTCTGATTGCCACCGCACAGGGGTTGCATTGGAGGAGGAGCGAAGAAAGGAATTAAGTTCGAGCCGGCGCTTTGACAACCGGAGACTCGCAGGAAGAGGGGGGAGGGGGGCGGCGTGTACACCCAGCGGCAAACGATGGGGGCAGAAGCGCGCGCAGCAAGCGGACAACACGATAAAGGGAGGAGGGAAGAGATAGCAGCGACTGACTGATGCCGCTGACGCCGATAGTGAGTCAACCCCAGCTGCGGAGTTGGTTTCAGGGACAACGCCGCCGATGCCGACACAAACAATATGATACCCTCGCTTCCGCAGCGCTAAGAACCAGGTCTAGCCGTGGGAAGGTGGTCACGTATTCGTCGACGTGCCGGGGCCTACGTGAAATAACCGGCGCGTCGGCAACTGAAGAGCACCCTATCCGCCACACAAGAACAGGGGGGGGGGGGGACCCTTTCCTCCTCTTTCTGCATGGCGGCGACGGTGTTCTATGCAGTCACGTTATCTTGACTCTCTAGCGGCGTCAGCGGCATCCAGCGGTATCAGTCGGTCGCTGCTAGCGCTGGGGGGATGAAAGGGGGGCGGAGCTGGTTACGAGGCCGACGACAACGCCGACGACGACGCGAAACCCAGGAACGGACGCCAAAGAGCTGCGCTCTAAAAAGTTCATTCCCGCAAGTCGTTAGAGCCAAAGTTTCAGAAGTGCAATGCTCACGCGCGGGGACGACTCCTCTCAGTGACATTTGATTTTCGCTCATGGTCATCGGTGCTCTGCTGCTAAGGACGCAGAGCTCGATTTTAACGTAACTTGTTAGCTCCGGCTAGTAGTTCCTCAAGCGAGGATAGTTGAGTAGAGTGGTTTTCTGGGCCAGTTCGTCCCTGACGACATTGTCGAGGTTCCAGCGCGTAAAGACGCGAACACTTAGAAAAAAGAAACGCACAGGATAACGCTGAACCTACAACTGAAGTTTATTGCGAACGAATTCCGTAGATCGCCGCCGCGCATGTCTGAGAACAAAGCGAGAAAAAAAAAAAAAAAAGCAACGCGTGAGAACTTGGTCGTACCCTCCCTCTACCCTTAACCCGAATCTTAACTCGTGATTAGTGTGGCATGTTTAAATGTAGATTTCAAAATTCAACTTCCTTATCCATTGCATGGTCCGAGAGTTTACTCACACATAGCTTGGCGGCAAACTTCATAATATAGAGAGCTTCACGTATATGTCTTCCCGTTCTACCACGCTCTCTCCTCGCTATTGAAGCCACACTACTTGCAATGTAAGGGCAAGTTCCCTCCTGTACCAGTTGGGTGCAAATTGCGGTTCTCACTCATAGGCTCATTGATGCACCGGCATGTTGGGCCAACTTAGAACCGACTGCAACGGAGAGGTATTTCATAAACGACAGAAGAAACGCATTTCCTAGAAACGGTGGTGTTTTATTTTTTTCACAGCCACTGCTGGCTTCATCATTCTCTGCTGCGATGCTTTTTAACAACCCTTCTAGTTTCGTCGGCGTATAAAGCACCAGCGTAACTCCATTTCTTATGACCACACGTTTTAGGTTGCCAAACAAACCATGCAAACACGGCATCACTTAAGCCTCTTTATTATGTCCCGCCTTCCCTTTCTTCGTTTCTCTCCTTCAGCCCGTTGGGAATAGTATGTGTTTGTGAGAGCTTCAATACAAAAGTAGTTCGCAGTCAGCGCTGGTCCTGGGCTTTTTGTCCATGTGTTTTTGGCGCTGTTTAAAATGAATGACCCGTACCAACTATGCTCGCACCCAAACCCTTTTAAGTCATGCAAACCTAACAAGCGCGAGCGAGAGCTGACGTGAGCAGACGATAGTACGAAACGAGCGGCCCGCCTGAGATCAGATGTGAGTACGCATCGAGCGGTCGGGCGGGTCCGCATGAAACCAGTTTCCCACGCGCACGTAACTGCGAAGGTCGATTCAAATAGGTCGCGAAGCTTCGGGCGAAAAGCGGTTCAGTACAGATTGTCAGCGACATCAGCATGGGGGGTTATGGGAGCAGCGATTGAAGCGCGACTATATTTGGAGGGAACAAACATTGGGAAAAACAAACGCGTTTTTTAATTCAAGCGAGACACAGTTAGATTCAGTCAACGAAAATAAAATTCCTAGTCAATTTTATATATTCGTGAGGAGTTAAGAAAATACAAATTTAATTTTATTATTAATAATAAATGTATTTCTTTACAGCGCCCACCGCTACGGGGGGCGTTGAGGCCACTATCACTCGCACTGCAATGCACGTCTTGAAATGGGCAGAAAGGCGCACTCGTAAAGTTCACCTGTTGAAATACGCCCCCCTCACAGTTTGTGCTTCCTTGCTTGTCGAAGTTTGTCTGAATTTGGTGACGCGGGTAGCTTCATCGCTTCTTAATCTGTTCAGTCAAAAGTAGTGAGTTACGACCGCCAGCTAATTGTGTAGTTGTTTTCGCGCGACTCCGCTGGCCGACGGGCTTGGCATCCGACAATAGGATCAGCACTCTACACCTAAAGCTTTAGTCAGCCTCCAAAGAAGTAAGTACGGCTGGCCTTTTCCTGCATCGCTTTCCACGCTGAAAGCACGAAACGCCCATCAAGTCGAATGGCGGGGCATTTGAATATATAGCTCCAAAGGCAGGACAAGAAAACAAAATTCGCGCCTTCGAAAATAACATGACGACACTTCTGCTTTTAACGGACATCACATTATTTTTTCTTCCGTCTGAAGTGTTCCCACCCCATACAGATGGCGCTAAGCCCCATGAACCGTCGATGGACCGCCATGTTTTGAACGTATGGGCTCCTATGAAAGCTTCGCTACCAGGTATATTTACCTTGTAACTGCTGGGGCCGCTCTCACTGGTCTCCACCGTTCGCGGCTCGCGTCTTTCATCTGCCGCTCCGCATTCACTCTTTCGTCTTTCGCTGTTGCGCCCGTTCACTCGGCTACGTCGTCGCCGCCGCCCCTAGTAGGTGTTTGTGCGTACGAAAGGTGCAAGTACTTGTTCGCGGTCGTTGCTCCATTCGTACAGGTACGATGCTTGATTGTTTTCTACCTTCATAGGCAACTCCGCACTGTCATTAGTGTTGTAGTATAACGCATATAATATTGGGCAATATATGGGCAGTAACGTCTGTCGTGCTTTCCGAAGCCAAATATGGCTATTATGCACTGATAGAAAAAAGAATAAAAGCTATAAAGTGACATGGTCAGTGCATCTTGTCATAAAAGCACTATGAGTGTTCGTTTTGTGAATCTGGGTGCACCTTCATTCTATATTTTGCTGATACATTCGATGAGGTCGTCTGTATCCGATGACTCACGCTTGTTTGTGCTCGCCGTACAACCCCAGCGAGTCCAGACATAGCCTTGACACCACGTGACGTACGAACCTTCAAAATTCAAGATTCTAGCGATGGCGCACGCAGCGTACTGGACGAAAAGAGACTACACGTATAAAAAAAAACAGATCAGGGCCATGCCAACAGCTTTCACCACCGAGCCCGAATCAGCAATGTTTGATCTGATAACCGCCGCTCGCATAAGACGAGCGGACAGCTGGTCGAGCGTGAATCAGCAGTTTTCTTGGAATTGACAGGCGTAAAAAGAGGCTGTCACATTGCGAGAACGAGGGTGCCTAATAAAAAAAAAAAAAGGTGGTTTCCCCCCTCACCCAATCTTTTTTTCGCCCGATTGCATGGTCGTGCAGCTCTGCAGGGTTTTTCAAAGAGCGTCGTTTTGTTGCTGCAGTTTTCGTAATCAGAATAGCTGATTTTCAAAGACTAATACAAGCTTGCTAAATGGTGGCAATGAGCCGTGTCTAGAAGCGTACGGTGAGGGGCTAGTTGGTATAGCATTACGAAATCCAAGAAAAAACTGCGCAAAAAAAGGGACAAGACACAGAAAGAACCACACGACACGGGCGCAGTGTCGTGTGGTTCTTTCTGTGTCTTGTCCCTTTTTTTGCGCAGTTTTTTCTTGGATTTCGTAATGAGCCGTGGTTGTCTTACTAGTTTACTGCAGGAGCATAGCGAATAAAATAGTTGAGCTTATCCGTTTGATAGCCATTAAAGGCAGACGTCGTAATGGGCACGGAATCTTGGCGCAATCTAACAATTATTGATAGTGAAGTAACTCCGCGAGGCTACCTAGTGTACGGCAAAGATAGGCCTCGCCTCGGCGGAGGCGTTTTTCTACTTTTTCATTTGAGATTACGCTCTAGAGCTCTGTATATATGTCATGACGCTATTGAAACACTCTGGTGTAAAATTGTTCCGACAGTTCTATGTTGTTGGGGCGGTTTAAGGAGCGCTGAACTATGATTCGGGCAGATTGCGGACTTTGTTTGAAGTAGTTTCTGAGGTTTCTGGTGAGGTCATGTTTTTCGGTGGTGATTTCAATCTATGAAACCTGTATTGGCGTGATAAACCCTGTCACATCAATATTCGCTGCATGCAAACACTGACATTAAAAGGGTAGTAGACACGTCTGGCCTGTTAGAGTGCGTAAACGAACCAACATCTAGAGGCAATATCCTAGATGTGTTTTCAAGCTCGCGTAGCTTAAGTTCTGCTAGAATTATACTAGGAATGAGCGATTATACAACTGTAGTTGCCACAGTTAAAACCACATTAAAGCGATCGATCTCCTGTGAAAACCGAAAGGCGTTTTTATATGATAAGGCAGACTACAAATGTATAAACAAAAAACTTTTCATTACCTCCTGTTTTCGAGTGCCTGGCGGAGGAACACAATGTACATGAAGTAAGGGATACATTCAAATGCAAATTGAATCAAATTACAAAAGAATATATACCTAACGTACATTATTCACCCTCTTCATCCGGTTATCGATTTTAAGTGCACGGACTCTGCCCCAGTGAATCCTTCTCCACTTGAGCGTTCTCCTCGCCTCTTGTCAGCCAATTAGATACGTCAAGCCGCTCAGTGTAGGCAATGTTATTTGTTTTTCAAGCAAACAAAAGTGACCTCCTATGAACGAGGAGAGCGTTTGATTGGTTTGTTCAGACAACCCTGCGGGTGACTGCCCGATGCTTGCGTCGGCGGTTACGCAAATTTGACGTCAGGATATTGGAATAGTTTTACGTTATGGGGCCTCAGAGTTTGAAGGCAATCCGTCTGGCTAGGGAAATGCATGACGAAAAAGCGCGAAAACGTACAAGGACCAAAAGAACTGAAACTTTTATGACGTTTGGGCTCCTATATGCCGAGCCAAGTTCTCAATGAAATTCCTGACAGAGACCCAGCATACTTAAGTACGTTTTAGTACGTGACGCATGCAGCGAGCATAAACTGTCGCAAGTGTCCCGTGATTCCTATACAGCGAGTGCGCCGCCGTCTGTAAGCGCAAGGACTCTATAGAGTCCTTGCGCGACGGAAACTTCTTTTCCTTGGCCAGAATACGTGCACTTGCCCAGTCAGTATTGTAGCCTGAAGATTCCATATGTTCAGCAAGAACGAGAAGAACGGGGGTTAAGCAAGGGGCCCGATATTTATTAACCATATCATAACAAGGCAACAAACAAAGACAGCAAGGGTGACACAGGGAAAAAAACTTGTACTTACTAGTTAAAGAAATCGTAAGTCTATGGATCTAAAAGTGGCTGAAAAACGAACTTGCCGGAGGTTGGGTACGATGCCACGTCTTCGAATTAGGCGTGCGATGCTCTACCAATTGCGCTACCACGGTGCCGTTTTTCCATCCACTTTCTGGAGTATTTATATATTACTACTAGAACTAACCCTGAGCCAGCGCCACTATTCGCAGATCTTGGCTGGGGATGTGGGAGATACTTTCGAGTGAAATGGATATATAGAGGCCACACGCTGTTTCCTAACGTCATACTCATGCTGCTTCGTACGTTTCTTCAAGTCACGTGTCTCGCCGACATGCTTGTTCTCACGGTCACGCACATTATGATGTAGAGTACACCGGGGATTTTTTCAGTGGTAACTTGTCTTTCACGTTCACTAAAACGTTTTTAAGTTTGCGTGTTGGCCCATGAGGATTTTGACCAAGATCTCAGGTCTTGGTTGGTGTGTCCTTTCAAGCTCCTTATATATGTACTTCCTCGGCCAGACGGGTTGCGGTATGCTTTAGGTTTCATCACCCTTTTATTAAACACTGTGTTTTTGATTAAGGCCTTCTCCCCATTCGTTTCGAAGCGCCTGGCAGCTGCCCTTTGAGAGCAGATTCCCATAGAGGGCTCCTCTCGGCACATACCTCACATTTATCATGAAGAGAGTTTGAATAAAGGCGCTTCCTGCTACGAATTGTTTGACTGTGTTTATTTGCGTAGTTTATTGAACAGTATGAAGTAATCGAAAATCTTCGTTCCTAATTTCGATATCTTACATATTTTCCGAAGAAGATTATCGTCTGCTCACCCTAGGCCGCACCCGGCCACCGTAAGAATGAAACTTTTGGCGCACTGCCTATTTTTGTCGTAGACGTCGGGTCTTGTTAATATCAAATAACTCTGAATACTAAACTAGCCTCGAACGACGCGACACTTAAGCTGAGACTACTCGTGCGCTTGCCAGTGCGTGCTCCCTCGGCGCCGTCCCTGGCAAGAGGCCTCGGCAGAAACCGTTTCGTGTTGGTAGCGCCTAAAACTGTGGGTGACGTGTGATTACACGAATGGCGAGCTGGTAACCTCATCAAGCGCCAACGTCTGAATGGAACAGATTGTATACTTCCCGAATTGCACACCTTCGATGTGCGATGCCATCATGATCAAATCTCGTTATGACCCCTTCCAAGGAGAGTCCTGACTGCGGAGTCTATCGCTAAGCCAGTTTGAGCACTACCGACGTACTCACACGGCTGAGCATTGAGGCTACTTTACGTTTGACACTCGAGAGTTGCGCGCTTGCCGTAGTGATTATTGGGGAAGGAAGTTGGCTACTTATGTCAATTCCTGCGAGAAAACGGACGCGTGTAGCTATGTGGCACACTGAAGAACAGCAAAGACTTGAGAGACCATGACCACAACCATAAGTGGAGGGACAGTTTCAGAATTTCGCACGTCATAGGTGGTAAACTGAGAAATAGTGCATCAAAGTTAAAATCCAAAACACAAATTTAAACTGCGTGTCACGGTGACGCTCACTAGGCGGGAAGTCGTGAGTAGCCCCCTGTTGCGCCGTAGCCTTGCAAATCATTGAACAAGAAGGAGAAGCACTGCGCGGGGAATCACAAGTGTTCTCAAATTGCCAATAATCGTCTACTGTTTAACCATCGAAGTGTTTCTTGCACCTAAGTATTTCTGAAATAGCCGGTTTTACCGTCAAATGTGTTATGCCGACTTCGATAAAGAAGTTTGCAGGGCCCCTTTACATACCTTCGGCCACAGCAAGTGCTTATAGCACTTCTTGCTTTCTTGGCGCAAAAATAATCATAGTTTGAATATGCACACGTAAAACAACAATGCTATGGCTACTATGCTTCGTTTTAGGCCGGTGAAGACAAAGCGCCTAGTAGCTAGGGGTGTTTTGCCGACAGATAACAAAAAGACAATTAGCCACTGTGGATGAACTTGCCTTTCAAGAATTGGCGCAGTGACCAAAATAATTCTAACTGAATTATTAGCTTGTTGAAGGTGGTTTGCAAGTGCTCGGTGGCATGCCGGGAAAAAAAATTCGCGCTTCCGCGGGAACATCGAAGCACCAATTGCGATAACAAATTAGTAGATAGCTATACGAAGTTAGGACAGTAACATTACCGGACGTATAAACTTGTATTCATTTGCTTACTAACTAAATTAACAACGACAGTATGTGTAAGTGTCACTCAATGACGACGTAGAAGCCGACACACAGAGACAGCGCTGTCTTTGCCTGTCTACTTCTTTTTACGTCCTTGTTCAGTCGCGCAGACCCATTAAATCATGGATTGAAACCATCTAGTCTGTCAACGTGTTTTAACTAAATTATCCTGCACGGTGACTCGCACGCACAGCTAAACATGAAAGCATTACGCTGAATCACAGCGGAAGCTGTCTGTGAAAACTATGAAGTTAAGAATCGCGGCAGAAGCCGTGAGCCAATTGACCTCCATGCATCTGTCGTTGCAACGCGTGCGAAACGTGGAAAGCACAGCGCACACGAAGCAAGCGACACTACGCGCACTCTGAAAACATCGCAGATTGCTTTGAACATGAGGCTCGCGCGGCCGCGTACTTTATCCACGTCACAGACCGGTTTCGATACAGGAGCGCCGGCAACGCGTCCCTACGGCGTCCGCGAAAAGCTGTTTCACATTGCGCGATCTTCCGTCAGTGGCACGGCGAAAACCGTCGCCCAGCGACCGCCGCGACGTCGTGGGCTCTCCGCGACTGGATTCCAACAAGTTGTTCGCACCGTCGCTAAGTCGCAGCAATTGGCGTGATGTGGGATGGGCAATATGTGAGGAAACAAAGCGCCGTCAAAATAGGGGCTTTCCTGTTTTTGCGCGCGTTGGTAGCTCTGTGGAGCAATGTCGCGCGCCAGTTTTAGCTATGTTTTAATAGGGCGTACCCACCAGCGTTTGCGGCTTAGGAGCTTCATAAACATTTTTTCTTTCCTTCTGCTTACACAATTCGTATAAAAGGAGAAGCTGCACGCTATCCAGGTCGGGAGAAGGATGCTGTTTCAACATGAAGCACGTACGCACTTGACCGCCAGCGTAGTCAACCTCTTCATCGCTACAAATTGTGCCAGCTGCTTATGCATGCACACCCAATAGCAGCTTCTTCTTGTGCAAAAGCAAATACTCCTCCAGGAAAAAGTTTTGGATCCCATTGTAAAAACGAAACTAGAGTGTGCTAAATGCAACCACACCACCGACGCCGCACAAGCCGCACGCTCATACCTGTGGCGTTATGCAGCATTTCACTCGCCGCATCTGCAATCTGTCAAAAAGTGTAAATGCTTTTGAACGTTAAAAATGAAGAACTTATTCGATTATTGAATAATAATAGGAACATTCGAATATTTGACTACCTTCCATGTTTTTTCACCGATGGAGGCATGGATACTTTGTGATCAGGGCGCTATCTTGCGCATTGCTGCGATGGAAATCGCACTGCCGCAAACGCACATGAAAGCTTTCAGCTAAAATCGCTGTGCGACGTGTGGGGCAGAAAGATTTTTTGCGCCGCCGTCGCGCCGCCAGGTGAAGCAACCTTTAGGAGACCCCGCGGTTGTCTACACTCTGAACGGAGTGGCGGGCGAGGAGGACAACGAGGCACCATCGCAGCTACCGCAAAAGAAAATCCCTCCTCCCTCGCCTCACCCCCCTGCCTCGCACGCCACACAAGAGGGCACGCATGCGGGCCGCGTTCCTCGCTCACGCATGAGAGACTGAACCGCGTTCTTCCGCTCACTCTCACACGCGTTTCCTCGTATGGAATCTCACGGCGACGCCGATAGCGACGGCATAAATGCGCTTGCAGTCTCCATATAATTGCTGTGGCAATAATAGGAGACGAATTATTTGCGCACCTTCCATCCTCGCCGCTCCTTATTTCCAGATTACTAACCGTCAAGGTAAAGTTGGCGCTCTCGCGCATGTTTTTCGCAACGCCCATGTTGTCTCCGCCGATGTAGAGTACGATGTACACAAAAAAGCTATGAAGTTACTACCTCCTAGTCACCCTTTTGCAAAATTTTAATTGTGGCTATGTGAGCCAACTTCTAGAAAGCCACCTACGAAATACGTTAGAATTACCCCCCCCCCCTCCTAAGAGGCAGTCCGAGAGTTCTTTTCATCTTCTCTATTCATTCGTGTTAAGGAAAACGTCAGGTCGTGAACGATCCTGCTCTTTTGTACCTGGAAGTCGAGAAGCGGACACGGAATGGTCGTGGCCTCTAGGCAGCGGATGACCCCGAAGAGGCCGCTGGGTACCGTATCACGCCTTCTCACGGCCACTAACGCCAGTGAACAAAGTTCCGTGGTACTCACAAACACCCCTCAGACAACTTCCAGCGAGCTGTGCCTAAGGTTGGTGCTCTCAAGTGGACTCGACTTGGACTGAGCTGATGCCTTGCATGCGGTTCAGTGATTACGCAGAAAGTCAACATAGGCACGTAAGTCACGTTTTTCCTTGGGAAAGAAGCCTCGGGAATCTCTGGTTGAGGACAAATTGACCCTGCGTTGACAAATTTTGTCGCGATATGCCAGCATCAAGTTTTAGTAGAGTCTATCAATTTATCCTCTGTATAGTAGCTAGTTCTTATCTGTTTTACAAAAGTGTGTAAGTCATAGTGTTGAAGGTTACCAAATATAAAATAGTCGAAGACCACCCAGAAGCAATCTAATTAGCGCTGCTCGCAGGGAATGAGCGGCACCGACAGGTCACTGCAAGCAGCTTCACGGTAATTAAGAGAATACTACAACGACGAGAGTATCAACGGCGACAAATTATTCACAAAGGCGTCTGATCACTTTGTCTCATGCTATATTAATTATGCAGCCTGCCGTCGAAACCAGTGAAAAAGAAGTGCACAACCTTTTCATAAGACCGCTGCCGTAGGAGAAACTCTGGGGTGTGTGGCCGGCAGAAACACCACGAAGTAGAATTTTGAGAAAAACGAGAATCTCGAAATTTAGTTGAGATATGGGAGAAAGAGAGAGAGGCTGCTAATAAAAAAAAAAAAACTAAGATTCTTGCAGGCGCGCATACGACCGCGGTCATACCATACTGTGTGGAGGGATAGAAATGGGATTAACAGATTCCAGTGGACAGTGAAATAAAAGGAATAAAAATAAGCATGAAATGCACAAGTGGACTTGATACTATTATTTACAAGTGAGATAGCGGGTAAATTTGTGCTTTTTTATGTGAAATGATCAATATTTAAAGCTTTACGATTAGACCAATTCCTGACAAGTATTTCAACAGTAAATCCAAAACCCGTCTCTGTTTTGAATGGCCGAGTAGAGATATAATATTGCCATCTAATGCACTGTGACTTATTGTGGTGTCTACGCTTTCATTTTTTTCCCTTTGAGAACACGAATTGCTCTAAAGTTGCATTGTGGCACAGTAACTTTATCCTTCGCGACAACTCGCCATGAACTGCATTTCGTATCACTGACTATTTTATTGACATCGCAATTAATTTCACCGTCCTCGTCACCGTCTGCCTCACCGTGGGATTGCATATAAAGTCATCTGATAACATCATATCACCCCCTCTCCCCTCCTCCTCCCCTATGCGGCGGGTGCGAGGGAAAGTGTACGAGTGTGAGTCGAGAGGGATCGTGGCCGGAAACGCGCCCATTGTTAGAAGGTGTTAAGGTGTCAGGTATTAAGGCGCGCGCAAAGCGATGGGAGCAAGGAGTGAGCGTACAGTATCGTGAACAAACGCTCGCTAGGGAGGTTAGGTGAGCGCGCGTCGCCTCCTCCAGCCTGGCCGTGGCAGCGCATGCCATCCCCGGACTGAGCGCCTACACCCGCCGCGGTTTATCTCGGCGGTAAACTTCGGCGGGTGCAAAAGCTGGGCGTGCTGAGATGGCTGGGGCAGCATGCCCGCTCTCTCTCGCGCACCTAGTGCGTGCAGGTTTCATAATATCAAGTTTCTGAGAGGCGTTAAAGCGAGGAGGAGCAGAAGTCATGACCCCCCTCTCTTCGCCCCCTGCGGCACGCCAGCGTTGTGACAAAAAATATTTGCGGTCATCGAATGCAATCTGCTAATGTTAGCCTGTGCGTGCGTGACAGCGTGCTTGTAAATTCATTTAGTAAACGAATGGTTGCCGCAGTTCGTACGACAGCTAGAACTGCAAATACTACACGATGTAATTATTTGATACTTTGCCATGACTATCCGTGCATTGCCTATCAGGCGAAACTGCGACTTCTTTTATAGAACGTCACGACACAGGAGGAGCCGGTGCCTCTTCGAGGCACTGGTATCCCTTCGCCTACAAAAAGAAAGAACTGCAAGAGTAAGACGTGATAGGGATGACCGGCGGCGAGAGGATAGTGACAGTAACGGCCCGGCGACCTACAAATTCCTGGCCTCTGATAGGATTGTTAGTGAGAGCACATGGGCGAGAAGAAAGTGAGATTCCGTTGTGCACAACTTGTTTTTCTTGCAAGCAAAACTACCACAAATATGACAATAATACACGAAGTATATGCTTATAGGCGTATGCTGAAATAAACAACATCGGCTTTCTCTTTAGAGAAGCGTTAACCAAAAAAGGGGGGGGGGGGGGGGCGGTCTGTACAGCGTTCATATTTGTGCGAGAAATAGCATTACAGTTACAGTTTCCGTTGTTGCCGACTGGCTACAGCTCATGTCTCGTTTGCCGCGAATGTTTACAAGTTTATGCGTCCGGTAAAACTACTATCTTTACTTGGTACAGCTATCTACTAATTTAGTATCGCAACCGGCGCTTCGCCTATCCGCCGGAAGTGAGATTTTTTTTTTCTTTTTATGAGGAAGGCATTCCTGACGACTTACCCTCACTTTTCCATGTGGGTTATATGTCTTTCTAACCTCTTTCTTTGCCGATCCCCGATATCGGGCAGTATCAATTAGACTTTTACGTCGTCAATCACATGAAATCAATTACTTGTAAGCAATTACGTTTTTTGATTATTTTGTAGTTGAGAAATTATTTTGTTTGCAAGGTAACGCTCACCGTGGTTCAGTTCCGTTTTTTCAACGATGAATTGCATGTGTTAAGTTACATTTTCTGATAAAAGACACCTAATATCGCACGCAGCTTTGAGTGCTTAAATTAGGCGGGAATTAGTGCACCTATGTGTGCAAATCAAAGAGCTTTAAGAAAAATTTCTTGATGAAAGCACATGCATATGTTGTTCCATTTCCAGAACGGCCATCCTGCAGCTTTCCTTTCTTTTTATCTCTATCACCCTGCAGATACGATAAGATCACCGGAGCATGGCAGCGTTGCACATTTGTTAACCTGCCTTGGAAGTCCTACCTCAGCTTTTCGCACACAATACATATCTCACGGTGCAGCTGTGGAAAAGGTGCAGCGGTGGCGTAGAGGTAGAACATCCGCCTCGCGTACAAGAGGACCGCGGTATGAATCCCGGTGCCATTCAATTTTGCACCGGAATAAAATAAATGGGCGTGTTGATAAAATTGCATAAACAGGCCTGGAAAGTGGCCTGATCCCGGTGACCAAAACCGGTAAGGCACTCCCTCACCAGAACAGGATTGGCCACCCTGGTGCAGTACTTCGCGACAACTTCCTATATGAACACAACAATCACACCCTGGCCCCTCAGTCTTCAGCAGCTGCGAAGACCCTGACCACGGCGGCAGTCACACCTGCGACGCCGCAGAAGGTGCTAAGAATCCCTGGCACCCGACAGGCCGCCATTGGTATCTGAACCTGGCAGCGTTTAACGCTAGAACGTTATCTAGTGGGGCGAGTCTAGCAATGCTATTGGAGGAATTAGAGGGAAGTAAATGGGATATAATAGGGCTCAGTGAAGTAAGGAGGACGAAAGAAGCATAGACAGTGCTGAAAAGCGGGCACGTCTTCTACTAACGGGGCTTAGCGGAGAGACGGTAACTAAGAGTCGGATTCCTGTTTAATATGGATATAGCTGGTAACATACAGGAATTCTATATAGCCTTAGCGAGAGGGTGGCAGTTCTTGTTGTGAAACTTAATAAGAGCTACAAATTGAACGTCGTACAGGTCTGCGCCCTTACATTCGGTCATGATGACCGGGAAGTCGAAAGCTTCTATGAAGACATCGAATCGGTGATGGGTAAAGTCAAAACAACATACACAATACTGATGGGCGACTTCAATGCCAGGGTAGGAAATAAGCAGGCTGGAGACAATTCAGTGGGGGAAATATGGCCTTCTCTCAAGGAGTAGTTATGAGCATCATTAAGGAATGTGCCATAGAAGTTGGTAGTAACTCCGTTAGACAGGATGCCAGTAAGCTATCACAGGAGGCGAAAGATCTGATCAAGAAATGCCAGTGTATGACAGCCTCTAAACCTACAGCTAGAATAAAACTGGCAGTACTTTCCAAGTTAATCAACACGCGTAAGACAGCTGACATAAGGAAATATAGTATGGATAGAATTGAACATGCTCTCAGGAACGGAGGAAGCCTAAAAGCAGTTAAGAAGAAACTAGAAATAGGCAAGAATCAGATGTATGCGTTAAGAGACAAAGCCGGCAATATCATTAGTAATATGGATGAGATTGTGCAAGTGGCTGAGGAGTTCTATAGATATTTATACAGTACCAGTGGCACCCACGACGATAATGGAAGAGAGGATAGCATAGAGGAATTTGAAATCTCACAAATAACTCCGGAAGAAGTAAAGAAAGCCTTTGGAACCATGCAAAGGGGGAAGGCAGCTGGGCAGGATCAGGTAGCAGCAAACTTGTTGAACGATGGTGGGCAGATTGTTCTAGAAAACCTGGCCACCCTGTATACGCAATGCCTCATGACCTCTAGCGTACTAGAATCTTGGAATAACGCTAACATAATCCGAATCCATAAAAAAGAGGACGCCAAAGACCTGAAAAAAAAAACAGACTGCGCAGCTTACTGTCCGTTGCCTACAAAGCATTTACCAAGGTAATTGCAAATAGAATCAGGAACATCTTAGGCTTCCCTGAACGAAAGGACGAGGCAGGGTTCCGTAAAGCCTACTCAACAATGGACCATAATAACACATCAGTCAGGTGTTAGAGAAATGTATGGAATATAACCAACTCTTATACATATATATAGCTTGCATTGATTACGAGAAAGCGTTTGATTCAGTTGAAACCTCAGCAGTCATGGAGGCATTACGGAATCATGGTGTAGACGAGCCGTATGTAAAAATTCTGAAAGATATCTGTAGCGGCTCCACAGCCACCGTAGTCTTCCGTAAAGAAAGTAACAAAATACAAATAAAGAAAAGCGTCAGGCAGGGAGACACGATCTCTCCAATGGTATTCACAGCGTGTTTCCCGGAAGTATTCGGAGACCTGGATTGGGAGGAATTGGGGATAAGAGTTAATGGAGGATACCTTAGTAACTTGCGATTCGCTGATGGTATTGCCTTGCTTAGTAACTCAGTGGACCAACTGCAAAGCATGCTCAGTGACCTGGAGAGGCAATGCAGAAGGGTCGGTCTAAAAATTAATATGCAGAAAACTAGAGTAATGTTTAACAGTGTCGGACGAGAACAGCAATTTAGGATCCGGAGCGAGGCACTGGAAGTGGTAAGGGAATACATCTACTTAGGACAGGTAGTGACTGCGGATCGAGATCATTAGACTAAAATAATCAGAAGAATAAAAATGGGCTGGGTGCGTTTGGCAGGGATTCTCAGATCATGAACAGCAGCTTGCCATTATCTTTCAAAATAAAGGTGTATAACAGCTGTGCCTTAACAGTACTCACGTACGGCAGTACTCACGTACGGGGCAGAAACCTGGAGGTTTACGAAAATGGTTCTGCTTAAACTGAGGACGACGCAACGAGATATGGGAAGAAGGATGATAGGTGTAACGTTAAGTGGTAAGAAAAGAGCAGAATGTGTGAGGGAGCAAACGCGAGGTAATGGCATCTTAATCGAAATCAAGAAAAAGAAATGGGCAGGACATATAATCAGGAGGGAAGATAACCGATGGTCATTAAGGATTACGGACTGGATTCTAAGGGAAGGGAAGCGTAGCAGGGGGTGGCAGAAACTTAGGTGGGCGGATGTGATTACGAAGTTTGCAGGGACAACATGGCCACATTTAGTACATGATCGCGATAGTTGGAGAAATATGGGAGAGGCCTTTGCCCTGCAGTGGGCGTAACCAGGCTGATGATGATGATGACATATCTCACTGTCTTTCCTAGAAGCGTTTTCATACGGAGTTGATAGATGACAGGAGCTTCTTCTCAATTTTTTACGGCTTTATGCATTCTATGTGAACTTGATGTCCAGAGATGCCTTTGCCTTTAAACGCATGTGTTTATATCTGTGCTACGTATACGTGACACATATACGCCTACTTATGCGATTGCAACATAGAGAGTATTATAGTGGTTAATGATATGCAGTTTTATTGTAAATTAGATCAGAGATTTGGCCACCATTTCAGGTAACGCGAACGTTTGCTGGCATCTACCTCTACTAGAAGTATAAATGGTTACCGAGTAAAGAGTATTGGAAGGAGGTCAATCAGATGTTGGCCAACAATTCAAACAGCGCTTCTACATAGCGATGATCACTTCGATTGCCTATCCTAGTAGGAAATCACGTACGGGTGATTTTTCTATAATTCACTTGCCCTGTCTGGAGCGCCTTTTCTTAGTCCCGATAACAATGAAACACATCCTTTCATACACAACAGATTGCATGGTCGCATTGACTGCGCACAGTCTTTTAAGCAAGGTGTTCGTGCTTTACAACAAATCCCTTCGCTCCAGCGCGCAATGAGTGAGTTTTAATTCTCGCTTCATATGTCTTCTCGCCCTCTCCCAAAAAGTAAGCGGCAACAATATCGAAGAAAATCCGAAACCAATTTTAACTCAGATAAACAACGTGTCAAAGGGGGCAGAGGCCGCACCGGAAAAGCCAAGCCAGCTCGTTTATTTACAGTATTTGTGCAATGACGGCGGATAAAACAGGGTTGAAAGTAACGTTAGAGTAATCGATTACTTTTTAGCAATGGCTCAGTTCTTTTCGTGAGGCAGGTATTGTTAACGGTAATCAATAATATTTTTGTAGAGAAGTCATTCTGATCGTTTGCTTTATTTGGCTAATAAGTAGGAGTTTGGTGATCGTGCAGCATCAAGAACAAAGAGCTGGAGACCATAGATTCTACTGCCTATTCATCATTCTTCGTACGCTTATGGTATGCACAGTTCTAATACGCACAGTTCCATTAGACACAGTTCACCTGTTCTATAGACTATACATCGATTAGGGCTTTAGCATACTACACGTGTACTTGTTTATCTTTCTCGGGTGACCGCTTTTCACCGGCTAACATATGTTAAACGTATTTCGCTCAGCGCCGGACACGCCTGCACGCATGGGAAGTTTCTCAAATGTTATCGACGGTTGCATCTGTTGTCTGTGGTTGCCGAACATAGTGTTATCCGATTATACACACGAAGCGAACTCTGCAGAAATTTCTTGAAGACACGGAGTTCCAGCGGCTTCAGTGGAACCACGTCATCTATAAAAGCCTACGCGCTTGTCTCGCAGATCAGATGTTGACAATTACCACTTGTATCCGGGACTATAATTGTGCTTGGGTGTTGTTTTACGGTACAAGTTGGACCAATGAAGAGTAGGTTTCTGTACGTGCAGTTATACCACCATTTTGTTCTTCAAGGTCCCTGCAAAAGGACGATATGGCTGCGGATTGGCTGCGGACCAATAATGAAGCCGCTGTCAGCTGAATGAGGCGGTTGTTGAGCATTCGTGTATTAAAGGGGGCAACCGCTGGTTGCTAGTTTGGTATAAGAGGCAAACAGTGCATCTTGGCAGTTAAATAATGAGTCAGCTTGACTGTAAGTTGAACTACACCCATGTACTTATTCACATTAAGGGAAGTACCGTGGAGTACGAGTGCCAGCTTTCGAGAAAGGCAACGTAGCCATGTGTGTAGTGCGCCGTGTGGCCGCTTCTACGAAAGCGCGCTTTAAGAAATAAAGAATGGTTTATTCGAAATCCTTACGGCAGAACTATATAAAAGATACAAGCAATCCTTTTTCGTCCTAATGGCTTATCTGATCGTAGAAATTGCTACGACACCCGTTCGGGTTTCCTTTGTAGCAACTGCTACGAACGGGTGGATGCCTGATTTTCCCTTTATTGATTACGTCTTCCCAGCTTGCGGGTTTCCGCAGAACTATTACGTCTATTTCGAGGAGTGCGCTAGGCCTAACCTCATCGGGTCAATGCAATAGACATTCGCTCAAACTGTGTTTGCGGCTCGTGAAGACTGAAGCGTGCGCATCCTGCAATGCATCACCAATTTTCTACCATCATTCTGTCGTTTACAGGGAAGTAACTTCTCGAGAGACAGCAATATCTATCGCGAGAACCCGCCTCACAATTTTCTACTTCTCGACGATGTCGTCTGCCATTATTTCCCAGCATGCCCTGCCTATACTGCTACTCACGTCATAAAACAATGTGGCCAATAATCGTGGAGAAGACAAAGTATGTGGTTTCAGGCAATTGATGCAGTTAATTTGTAACAAAATCTGCGGAACCCTCCGCCGTGCTGGTTCGAAAAGTTGACCGACGCGCTTGTGAAGAGGAACGTCGCTAGGAAATTTCACTGTTACCTGTTGAACTCGAAAAAGGTAAACAGCTAATCCCCGTATAATCAGTGTAGTTCAGTATGTAGTGGAAGTGGTATAGGACATAGTAATTACTGCATCCTTAATATTTCTTTTTCTTCTTCGTCGTTAACGCTTTGCATCAGCTATGCGAAATTGACTCAATATACAGCCGGCACCCAGTTCGCTTGGCGTAAAGGAAAACAGCCTAAAGCGTAGCATATCTTTTTCTATTAATTGTACGTAGACAAATGCTGCAACTTTGCATAGTCACTTATCAATGACAGTGTGGTCAATACTGAATAATTTGTTAGGTATACGTGTGAAATACCGTTTTGATCAAACAACTATTGCCCTTGTCGTGACAGCGAAATTGAAGCGGTAACTAGCCCTACTTACGCGGTGTCCAGCAGCAAAAATTCCTCTAAATTAACCTGAGTTCCACCTAAAAGTCCTCCACGAAGGCTGCGTCGAGCAATGCAAGAAAAGTTCAAGCGGAACACCTTTGTTCTTAGTGACAGATTATGAGCACGAATACACCAAATGTAGTGCTTGTCTCGCAATTTCTTTTGAGCACAGCAGCACTGACGTTGACATTGCAAATTTCTGCAACTGAGCAATTAGCCCACGAGCGTATAAATAAGTAATTAACACATATTTGTTATTTCTCTAGATAATTGCTAATTGCCTATTTCCCCAAGGAAATATAATCTCTACGGCGTTGCCTCAGAAAAACTTTGTTATTTCAACTTGAAACATATGTAATATAGGCCGATGTAACTTCCATATTATGGCGCCAAATAACACCAATGTTACATTCCAACTTTATTAAATTGTAGTAGAAAGAGTATATAGAACACTGCAGATTTCAGCTGCAGTGTTCTGAACATGAAAAAATTCTCCTTCTGAAAAAAATGGCCTGAATACTTTCTGCTAGGGTATTGTTTGCTTAATATGATATCTTTGCGCTAGCTTTACTTTTGTGCACCAAGTGTCAGAAGAATAATTCGCTCTGAATCCTAACCCTATTTCTTCATAAGAAACAAACTAGAGAGGTGGCAGGGTTCGGTGTTAAGACTCAGCCGTAGCACAGATAGTTGCCGTCCTGTTCATTTGTGTATAGCTTTGCGACAACATTCCTTAATTTCATGATTTACTTCTGCATGTAGTGCACACCAAATGCTATAAGATGCTATAAGCAGCAGCATCTGACTTGCCATAGAGATAGGTAAATTTGTTTTCAAGTGAAACAAAACTGATGGTAACCAGCACTGTCATCCCGACCGACTGTGTCAATAGCCAGAATTAGCGACATATTCCAACGTGGATGGAGCCAGGAGCCTCACACAAACTGCACTCATTCTATGTAACGAAACCACCATACAGCCTCTGGGATCTTTGAGAAAGTTCTTCTTATTTCCTAAAGGTATCTGCGCATATGCAGAAGGCGATTAAAAAATACTGAGAAAAAATATTGGCCGCAGAAGTTTTTATTTTCATATTTTCTTTTTGTCATTGAAGAATGATAGTATTCGTTTTCTTGCTCTGCAATATGCATTGGCTAATCTAGTATGTAGCTTGATGGAGCACTAATGTACGACCACCTATTGGTTGTTCTGCTGAACGTATTACACGAAAAGCTGGACTAAAAAGGGGCAGTAACAAAGGTACGTATTTGTTTTTACGATTGAACTTTGCAGGGCTCCAATTATTCAAATAATTATTAGAAGAACATTCATTTACAAGTAACAGGTACGTGTGGAGAACGTGTAAAAAAACGTCTATTTTTGGGAAAGATTGGATGTTTATTTATAGTATCATCTCGTACTATTTACGAGTGACTGATTGACTCATTGATTGATTGGTTCAATCATTGAAATATTTATTAAAAGGATGGCCTGTGGCCTAAGTTGGGGTAGGGGATCAGGTGAAAGGAAGGGTATGTGCCTCCTTATCGTAGGACAGCCTAGCGTTAATTCTTCTGGTGGCACCTTCTTGCAGTGCGACCAAGTCTTCGCACGACTCCCCCCTTAGAGGTCGGGTGTGCTTGTCACTGAGGCTGGCTGTAGCAGGACAGCAACAGATCAGATGTTTCATGTCGATGTTGATTGCAAGGCTATTGGGGCATTTCACTTG
Source organism: Dermacentor andersoni (assembly GCF_023375885.2). Classification (NCBI taxonomy): domain Eukaryota; kingdom Metazoa; phylum Arthropoda; class Arachnida; order Ixodida; family Ixodidae; genus Dermacentor; species Dermacentor andersoni. The sequence continues at coordinate 55,510,325 of NC_092824.1, forward strand.
TGTTCTTCTCCACTTGCTCAGAACATCCGGTGCAATGAATGTTTTAGCTCTTGTCTTGAGGAAGAGAACCTGGGCTCCTCTGGCTAGGCCTGTGCGAATGGGAGGAGTCATGCTAGGAGTGGACTCGCACAGTACAGCCTTACTCTCGTCGTTCGCTTCAGGTCTGGCACAATGACCGATGACGGGGAGCTATTAGTATGTTCAAGCAATGGTCGGCTCACAATAATGCTGTGATGGCGGTCCTCCCTAATTTTATCGCATGCAGCATCATGGGGCGCCCTGTTCCTCACTCCCTCCTACTGCTGGTGTGTGTCCAATATACGAGAAAGCGGACTCGTCTATTACGCCACCGTTGGCCGCAGGCTTGTTTTATGTGTTGCGCTATGGTTGCGGTCTAGGATTAGGGGTTCAGTTCCTTTAGGATATCTTGACTGTCAGTGTGCATGTGAACCGGGGCTTTTGTGTGCCCATCGCTGAGTTTAATGGCTCCTTCGGTGGCAGTCCTGGGAGCATAGCCGCTCTAGGTCACGGCGCGTGCTTGGCCGTTTCTTTTTTTTTTTTGTAGTAAGCGTTAGCGCTATACACTTTGCCGGAACATTCATAGTATTGTAAGGCAGCGTCAATGTATGTTTTTGCTCCTTGTTGTCGGTGTTCCCTGCTTTCGCCTTGATGTTCGTGAGGATGGGTCTCGGTTCCGCAACCTTTATATCATCCCAGAGTGGAAGCAGTTGTTCCAGCTCTGGCAGGTGCAGGTTCCTGCCATGCCATCTAATTAGCTTTCGCGAACCATTCCACGTGTTCTTGAGTCTCGATTTGTTTACGGTGCTTGAAATGGTGCTTTTGCAGGTGCCGAACTAGATTACTGTACCATACAGAGTGAGGGTTAGTATCGCCTTGATTGCACGTCTCGTCTGAATCGCATCTCATCGTCTGGGACTGTGCGCCTACGCAGAGAAGAAACACGGCGGCGCCCTTGCAGTTGCCAATTCCAAAGTATGGGCGCCATGAGGAGCGTTTCTACTGAAGTTGACTAAATTAACTATATGGCTAAACGTTTCAGACTAGCTAGTCTGATAATCACCGCAGTAGCTTAATGATTAAGGCGTTGCACTGCGACGCTCAAGTGCACCCATTCAGTGGCGCCCACGGCAGCCGAATTTCGAATGTAGCAAGATGCTCGAAAATAAAATGAAGCCCTCGTGAACTCATAATTATTTTGATTCAGTTTAAGTACTCAACGTAGTTAAAGTTGCTGAAACATCTACCATTATCGCGTGATTCATAATTAAATCACGCTTTAGGTAAACCTCACAGTTAAGAATCTAGCGTTGTCCTCTGACAATATTCCAAGAGTGTCAGTTTCAGTCATTGCAAAAATTGAGTGAAAATGTGCGCTAACTTGATATCCGGCGTTTATCAGCCATTTTAACTCAGTATATTAAAAAATGTCTGCGTTACTTCGAGCTTACATGTCGCGAAAATAAGGCTCGTCTTACTTTAACTGCATGGTGAAAATTTAACATTTGTAGATGTCATTAGATTTGGAAGGAATACTGGGGCCTCGTATTCTCCCTATATTCATTTTTATGTGCAGTTTGTACGACTTCTCATATTCGTTAGTGAACTTAACGAAACCACATAGATTACATCGCTTGAAACTAAGGGGCCTATGTTGTGGGTAATGCACTAAGGAAGTCAAAGCGTATCAGTTAACTGCAGCCTTTCTAGTAAATTATGTACTTGAGCAGGACTGGAGCTTTCTAAGCGTGTTTGACAAACAGGCGCTACGAAATGCAGTGCTCTCTCTTCGCACAACTATTATGACGACCAAAATTAAATTTACTGAAAAGACGGGTTATACCATAGCCTTTGTGCATGCGAATTTCAGTGTGCCTGATTAAATCGGTACTTTTGTGAAAGAACAAGCCGCAGTTTCGAAGACAAGGCAAAGCATTTCGTTGTCATATGGACGTATTAAGCAATTACACAAATATCGTTCCCAGCTTTATTGGCCGTATTAGTCGCAGTAACTATTGACCTACTATATTAGCAAGCACAATGTAGCGCCGGCAATCGCAAACGTGAAGATCGCTGGCAAGGGGGAGAACTACTGCATGGCAGGGAACGCTTGCCTGAGTGCCGTTTGCACTGGTACAAAATCTTGTTATAACATGTACCTACCCCAGCGCTTACTCGAAATTCTCGATACTTCTGACGCATTTTAAACACTGAAGCAGGTCGTACTATCAGCGCGACAAATGCAGCAGGCGACAGCACCACGGACGCTGAGTGAACTGGTATTTCAATACAGCTCTTTTTTTGTGTTTACTAAAGACACTACCACTATAAACATTCCGCTACCTACTAACATATCGCATATGCCCCACATTGTGTTTTCGATAGATAGTATACTTACAGTCACTGAAAAACAAAACAAATTATGCACTCCTTCTGGTGTAGACGAATTTAACTCAAAGATCGCAATCAATACTAAGCATTTATCTGCGGCATGTTTCACTCTGTTGTTCTAGCTATTATTGTCTGCAGGTGCCTTACCTGATGATTGCGAAGTGGGAAAGGTCGTTCCAGTATTAAAAGCAGGTAACAAAGACTCGCCCTTAAACTACCGCTCCATTTCATTAACTAGTGCCTCTTACACAGTCATGGAAAATGTCATATACTCGCATATCATAAACTTTTCACACTCGCTAAACTTCTTTGAAGCTTCTCAGCACGTTTTTTGTAAAGAACTTTCATGTGAAACACAACTAACTTCACTCCTTGATGGTATGCACGTTAATATTCGTAACAACGTTTAAACCGATGCCATCTAATATGACTACTATAAAGCTTTCGACACAGTGCCTCATAACCGCTTACTAATAAAATTATCTAAATTAAATTTTGATGGTCACGTACTACAATGTATAAAGGAATTCCGTACTAATCGTTCGTCCTTATCAATACCTTCTGCAAATCCCTTCCTATTGCTTCATACGTCCATCGAGGCTCAGTCTAGGGACCACTTCTTTTCGTAATATACATTTGCGATGTTACGCTGCATGTACCTTGTACTATTCACATGTTCACCGATGATTGTGTGGTTTTCGTACTTGGACTAACATCTGTGACCGAGTATCACTCCAGAATGACCTTATTAACTTGCCAAATAGGTGCAACTGTTGGTAAATGACGTTCAGCCTTTACAAGCGCAAATTTATTTCAATTTCCCGCAGTCGTAGTTCTTATCGCTCAGCTTACACAACCGCAAGCGTCCCAGTGAAATAATTTCTATCCTATATGCGATTAGGCATAACCATAGAGTCTCACACAATAATTAGTGCCGGGAACTCTGGCGTTGGTGTCTGCGGTAGCTCCAATGCGTATGGTTGTAACACCATTGTGCATGTTTGCAGCGTCTTCTGCACTTTGAAGAGTGTAGATTGCTGTGAAGTTTATGGCAACGCAGGCATTTAAATCATTAAATATACAAAGCCACAAGAACGTCTGAATCGACAAGCACGAAGATCACGCAAATCCACGTACTTCCCATCATTCCCATGATGGGTTAGTGACTGCAGCGCTAGAGTTCCCTCTAGTATATTGTGGGAAACTCTATGGGCATAACCCTGTCCCACGACCTTAGCTGGAATGCGCATGCAACTGACATATTTCGTCAGCGAACGAGACCCTTGAATTCCTGAAACGTCACCTTTGTAATGCTCGACGACACGTGAAGCTACTCGCATACAAATCGTTGGCCAGACCACATCTAGAATATGCCGCCACCATCTGCAACTCCCACCAAACCTATACCGCCAATGCACTGCAAGCAGTTCAGAATTGGGTGACTAGATTCGTCTCCCCCCCCCCCCCCCCCATTCTACGCATTCATATAACATCAGCATTTCTCTCTTAAAGGCAGAATATAGATTGACACCTCTTCCGTTTCGTCAGCACAACGCCACGCTCTCTCTTTATCACCATTTTTTTACAGCTCGCTAAGCCGTCCACCTTCATTCCGCCATCGTCTTCATACATGTCACAGCGCATTAACCTCCAACCAGGCTCGTCCTCCAACGCGAACTTTCACTTTTCAAGCTTCATATTTTTCTCGGACTGCCAAAGATTAGACCGGCCTACGCTTCAATGTCGCGGCCATCACATATGACTAAGAATTTCCGGAAACTGTTAAAACTTGTATTTCACCCTAACACCTGCCTTTTCTTTCGTATACATGTTAAACACTCCTTATGAAATACCCGGAATGTGGTTCTTGTGATAATTGAATGAAATAAAATGATAAAGAATATTCATAACGAAAAGCGTACGCTTGGGCTGCATCTGGCTTCAACCTCTTTGCGACAAATGAGATTACGCGATCTCCGTGAATAAGCACGCGAGACGACGGAGCACGTGAATCGACCTGCCATCTCGGCTCGCCTATAAACTACGTCCCCGCCACAGATTACTCCAAGATACAGAGCGGCCAGCGTATGCGCTCAACTGCACGGAGCCGTTTCTACGTGTGCCAGGCCGGTGACTACAACAGTCAGCGCAGAAACTTATAAAGAAGAGAAATAAAGAGAGAATTTGTTTTAACAAAAATTATCTGTTTTTTTAAAGCAACCATTTCGGAAATTGTCTATAACTTTAGCCGTGGCTCAAGGGCATTGTGCGGCCGCTTCCTCGCTGCTATGGGAATTGCTGAGCAAACTCGCAGCTAATTTACATTGCAACCCGAAAAAAACCACAGCGCCAACTTCGACCAATCCAAGGTCACTAAATAAACAGGGCACCACGATAGGGACACGAAATGTAGCTTTGACACTTTGGGCGAGAAGCGGGAGAACTATGAGGAAAAGCTCAGAAAAATGGCAGGAGAGCCACTAACAGTGAAGCGTACTGCGATGTCCACTGGGATCCACTGCTCATCTTCGTTTTCGGTAGTATGTGTGGTTCCTTTTTCCTGAAGATGAAGAAAAAACGTGATCCCGAGTAACGAACTTTTCTTATGAGTTCCCTAATGGAACATCATCCAACTATAAGTAAGGCTGTTATTACTTTTCTACGGATATTTTTGTTTAAACGATTTAAATTTACTGAGATTCCAATGTATTTGTTGAAAACTGGGGACGTGGCATGTGTAATGTCTGCGAGAATTTTAACGCTTCTGAAAGTTTGAGCTTTACAAATGTTTACCGAACGTTTCTCTTCTACCTATCTTTTTGCAATAAACGAGGCGGCCGTGCTTCAATACATAAAGAAATCAGGTTGATTATTTTTGGTAGAAATAAGCGGAATCTTATAGGTAATGTGGGCTGCACATTTCAAGGTTTCTGACGTAATTAGAGTGTTTGCAGTGTATTACCTCTACAAACCTTCTGCATCATTATAGATGCCTTCTACGGACAATGCAGAATTTTGCCCCTCAATACTAACAAAACTACGAGAGTCATCGACATCCAATCTAATAAAAGTCAGTGCATCGCAGTCCCTATCGTGTAACAGAAGTTTCCTGCATTTGTAGAGACGGCAGCCTTTAGGGTGATCAGCAAGAGCTTTAAACCGTTTTACTTCCATTAGCTTCGCTGTTTGCCAGCGTCACCAAAAAAAACTATGTGTGACACAAAGTTCATATTATGTAGAAATGGGAGCATCTTTATGAGTAATGTTGGGGGATGGATTATTGTTTGTGGCTTAATAATATGGTTGCAAGTAATTACAGAAGCCTGTAATATTCTTTAAATTTTTGGCTTTACGGGACGACCACGTGATGCCCTCAGTGAATCAGTCGATTTGTTTATATTTTGGGGATACAGGCGATAGTAGGAGCGTGGTCTTGTGCCGACTAATTTAAATGTGAGTGCAGTAGCAGGGAAACTTGGTCCAGTTGGTGCACGTTTACACATGATCAAACAAAGAGGAAATTCATTCCATGATTGTTCCGGCTCTCAACCCATCTTCTGCGAGAGCACCATTTTCTCAACGCAACTGCATTTTCGTTTTCCCGCGTTTTTCCTGACACAGTAATCTCACCCACTATGAGGAACAGAACAAGGAGCCAACGGTTACAGAGTGGTTGATTGTCGGGAGGAGTGAGGTCGTAGAAAAGGGTGATAACATAAAGTAATTAGGAATTTGAAAAGTTATTCAATGATGCTTCGTATATAAACGAGAACAATAAACTAAACTGTGCAATGTATAAACGAGATGTGACTACCATTTGTGGCTTAGCCAACTTTGTACATATAATAGATTAGTTGATGTAAAGTTTCAAATACCAATATGAACAGACTGGCGCTCTCACACTCACCATATCCAACTTACCCCCCATTGATGTACTTGGAATTTAAAGCATTTTGTAACACTTTCTCCGCAATTGTCTGGCCAAAGGATTATGGTACGTTTTATTTTGTTCGAGTGGGTTGAACAGTTCAGAATTGGAATATACTCTTCTCATAAATTTTACTGCACCTTGTCTTTTTTCTTCTTTGGTGTTTTCATATGAACAAGTTGCTCTATGGAGACTGTTAAAAATTGGAGAACTTGGGTAATGCTGCCGTATTTTCTATTTATTTTTATACATATTTTAGGGCAACCTCTCTCCACCAGACCAACGTGTCGGCAGCGTGCCTTCGAGGATAAACCTCCGTCACGCAATTTTTCAAATTATTTCGTATTTTAAATGAATGTTTATGCCACAGTTGTTCATTCAGTTCTATTGACTGCATGCTTTTGGTGATCGATGAGTGGCATTGAAGGCTACGGTTGGGGAATTAATAATTAGGAGGACAGAACTTCTACTAGAAGAGACATCGCAAGCTAGATTACGAAGATTCACATGGAGATATCAATAAATGTATTTCTTCCTGCGTAAATTGGCAACATCGTTGTACCGGACTAATGATAGTTGCGAACACGCTACTACGAAAATCTTCAGATAAGTGGTGATTTCGAGGTCATAAAGAACGTCGTTACCCGTGCGTTCTCTAAGGTAACATGGGAGATTGTAAATGTAAAAGTCAAACGCTACCATGATTTTAATGCGTCTTGAATATTAGCGCAAAATATTCTTGGCTTTATATCAGGCTTTTCATGGTATGTAAGTGTCGCGTCTGTTTTGAAATGAAAATTCTGCGTGTACAGTGTGCATGCTGGATCAACGGGAAGTTTTGGCTGCACGGTTAAATAAATGTTGGGAAAATAAACACAATTACTATAAATAATTAATTTTCCTCCTAAAGGATGTGCGATTTCATGATATATTTATATTTATACTCCGCACAGGCCATAACTACAATATCGTATGTTGGTTATGCTTATCAACGACACCTTTCACAAGCTATGACGAAACTCAAACAGCAGTTCATACGAAAGTAGACCGTCCAAGCAAGAATGGTTCGGACAGTTTCATGCAGACAGACGTACGACAGGAACGGCATAATTAGGAGGAAGCAATAGCTCGGGAGTCTCAATAGATAAAGACTTGGGCATAGAAAAAATCGTTTTCCTGAGCAACCAATGCAGATATTTCAATGAAGCTTCCTGTCTTAGAAAACGTTAGAATGTAGGTACTGTAGAAGTCGACATCTTATTTAGATGGTGAACTATTTGCACAAAAATTATTGAAAATCACTTAAAGTGAAAAAAAAAATAACTCCGACGTAATTCAATTCCATGTAACCCAGATATAAAAACGAGAGCGTATTTCCGTAAATTGGAAATCAGAAGCCTAACTGGACAAAATTGATGTATTGTACATACATATGTAACGCTAATTTGCAAATTTGTGGGGTTTTTTGCCGCTCTGGAGCACAGCGCCCAAAGAGGCATACGCTGACAAATTGACAGCTAGCGTTCCACAAGCAATTTTTTTTTCTTTTTCTCTCAGAAGTGTCTGTAAAATATGTGTCGACACTATTTTTGGACATAGGCATTAATTTGAACATGATGTGTGTGGTAAGGCTTTCAGTGCACCATTTCAGTATGATTAACATGTGGACTTCTTTTATCAGAAGGCTGTGTCAGTGGATGTCAGGGTATTTCTATTGGCGAGGTATCCTTAAACTGCGACATAAAAGTCCCCGAAATTGTAATCAGTTGTCACTGTCACTGTCGAAGGAAATTGCGTAAGCTAATATTCTGCAAGTTAGCTAAGAAGCGATTTGTATTTTTCTGGGGTATGGGCAGGTGAGGAATTAGCGGTATAGCAACTTCCAATCCGTGTAGGGGTTTACATTTATATTTTTACCTACCTGAGGCAGACTCAAAGTTTAAGTTTACCTTCAGATTCTAACTTCATAAATTTAGAACAATTGAAAAAAGAAACCGTGAGTGGTAGTGATTTTTTCCCCAAAAGTTACGCACCTCGACCAGCTTATCCCTTCAAATTTACTTTTTCCAGACGCTTGTGAAAGAACAAATTTCTTGGGCATGCGGTTGGTTGTTTAATTATAATATGACGGTGAGGATTCCGTCATCTTTATATATGCCAAATACTGTAGGCATCGGACCCTTGATTTATATGGCAGCCTCGTCCTGTGAGCGTTTTTTCGAAAACTGGTAGAACCGTTTGCGAGCTTTGAGATTCGCATGATTGTGCCTTGGCTCTCTGGTATATGCATGCTTCTACATTTGATTTGGTTGATGATGCAACTGTGGCGTTAGAATTCTCACCATACATATTGTATCAGGTTGTATTGCAAGAAATGGGTCCCAGTCATACCACGTTATCTGCAACGTGAAGTGCGCGAAGCCTTTCACGCCATCGACCGACGGCCGGTCATCTAGGCTACCACAAGACTTAGGATAGAACGCGAAGTCACTGTTCCTGGCCTGGCCTGTCTTCAGCCATTGCGAAGTGTGTTGCATCCAGCGTTTATCGTCGAAGCCGCAAACGACCGAGAGTAGCTCCTTCTGGCTCTTTGCAGTTTCTGCCTTGTCCCGCTTCGCCTTTAGAAGTAGTTGGAAGAGATTTGCATGGTACTCTTCCCACGACCTCCCATGTTAAGCGTGGCATTGTGGCGGCTGTAGACCATCTAACACGCTACGCGCGGACAAGCTCTCTACTATTGGGGAGTGCTGCTGAAGCCGCCGACTTCTTTCTACGCAAGATTTTCTTACGCTGTGGTGATCCGCGCGTTCACCTCAGCAACTGTGACAACCTCTTTCTCACTTCTGTCCGTACCCGAAGCTCTGCGCGCCTCAAACATAATTACCAAGACGAGTTCCAGTTACCACCCGCAGACCAACGGCTTGACAAAGCGTTTTCATCGTACCCTCTCCGACATGATTGAGATCTACCTCCGCCCGACCTAAGGAACTGGAATGCAATCCTGCCGTTCGTGACATTCGCCTATAACACGGCTACGCATGGCACCACCGGCTTTTCACCTTTTTTCCTCACCTATGGCCGCTCACCTAGTTTCGTTCTTGGTGAATCTTTCCTTTGTACTCCTGTACCCCCAGGAGCTGGTTTCACGGAACAGTTGTATCTCGCCTCATCTCGCCCCTCCCCTCGCCAGCCTTAACTCCGGCATCTCCCAGGATGCTCGTAAGTCTCGTTACGACTCGACTCACCGCGCTGTGACTTTTTCGACTCGCGACGAAGTTCTTTGCACTCCTGTGCGCTTTCCCGGCTTATGAGATAAATTGCTCACGCGTTTTATTAGGCCTTACACAGTCATTGCTGAGACATCCCCTGTCCATTTCCGCGTCTCTCCGCTTATAACGCCGTCCGTTCACCGTTGCTGTGGGAGAGAGATAACGGATGTCTCTCGTTTAATGCCATATACTTTGACGCATATCATAATATATCCGTGCGGCCAGGCGGCCGCTTCCACAGCGAGAGGGAATTAGTGCGAGCGCAGGAGATGCCTAACTCTCAACTTCATCGCCTCTACATATCAACATCCATTGCACATCTTCTTCATCTGTATATATTATGAGGGAACGTATCCCGGCCACGGCGCCGGCATTTCAATGGGGGCGAAATGAGAAAACACCCGTGTACTTAGATTCAGGTGTACGTTAAAAAACCCCGGCCAGGTGGTCGGAATTTCTGGAGTCCTCTACCAAGGCGTGTGCTATAATCACAAAGTGGTGTGGGCAAGTAAAACCCCATAATTTATTTTGTATATCACCAGCTGCACAGCTTTACCCTCGTGATAGCAGCACGAGCTCGGCTGCAATAAACTGGTTCCTTACAATATGTCGCTTCCCGAATAAAGGGAGTGAGAAAAGCAGGCGACACTCTGACTTTTCTTTCTCCTTGCTGTTAAGTGTTCCGCAGCCTTGGTCGTGCTGGACCGCGGCAAACTAAGAAGGGGGACGCCGATACGCCGGCATTCAGCCATTCGGACAGAATGCACGCCGCGGCGTTAACGAATCTGGCAACGACGCCCGGCGGTGCCGTTGTTCTATAACGTCTTTTTTTTTTTTTTTTGAGAAGCGAGAGATGACAATGAATATAACTCACGGGTCCAGGGCACTTCCTTCCACCTACGTCATTTCTCTTTTCAAGTGGCCCCAACACTTGCGTAGCTCCTGCTCGGCGCTCGGGCGGACTCCATTTTTACATTTGAACACTCCTTCGGTCAGCGTATGTTTATTTTTTCTTCTCCCTTAGAGACACTGCATCAGCAGGCTTGTCTTCTAGTACGTCGCAATGTCTCATCTCGAGGTGTGCCAGAATTGACGGCTCCTCCGTGGTAAGGTTGGTTATTATTCTCTGAAACGTACCCACAACAAATCATGCAATACGGAAGCGATTCCGTGAACATATAAATAAACGAATAAATAATGAATTATATATATATATATATATATATATATATATATATATATATATATATATATATATATATAATATGTGGGTGTGTGTGTGTGTGTGTGTGTGTGTGTGTGTGTGTGTGTGTCTGTGTGTGTGTCTGTGTGTGTGTGTGTGTGTGTGTGTGTGTGAAGAGAAAGAGTGCGACGTACGTTGAATAAGCACAGTAAAGTTGATTGACATTTCGGCTGGTGGACCAGCCTGTGTTTATATGTGTTATGCTTACAAGGTGCGAATTTATCAGCATCGTGCAAGAGGAAGTGGACAAATATCTCGCGTCATCTCCGAAAACAGCAAACGAAGAAAAATTGGCTGCAGTTTAGCTCAGCTAACCCTGGATATGCAAAGCGAAAGCTTGGTTTAGCCTGGGGCTAAACCCCAAAATATGTTTTTATTCCAATCTCCTTACGTCACATTTGCGTAACCACCGACGCAAGCATCGGGCGGTAACCAGCACAGTTGTCTAAAGAGACCAATTAAAAGCTCTCCTCATTTATAGGAAGTCACTTTTGTTTCCTTTAAGAACGAATAACGTTGCCTACACGGAGCGGTCCGCCTTATCTATTTGTCTGACAAAAGGTGAGGAGCACGGTGAAGCTAAGAGGGATTCCATGGGGCCTAGCAAGTACACTGAAAATCAATAACAGAATCAAGAGGGTGGTGATTGCGTCCGCGATAGGGCCGTTTTCCCTTCCTTAGCTTGCGGTGGCTGGTTGAAAATCGCGGTGGCATGTAACGGAAGGTTAAGAATGCTGCTAAAATGGATCCTCAGGAAAGAAGAGTTCGCAGAGCGAGGTCGTAAACGTGCCGATATTCCTCGAAAACATTACACAAGGCCGCGCGAAAAGTTTTATAGTACGCAAATAAACCCATGCTCTCCGGCAGGTGTGAGTAGACAGTGCCTGAGATATCGGCGGTAGCCATACTTTATTCCTTTCGGAATGGGGCAGCCTGCGTCTATTGAGAAAACAATTCAGTTTTGCTCGACATATTAGTGCATCTTCAGCGCGTTCGAGTGACTCTGAGGCGGCGAGTTTTTGGCGGTTTTGGGACGTCCCGTGACAGTCAGGTGAAGTGGGTGGAGCCCTAAAGCTTTTGACCAATAGCGGAAGTCTAATGGCCAAAAGGCGTCGAATCAGAAATAACTGCGTTTATTTTGTTCGGTCCAATCATGCATGATCAGAGTGTACACGCCATTTGAGATGTGGAGCTATCGCGGTTTTCGTGATGTCACGTGATAGACAGGCGAAGTGGGGGTGGTTCAACAAGCTTTTGACCAATAGCGGAGGGCCCATTGCAGAATTGGAATAGAAAAGGTTCGAATAGCTTTATGTTATAAACCCCCTGGTTAAGCGTTGGTTTCACTTGGTCAACCTTTCTCTTAGTTGTAGTCACTATACTTAGTTGTACAATCATTGTTAAGCCAGCTATGACGGCTCTGTCTAAGTCGGTGGCTAGACATGACTGCTATTACGCTTGGGTAGACACGCATCGTTCGACAGTGCGACGCCTATAGTGCCCCATAAAAAGCCCAGTGATAGACGTGGAAAGATGCGCAGCGTCTAAGCACAAGTGGACAGGGTGCGAACGCGGTTGCTTCATTAATCACGACGCTGCGAGGCCTTTTGCATTCGCGACCTTAATCCAGTGAAGCAGCTTGCCATGGGGTATCCCCAGTTCCCCGATAGGGTCATCCTGCTTGGCAATATGGTCAACATCAGTAGCTGCAAAACAACATACTATTGCCACGTATAAAGCATGCATTTAGGTCATGCCATTAGTAGATAATCTTTGAAGTGCAGCCTATAAAATTGATTATTTGCGCAGAGTGCGAACAATAAGATCACGTTATGCTCACATTCCGAGAAACTTTCCACTCTTTTTCCCATTACATACCTTGATTGTCAAATCTGTCCTGAACTCCATCAATTTCGGGCAGCGCAGGCTGGTGCCCAAGCGTAACCACCTCTTGTCATTATAATTATATACCAGTATATTACCAGATGCTTGCAGGCTGAGGAGCAGCAACTCGCATCCTTTGCAGTCCTTACGATGCGTTTTCAGAAAGTTGGTGGCTGAAAAAAAAAACGCCTCGCTCTGAGTGATATGCAAATCTGGTTTGCATATCTGGTTTCCATGAAGGCACCTCACATAAGAGACCATACGTAACGTTCTTCAGACTTAGGAATTCACCTGATCAGTTAACATGACGAACATGCTGGCTGTGACAAATCCAGAATATGATTCGTGTGTCTTGGGTAATCACGTTATCACAAAAAGAAAAGATTTTGTACACAATCCGTCATTTGTTGAAGCTATAGGCAGAGTACAACCGAAAAAAAAACATGTAGTTCATGTGTCAAGACAAAACGCTTATTATTTAGCGCCGCCTTCAAAGATCGCCACTATTTGCATGGATGACGGCAGCGTAGCAACACCTGCCGTGGCCGTGCTGGTAGCGACGTTATGTCGCGCACGTTCACTGTCAAAAGGGTTGTCAATTCATATTGACATATGCGACGACACGGTGCCGACTCACTGCAGCTCTTCCGTGAGCCCCGAATCGGCTGCTTTGCCGCCCATTTGAAAAGCATATAAGTCAAAGAAATGCAGTTTGGATTACAACGCCGATGAAAGCGTAACACAATCTTTCAAGAAAGAGATCAAAACCTCTCCTCTAGATTTATCTTATTGAACTACTATCGACGCAAATGCTTGTCCTAGCGCTTTTTTCTACCTGACGCCGTGTTTCCCACGTATGCATGTTTCATTAAATATATTACTCGAATAATGACCTGAATAATGATACTTCTCCTCCAAGCCATTTGTCATCCTTGCTTCTTCATCGTATGGAATTTTCAGTATACCTGACGGCAATGGCAACGCATACTTGCAAAAACAAGCGAAGAATCACCTTCCAACTTCCTCCGTCACCATCACTGATCACCACGTGTTCAAGTCAGCACTCTGTGACCATGTGCTTCTTCATTAGCCCTCTTATTTATTACTGCCACTCCTCTCTGCAATGCTGTACGGCCCCGAGAGTAAGTGAAATGAAAATATATAGCTTCCTGTATAAAAAGAGTGAGGAAAGCAAGCGACACTCTGACTTATCTTGTTCGTGCTGAGTCGAGACAACAGTGCCAGCATTGCAGCGCAGCCGTGCCAGCCAGAGACGGGCGATACCGCAAACGCGTTGGAACGCTCGGTGCGTTGTTTTTGCGAGCCTTTCGGGCTCAATGCAAGCGGCACTCGCAGATTACGCGACTACGCCCGGCGGTGCCTTTCCTCTCTAACCTTTTTTTTGTTTTGTTTTGAGAAGCGAAAGATGTGGACAATTACAACTCAGTGGTCCCAATCTGCTCCATTGTGTTCGTGGCTCTGTCCCACTTGTGAAGTTGTCTGAACAGTTTCGTAGCTGCTGATCTCCTGTCTGCTTCTATTTCTCTTCCTTCTCGCTTAGGGACACCGCATCGATACGCTTGTTTTCTAGCACGTTGATATGCCTCGTCATGAAGTGAATGGGAATTCACCGCTGCTTCTCGGTAAAGTTGATTATTGTTTCCTGAAACATACCCAAAACAAATGTTCGAATAAGTAAGCGAACGGTTGAGTGAGTGAAAACTTTATCGTAAATGTTTGGCGATTTGGGCGGCGTGGGGCCATAAGCACCCCCCCCCTTGGTGACGGCCACGAGTCCTTGGACTCGGGCGGCGACCTCGGCGTGCCGGACGGCCCACAGTTGATCAGCCAGGTCGTGGCTTTGCAGGGCCGCCTCCCAAATCGCGCCTCGGTTCGAGACTGCCATGTCTACACCGTTCGTCGGGGACTCCTGCTTCTCGCTATACCGGTGCATGCCCACAGTGTGTGCTGCAGCGTAGCTCTGGCTCCGCACGCTTTACAATAGTCGGACGAATAAGTGTCGGGGTAGCAGATGTGAAGGATCGCCGAGTTCGTATATGTGTGCGTCTGCAATTGCCGCCTGACAACCGCCTGTTTCTTGTTTAGTTAGGCGTGCGGGGGTGGGTATTTGCATCTGTTCAATCTGTAGTGTTGCGTGATGTCTCTGAAAGTGGTCCTGCGATCCCCCGCGAACAGTTGAATAAATAAATAAATAAATAAATAAATAAATAAATAAATAAATAAATAGGCGCAACATTTGCCAGGCCCAAAGTTACAATATGTAAGATTGCATGAATTATGCCACAGAAAAACAAACAAACCACGTCGCATCAGCCAAAAAAGAAAACGAAAAAAGGAAGAAACCCGGCGACACATGTTGCCAGATGAGAGATGCACGACAGCTACCACTCGCTGTTTTCAGACTGCATTTCTTACGGCGTGCAAGAATGCACATTCGTTTTTATGTGTTTATTGTTTGAGGAACAAAATGTGATTCTTTTTTTTTTTTATGAATGAGCGATTTAGGGCTATGAAAAGTTTCTGGCCTCGCTCCCATGCTCTTTTCGTAACATGATAAGGCCGCCTTCAAGTTAGGGTGTCTTTTCATTCAAAAAGGCACGTTTCTGTATCATGCCTTGCCTTTTTCTCAACCTTATGCTTTCCTTACCGTTATAAAAGGGCGCCTTTCAGCGTTGAGATAAGGTCCGTTTGTCAATACGGGCATAAGTAAATGTCAGCGGCTGCACAAACATACATGTGCTTCCGCAAACTGTCTTTTCACACATTGAGCGCCGGAAAAACTATTGTGCTGTGGGCCCTAACAGTTTTGCTTTATACCAATCAAGCAAGAATTAAGCCCGGGAAAGGTTCTGAGGCAACCAAAGCACAGATAGTTGACGCCCTTTGCATTTGCGGCACCCACCTGTAATGGAATGCTTTGCTTTGGTAAGCAGTGCATTGTTTCGTAAATCTATGTACATAAAGAAAGCGGTTATGTAACCGAACTCGCCGTGATATAGTGCCAATGGAGCAGGAGTCATGATGAAAACTGCACTCTTGCTACGCCAAAAGACCTCCGATGGTATGCTGGAATACTTGCGTAACTTTTTCTTCATATTTAAAAGGATACTAAGAATATGCTAAAGGAGATCAAACAAACAGGTGTAAAATATCCGCGGATCATTGCTTTATTCCGAAATATTATTTTTTGCCAACCAATAAAAAAGAGCCGCTGTGGCTCAGGGCATGTGCTTGCCGGTTTTCTGTGCAATTACCGGTAGCGGCATACATTTCACCGGAACCTGTATCGTACTGTAAGGCAGCGTCAGTGTACAGTTTCTTTTATTGTAGATCTCCTCGCCTCTATAATGCTTTCTGTTCTCGGTGAAGCCTGCCTTCGCCTTTGATGTTCGTGGTGATTGGTCTGTGTTCCGTAAACCTTTTTACGTGTGAGGGCCGAAGGAGGTTGTTCAGCTCTGACGGATGCAGGTTCTTGCCATGCAACGTAGATAACAGTCGCTGCCCATTCCACGTACCCTTCAGCCTCGATTCGTTAACGATGCGTAAAGTCATACGTTTACAGACGCCTGTACAATTTGGTGCGGCCATACTGCGGGAGGCTCGCTATCTCCTTTGAATCACATCTCAGCGTCTGCGCGAGTGCATCTGTGCAGAGTAGCAACATGGCGGCGCCCTTGCAGATATCGATGTCAAAGAATAAGCACCACGAGGAGCTTTTCACCTGGTTTCGATTATGCTAACTCTGTGGCTAAACGTTTCAGACTTGCTAGTGTGCCATTCCACGTGCTCTTCAGCCTCGATTCGTTTACGGAGCGTTACAGGGTGCGTTTGCAAGCGCCAGGACAATTTGGCGCCACCATACTGGGGGAGGCTTGGTGGGGCGTTCACTGCGCGTCTCTTTTGAATCACATCTCATCGTCTGCGCCTCTGCGCCTGTGCAGATTAGCAAGATGACGATGCCCTTGCAATTGTCTATTTCAATGCTTGGGCGCCATGAGGAGCATTTCCGCTGGAGTTGATTATATTAACTTTGTGGCTAAACGTTTGAGACTTCCTAGTGTGATAAGCACCGCAGTAGCTTTCTAGCTGGGGAGTGTCACTTCTTTGTTTGTTTGCTGTGTTCACGTGATGTAAATTTAATCTGACGTTCATTGATTCTCTCGTTTCACTGAGATATTTTTTTTTTCTCGCAGAAAGAACATTGGAGCATATAACTCACATCGAAACTACTACCAGCAAAGCTAGTTTTCACTTCGTGTGTTTGCAATGTTCCAGCTTTTCCCGAAATTGACGCCCGGTACATGGAACCAATTGTTATCACTGTTGAAGGCATTAAATTACTCATTAGTAACCTCAAAATATCTACTTCAGCTGGTGCTGACAACATTAATTCCAAGATTTTAAAGAACAGCGTCGCTGCCTCAAGCAAGATATTATGACATATTTTTCAACAATGCCTAGCATCTGGAAAGTTACAAACAGATTGGTTAATAGGAAAAATAATTCCAATTCACAAATAAGGAGATGTTCATACACCTGGCAACTATCGGCCCATATCTTTAACCTGCATATGTTGTAAAATGCTCGAACACATGATCACTTCACACGTGTACAGCCACCTAGAAGCTCGCAATTTCTTTTTTTCTTATCAGCATGGTTTTGGGAAAGGATTTTCCTGTGACACAATTATTTTAACAAACGAGTGACTTGCACTTAAACATAGACTGCAACCTTCAAACTGACTGTATATTTCTTGACTTTTCTAAAGCTTTTGACCGCGTGCCCCACTGTCGCATAATTTCTAAATGATCTGCCCTACGACTTGACACTTTAACATTATCCTTGATTGGTAATTTTCTTTCTTTTCGTGAACAGTTTACTGTTAAGAATTTCTCTTCCCCGCCTTCTTTTGTTAGCGTGCCACAAGGCAGCCTCCTTGGCCCCTTACTCTTCTTAATCCACATTAAAGACTTGCCCACCCGAATTACTTCCTGCATGCGCCCTTTTGCATATGACTGCATAATCTACCGTCCTATTGACACAAGTGACTATCACTTGGCACTTCAAGCAGATCTTCACCTTATCGTTAACTGGTTTAACGAATGGCTCATGACACTAAACATTACAAAGTGCGAGGTGATGTGCTTCAATCGAAAATATGTAAATTCTAAATTTTTGTATCATCTTAATAACACTATGCTTTCTCCCACTTCATGATACAAATACCTTGGTGTTCTTCTCACAGGTAATATTTCATGAGTCCCAAGAATCACTTCTACATGCGCCAAAGCATCACGTTCTCTTGGCCATCTGCGACGCAACTTGCGAAATGCCCCGCCAAACATTCCAGAACTCGCTTTCCAAACATTTATCTTGCCATAGTTAGAATTTGCGTCCTGAATTTGGTCCCCTCATCAAAATTACCCTAATAAATATGACCGAAATTATACAATATAGAGCAGCCCAGTTGATATCACGTAAGCACGGCAAGAACTCAAGCATTACACAAATTAAACTAAACCTTCTGTTGCCGCCATTAGATGTCCTCTGCAACATCGCTCTTCTGTGCTTTTTTCACAAATATATTTACACTAATAAACGAACCCGGTTACAACTGCAAATACCCCACTCTTTTTCACGCAGATTACATAATCAATTCAGTTTAACGCGCGTATACGGTAAAACAAATGAATTTAATGCATCTGCAATACCTCGTGCCATTCGTCTCTGGAATGGCCTCCCTGATAACATAGCCTCCATAGCTAATCCTGACACGTTCCGCTCTCAGTTCCTCACGCTTTTCCCATTTAATACCGTTCACGAGTGCCCAATCTAGTGTACTTCATCGCGTATTTTTACAATGTTGTATGCTATTTTCATGAACAGTATTCCTTTTGCTCTGCTAACAGTAAGAAGTGTTCTTGTGCCTTCAGATATTGCTTTGTATTCCCTGTGCCTTCAATATTGTGTCACACGGTAATCTTTTTATAACACTGTTCCTGTTGGAAATTTGTCCTTTTAATACCTTTTCTATTTAATATGCCCCCATTACTATACGCCCTGCCATAGGGCCTGTAAGGTTCTTTTGAATAAATGCCGCAAGGTTTCGCTAAACTGTGAGAAAGTGTCCCCGAACTTCTAATTAGTGGTCACTATCACAGTCGAGTGAAATTTCATAATATAATGCGGTGCAAGTCAGCTACATAGGCGATCGGTGTTTGCTTGGGGTATGGTCAGGTGAGCAAAAGGTGCCATATGAAATTGTAATGTGTATAGAGGTTTTCAGTTGCTTTTATATCTACGTAGCAATGAATGAGGCAAGCTGAAATTTCAAGTTTATCTTCAAATTGTAAGCTCAAAAATTTAGAAGGATTTAAAGAATGGGGGTAGCAGGATTTTATTACCCCAAAAATTTAGACACCTCGATCAGATTATCCTTTCATATGGACTTTCTTCTAGACGCTTGTGAAAAAGGACATTTCTTGGACATGAGGTTGGTTGTTTATTTCTAACACGGCAGTGACAATTCTTTCATATTTATATAGGCCAAATACTAGGTGTCGGACCCTTGGTTTATGTGGGAACCTCGCCGTGCGTTGGGTTTTCCGAAAACTGGAAGAATCGTTAGCAGTACTTTGAGATTCGCCTGAACGTGCTTCCGGGTCTCCTGTACATGCATGTTTCCACATTTGATTTCGCTGATGATGCAACTGTTGCGTTGAGATTCTTACCATACATATCGTACCAAGCTGTATTGAATTTCCCTCTTTTGGGTTGCCTGACAAAACCACATGATTATGAGGCACGTCGTAGCGGAGAACTCCTAATAAACATTGACCACCTGGTGTTGTTTATCCTGCCCACAATGCATTGGGCACGGCCGCTTCTGAATTTCGACCCCATTGAAATGCGGTCGCCGTGGCTGGATTTGCTCGCACGCCCTCGGCCTTACCGGCGCAAGGCCATAGCCCCTACGCCGCCACGGCGGGTGGCTGTTAACACTACCAAGCTAAATGGACTCACCATCAACCCTGCGGAAACGCGTTGGAAGTGAACCAAGGGCAGCACCTTGATTTCAAGTGTTGGCATGAGCGTTGCGTATTGGCGTACGCCCCGAGTCCTCTTTATCGGCTTTACCAACGGTAACGCTCGATTGGCTAAGACCCGACAGCGCATCCGTCCGTGTGTCTCACCAACATGTCGAGCCGTACTGCTGACTATTCCCGAACGTATGGAAGGTTCGGAACCTCCAAAGGCCCGACTTCTTTGGCGACTTAATCAATTCAAGCTGCATAATGAGGCTTTACATCGGTACGTTTATCGCGTCGACGGCAATAATTGGGTCCCACTCATATCACGTTCTCTGCAACGTGAGATACTCGAAGCATTTCACGATCATCCAACGGCCGGTTACCTAGGCTACCACAAGACTTGGGACAGAATACTAAATCGCTGCTCCTGACGTGGTCTGTCTTCAGCCGTTGCGAAGTATGTTGTATCCTGCGTTAATCGTCAAAGCCGCAAACGACCGACAACAGCTCCTTCTGGCTCTTTACAACCTCTGCCTTGTCCCGCTTCACCTTTAGAAGTACTCGGAAGAGATTTGCATGGTCCTCTCCCCATGACCTCACATGGTAATCGTTGGATTGTGACGACTGTCGACTAACACGCTAGGCGGGGACAACCTATCTACAATTGGGGAGTTCTGCTGAAGCCGCCAATTTCTTTCTGCGCAACATTTTCTTACGCAATGACGCTCCGCACGTTCACCTCTACAACTGCGGCAAACTCTTCCTCCCTTCTGTCCTTGGCGAAGTTCTGCGCGCTTCAAATACAATTCACAAGACGACTTCCACTTACCACCGGCATACCAACGGCTTGACGGAGCGTTTTCATCGTACCCTCTCCGACATGATTGCGATCTACATCCGCCCCGACCACACGAAGTGAGATGCAATCCTGCCGTTCGTGACATTCGCCTATAAAACGGCTACGCAACGCACCACGGGCTTTTCAGCCTTTTCACTCGCCTGAGGCAGCTCACCAAGTTTCGTTTTCGAAGTACCGTTCCTTTCAACTCATGTATCCCCAGTAGCTCCTTTCTCGGAACAGTTCCGTCTTACGTAGCGGACGGCAGTCACGTCACCCGCCTTAACACCCGGCATATCCCAGGACGCTCGCAAGTCTCGTTACGACTCGACTCACAGTGCTGTGACTTTTTTATCCTGGCGACGACGTTCTTCTTTGCACTCCCGCACGCGTTCCTCACTTATGCGGAAAATTTCTGACGCGTATTATTGGTCCTTACGCGGTCATTGCGCAGACATCTTTTGTCAATTACCGCATCTCGCCTCTTAGAACGTGGTCCGTCCACCGCTGCCGCGGAAGATAGTGCATGCATCTCGTTTAAATATATATACTCGACGCATTGCATAGTACTTCCGCGCGGCCAGGCGGTCACTCCTCCACCGAGAGGAAATTATTGTGAGCGCAACACATGCCTGACATTTAACTTCCTCATCTCTACATATCATCATTTATTGTACATTTTTTTCGACTGTATATATCATAACCAGCTGCGCAGCTAAATCATCGTGGTAGCAGCCCGGCCTCGGCTCGAATAAAGCAGTTTCTTAGAATGTATTGCTTCCCGAATATAAGGAGTGACAAAAGCAGGCGACACATCGACTTATGTTTCTCTTTCCTGATAAGTGCTCCGCAACGTTGGTCGTGCTGGGCCGCGGCAGCCTAAGACGGGGGACACCGCAACGGTTGGCATTCAACCATTCGGGTTGAATGCACGCTGTGGCGCTAACAAATTTTTCGACAACGCCTGGCGGTGTCGTTGCTCTCCAACATTTCTTTTTTTTTTTTGGCTAGTTTTCCGAGAATCGAGAGATGTGAAGCAATATAACTCACGGGTTCGGACCATCCCCTTTGTGTCCGTGGCTATCGCCCTGCGCAATTTCAGTTTTCAAGTTGTCCCAACACTTGCGTAGCTGCTGGTCGGCGCTCGGGTGAAGTCCGTTTTTACATTTGAACTTTCCTTCTGTCTGCTTCCGTTTCTTTTCCTTCTCGATTAGGGACCCTGCATCAGCACGCTTGCTTTCTAGCATGTTGCAGTGTCTCCTCACGAAGACACCCGAATTGAGCACTTGTCCTCGGTAAAGTTGGTCATTGTTCTCTAAAACATACACACGAGAAATCCTCCAATAAGCAAGCGAAAGCTTTAAAAAAAGATGATGATTCGCAAATAAACAAATATACAAGTAAAGGAAATACACGCAAATTTTGCATCTCCACAAGATACAAAATTCGGGGAATCATGCAAGATAAGATGCAAACATATCTCGCCGCATCACCGAAAGAAGAAAACGAAAAAAATTGGCTGCGCTCTAGTTTAAATAATTCTAGACATGCTGAGAGAAAGCTTGTTTTAGCCTGGTTAAGTCTTGCTTCCACTTGGTCAACCTTTGATTTGGCTGTAATTATTATGCATAGAAGTCGGTGGTAACGCCGTTAAACAGGAAACCAGTAAGCTATCGCAGGAGACGAAAGATCTGATCAAGAAACGCCAATGTATGAAAGCCTATAACTCTACAGATAGAATAGAGCTGGCAGAACTTTCTAAGTTAATCAACAAGCGTAAGACAGCGGACATAAGGAACTAAAATATGGATAGAATTCAACAGGCTCTCAGGAACGGAGGAAGCCTAAAAGCAGTGAAGAAGACACTAGGAATAGGCAAGAATCAGATGTGTGCGTTAAGAGACAAAGCCGGCAATATCATTACTAATATGGATGAGATAGTTCAAGTGGCTGAGGAGTTCTATAGAGATTTATACAGTACCAGTGGCATCCACGACGATAATGGAAGAGAGAATAGTCTAGAGGAATTCGAAATCCCACAGGTAACACCGGGAGAAGTAAAGAAAGCCTTGGGAGCTATGCAAAGGGGGAAGGCAGCTGGGGAGGATCAGGTAACAGCAGATTTGTTGAAGGATGGTGGGCATATTGTTCTAGAGAAACTGGCTACCCTGTATACGCAACGCCTCAGGACTTCGAGCGTACCGGAATCTTGGAAAAACGCTAACATAATCCTAATGCATAAGAAAGGGGACGCCAAAGACTTGAAAAATTATAGACCGATCAGCTTACTGTCCGTTGCCTACAAAGTATTTACTAAGGTAATCGCAAATAGAATCAGGAATACCTTAGACTTCTTTCAACCAAAGGACCAGGCAGGATTCCGTAAAGGCTACTCAACAACAGACCATATTCACACTATCAATCAGGTGATAGAGAAATGTGCGGAATATAACCAACCCTTATATATAGCCTTCATTGATTACGAAAAAGCATTTGATTCAGTCGAAACCTCAGCAGTCATGAAGGCACTACGGAATCAGGGTGTAGATGAGCCATATGTAAAGATACTGGAAGATATCTACAGCGGTTCCACAGCCACCGTAATCCTCCACAAAGAAAGCAACAAAATCCCAATAAAGAAAGGCGTCAGACAGGGCGATACGATATCTCCAATGCTATTCACAGCATGTTTACAGGAGGTATTCAGAGGCCTGGAGTGGGAAGAATTGGGGATAAAAGTTGATGGAGAATACCTTAGCAACTTGCGTTTCGCTGATGATATTGCCTTGCTTAGTAACTCAGGAGACCAATTGCACTGCATGCTCAATGACCTGGAGAGGCAAAGTAGAAGGGTGGGTCTGAAAATAAATCTACAGAAAACTAAAGTAATGTTTAACAGTCTCGGAAGAGAACAGCAGTTTACGATAGGTAGCGAGGCACTGGAAGTGGTAAGGGAATACATCTACTTAGGGCAGGTAGTGACTACGGACCCGGATCATGAGACTGAAATAACCAGAAGAATAAGAATGGGCTGGGGTGCGTTTGGCAGGCATTCTCAAATCATGACCAGCAAGTTGCCACTATCCATCAAGAGGAAAGTGTATAACAGCTGTGTCTTACCAGTACTCACCTACGGGGCAGAAACCTGGAGGCTTACGAATAGGGTTCTGCTGAAATTGAGGACGACGCAACGAGCTATGGAAAGAAGAATGGTAGGTGTAAAGTTAAGGGATAAGAAAAGAGCAGATTGGGTGAGGGAACAAACGCGAGTTAATGATATCTTAGTTGAAATCAAGAAAAAGAAATGGGCATGGGCAGGACACGTAATGAGGAGGGAAGATAACCGATAGTCATTAAGGGTTACGGACTGGATTCCAAGGGAAGGGAAGCGTAGTAGGGGGAGGCAGAAAGTTAGGTGGGCGGATGAGATTAAGAAGTTTGCAGGGACAACATGGCCACAATTAGTACATGACCGGGGTAGCTGGAGAAGTATGGGAGAGGCCTTTGCCCTGCAGTGGGCGTAACTAGGCTGATGATGATGATGATGATGATGATGATGATGATACAATCCATCGTTAAGCCAGGTATGACGGCTGTGCCAAGGTCAGTGGCTACACGTGACTGTCATTAGGCTTGGGTAGACACACATTGTTCGACGGTGCGACGCATGTTGGGCCACAGGGAAGAGTAAGTGCTAGACAAGCAAAGAGACGACGCGAACATGCGCAGCGTCGATGCGCAAACGTAGAGGGCGCGAACGCGGTCGCTACGTTGATCTCGAAGGTGTGACGCCTGCTGCATGCCGGACCCTCTCCAGCGAAGCAGTTCACTGGGCGGTATGCGCGAGGTGGTCAGACGCCGCTTGGCGACGACGGCTCAAAGCCTATGGCTTCCTCTCAACGCTAGGAGAAGTGTCGGCCTCGCTCTCCCCCATGGCTCTCCTCGAGCTGACTAGAATCCCTGTACATGCTCCCGCAGGGAGCAGAGTTTCGCGTAGGTCCGCCATTGTGTTTCTGCTGCGTAGTTAAGCTGCTCCTCGAACGCGCAACAGACAAGTGCCGAGCGGTGTTCCATTTGCTTTCTTCTCTGCTGGTCGTGATCTACATGCGGCAATTGTTCGCAAGCGGCGAGCAAGATGAGACTTTTTAATGCAGGCTTCGCTCGAAGGATTGGCGCAGCCGGAGGGATGCGAACCCCCCGAAATTGTTAGTTTATACTTGCGTAAATACACGCACATATACAAACACACGCACGAACGTACATATAGAGCACTACACCCCTCGATCGCTCGAAATAAAATGATGTCTACGCCCGTGGCTCAAAACAGCTCAAAAATTCGCGTGCAAACGCGCGTTACCTTGCAAGAAAAAGCGGTGCAATGTTTTTCAGCATGCAGATGAAATTTCCTAGAGAAGGCCGGAATGCGAAAAATGTTTTAAAGTGTGGTAAAGAAAACTTCGGGCACGTGTGGTGGACCATTATGTGAGCACATTTTTATGTCAAAACCAGACGAATAATGATCGTGGCCAAAAAAACTATCGTTCCTACAGCTATGTCAGTGACCGTTAACCGTTACCATAATTCATCGTTAACCGCCATTCACAACTGCTCCTCGTTTTCGATATATACGGTACAGCGTTGATTTAAACGCATTTCAAATGTTCCCATACGCATATTTCATGCAAAGCTTATTTTAACGATTTATACCGCAAACTTAACAGCAGCGTCGTAGCAGCAAATATGCAAGTGGAAAAAAATTAAAGCTGCACGAGCTTCAAGATCAAATTTATTTCGTACAAGGGAATGGATGAGGAATAGGTGTTGGAAGCAGGGTATCAGTACTGGCCCTTGGGTCAGAATTCAAAGTCACTGGAGGTATTAAGAATAACAACAGGTTATTTTTATTGCACTAATCACATAAGATAGAAAACTTGCAAAGTAATATTTCACACATTGCATACTGTAATATGACAACACATTCTTGTTTATCTCTTCGCACTGCCCAGATTATTTACTATGACACAGCGATTATAAAACGTCGAAAAATAATTTTATAAAAAAAAAATCACCTACTGCGGGCGGTAACTGCTGAAGCCATCAAAGCTGTCTCCACAACGGGAGCGCACGATGTTTTCGCATACTACAAAACAATGAACACGAGTACATTAATCGACCTCACATGAAGTCAGAACGCCGACAACAAAAACACCGCAGTAGAGAAAAGCCGGGATGCAGCGTGAAAATTGTATCTGCTAGTATTTACTCTGTTTTGAACACGCTGTTATAGAGCCGCATAGACAGGACAATCGCAAAAACTACGCAGCGAATTGGGCGAGTTGGTAAGTTAACATTCTTGCGTATATGCGCAACACAACATAGATGTATCGTCCATTGTTTGTCCCGCGTCTGTGTGGCGTTGCACACTATATTCTAAAAATTGCGCAAGTGAAGAACCTCTCATTTCAGCGTGTACAGGAGTGTTACTCGACATAAATGCTGCTTTAGTGTAAACAAGGCGAACCTACCTATGTAAACAAGGCGAACGCACCTCGCATATCCTGGTCCCTTTCGGAGCTGGCCGGTCTCGTCCGTCCGCACGGAACTGCCTAAAAAGCTTTCCGACCATCCGTGCGATTTGTGCAGTGTGGTGCGCTGCACCCCATCATATTGGAATGCAACTGTCAAATTGTGTGTTTCGTACCACTTCACCAAAGTTATTAACCTACTATCGTCGAATAGCGTAGCTACAACCTGGAGCCAATAAGTGCAACGCACGCTTGACGGTCCACTGATTGCAATTTCGATGGCGCTCACAGAAACGAGTCGGTGCCGCGCCCGTAATGTTGGCTTCGTAGCCGCGCAGATGAACATTTGATATCGTTTTTGCATCACGTGATAACTCTCGGCAAATAGCGGTGCGAAAGGTGGCGCAAAAGTTATGCACAACTCTGCTACCTGCACGAGCATATACAGGAACACCAGAGCTGAATGGGCGGCGCACCATTCCTCTTAGCTAGGCGCGCGGCGAGTCACGTGGTCAGGCGGCAACCCGGCTGCGGAAAGTGCGTGCGCCAAGCCGACGCCGGCGGAGCAGTTCGGCGCGCCGAGTCACGTGATGCGTTGTGTTGTGCCGTACCACGTGCCTATCACCGAGGTGACGGAAGCTGTCACACTACGTGCACCACGTGCATATCTTAGGGGCGACGGGAGCTCCCACTTCTCCGCGACGAATCAAGAATCAATGCGAGTGACGTCAGCACCTGCCCCGCCTGGTTCCTGCCGACGAGGAATCGCCGAATGGGACTTAAAAGAGAGAGAGAGAGTCACCCCCAGCTGCCGAGTCGGTCTGTTGCGCTCTTGCACCTACGTGTACGCTATCGTCCACTACCTGCAACCTTTGTATAACGTTTTTCATTTCTTCTTCATCTCCGAAAAGAGTCCGTCTCTCATCCTACAACCCGAAGTCACAACTGTTGCCAAGGCTACGGCGAACCTGTGGTCAAATGAAGGTCACATTGCTGACGACGGTGAAACTTGACTCGACGCGGTGAGGAAAGCTTTCGGCTTAATGGAAACCGGGCAGCACGTGTTGCCAAATGAGAGATGCACGACAGCCACAACTCGCATTTTCTAAACTGCATTCTTCACGGCGCGTAATAATGCGTATTCCTTTTTTTTTTCATTGATAGTTTCGTGCAGCAAAATGTGATTCTTCTTAAAAATCACCGATTCAAAGCTATGAAACGTTCGTAGCCTCGCTCCCATGCTCATTTCTTGTGATAAGGCCGCGGTTCCTAAGTGTGCCTTTTCAAGCAAGAAGGCACGTTTTCGTAACACGTCTTGCCTTTTCCTCTAACCTATGCTCTCCTTACCATTACAAAAGTGCGCTTTTAGCTTTAAGGTGAGCTCGGTTTGTTAATGCGTGCCTAAATAAATAAATAAGAAATAAATGAAAAATAATTAATTAATAAAGTCATCAAGTGGTGAAGGCGCATTTCTGTTTCTTGAGGACGACAGACTTGTGTGAATGTCTGTGACTACTAATGAAATTTCTATTAGAACACACCCGTCAGCGAACTCACCGCTAATTTCCTTGTTTCCTTCCCCCCTCTGTGTCCCTGTCATCTTTGTTTTACCCTTTCCCATTCCCCCGGTGTAGGGTAGGCAACCGCACGTTATTCTCGTTTACCTCCCTGCTTTCTGCTTTTCTCTTTCCTCCGCCAAATAATTTTTAGCGGGTGCACAAACATTCCTTTCATCCAAGTAGTGTCGGAAAAAGTATTGTTCTGTGGGCATTAAGGCTTTTCCTCCATACGAAACAACCAACAAATAAGGACGGGTTCGGCGCTAGGAGACAGTCATAGCATAGATAGTTGAGGTCCTTTATCTTTGTGGCACCCATCTGTAATGGAATGGTTTGCTTTTGTAAACAGGGCATCTTTCGGTAAATTAATATACATTTCTTCACGTCAAGCAAAGAGGGCGTTAGCTGAAGACGAAAGTGCCTTATTGCCCATGGAGCCAGAATTATATTGAAAACTGGTCCCTTAGCTTTGCGACACCCATTTGTAATGGTATACTTTTGCTTTTGTAAGCGGTGAATTTTTTCGTAAATGCGTAGACCTGTCCTCAGGTGAAGCAAAGAGGGTATTAGAGGAGAACTCGAAGGCCTCATTGCCAACGGAGCCAGAGTTACAATGAAAACTACACTCAACAGCCACAGTTACTATGAAAACTTGTGCTTTATCTATTGCAGTGGTTGGCTTTTGTAAGCGGTGCATTTTTGCCTAAATGTCTACACCTGTGTTTAGAAAAAGTTTATTTCGACAAGAGACGATACGAACACTGAGTCATAATCACGACACAATTCCACCGGGACGATAACATGTAAGAAACGAAACACAGCACGTTTTCAACCTAAGTAATGTCGGAGTCCTCACGCACTAACATATAAACACATATACCTACGGAAAGGAACAGTTACACATAAACTAAATGCCACATGTGCACAATGCCTTCACCGAAACGCCACCGGAGGCATCGCCAATGAAGCCAGAGTTACAATGAAAACTGCACTCTTGCTACATCAAAAGACCGCCGTAAATGCGCTGGCTTTCCTCCATAACCTTCGCTTTATTTTTCAAAGTGTGCTGAGAATATGCGAATGGCGACCAAACAATAACGAGGCATCATTGCCGCAGCTTATGTCTTTATTTTGAAATTTTCCTTTTTCTGCATTGAAAAGTTCAGTATCGCTTTTTTTTTTTGCAAAATATGTTTTGTTGTCCACTACCTAGCTACATAGAGCGCCAATGTATGAAGTTCTTATGTTTTTACCGCTAAACGTATTAGAGCAAAAGCTTTCCCAAAAAACGTCGCCACAGCAAACACTGTTGGTACGACTAAATTTTGTAATGCTAAAAATACTAAAGAAATATTATTCAACAGCAATCGTTTGTAAGCATCATTTAAGTGCCCAAAAACGTGTAAACAGCACAGTCTCAATCTCGGAAAGATCGGAGGGTCGTTTATAAAATTCTCACGTAATATTTACAATTGGTTCATTGGTTCACTAATTCTTTGAAGCCTTTATTATGAAGGATTGCCAGTGGCCTAGGATATGGGTAAACGATCAGGAAAAAGGAAGGACGTCCGCCTCCTTAGCGAAGCACAGGAAAGCGTTGATTCTTGTGGTGGTGTCTCCTGGTGCGACCCAGTCGTCCCACGACGCCACACTTAGAGTTAGCGGGATTGAATCCCGGCCACTGCGGCCGCATTTCGATAGGGGCGAAGTGCGTAAACACCAGCTTACTTAGACTAAGGTGCCCATTACAAAACCCAAGGTAGTCCGAATTTCCGGATTCCAAAACGACGGCGTGCCTGAAGTGGTTTTCGCGCGTAAGACCCCAATTAAAATGATTAAAGGAAACATATCACATCATGCGAAGCCAACGAACAAACAGAACAAGGAAGACAGAAGGGAAATTACTTGTATTTACGAAGTTTTGTTTGTTGGCTTCTCATGATAAATAATAAAAATAGGGCCTCTTGGTTAACCCCCTTTCTTCTCGTTCTTACATTACGAGGGTCTCGAATCTGGCAACATTGATGCTTTCAGGCAGCATGTGCGGGCGTATTGACCAGTTGCCTTCACCCAGAAAGATCAGGTACTCCTGACGCCTACTGCAGAGAGGACGTTCCACGTCCGCTGCCACGGTTTGTGAGTGGTGGCGCTGGCTAACAATCCCGACGTTAGTTCCAGTAGCAACGCGTAAATCACCAAGAAAGTGGATGGGGAAACCGCAAAGCCGGTAGCTCAATTGGTTAGAGCATCGCATGCGTAATGCGTAGAGGGGGGATCGTTGCCCAGCTGCGGCAAGTTCTTTTTCATACACTTTCATTGCCATTCATTTACCATTTTTCTTAATTCACATGGTGGGTACAAGTAATTTCCCTTTGGTTTTCCTTCGTGTCTGTGCTTGTTGGCTTCTCATGAGATAATATAGCTATGTGTGATACAAATTTCACATTACGGAAAAATAGCAGCATTGTTTTGAGTAATCTGTTGGGATAGATATTTGTCTGCGGCTAAATATTGTGGTTGCAAATAATTACAGCAGCCTAGAATCTTCTGTACAATAATGGTTTATTCGAGGTGTCCACGTGATGTTCTCGGTGAATGAGTCGCCTTGTTTATATTTTTGGGATATATGGGAAAATAAGAGCACGAGTGATGTGCAGACTAAGTTCAAAATATGTGCGGTAGAAGGGAAACCGGGGATGTCGGCACACGTTTGCAGATGAAAAAAAAAAGATTGATTTCATAGTTCCTTCGGCATTCAAGTTATTATTTGCGACAAAACGATTCTCGCAATGCCATTTCATTTTCCTTTGCCAGCTATTTTTTGCCACTGCACTCTGCCCCCTACGAGGAACTGAACTAGGAGACAGCGGTTATAGCATGGTTGATTCTCGGGAGGCGTGACATAATGACATAAATTAATTAAGAATTTGAAAAGGTATTTAATGATGCTTAGTATTTAAACCACTACTATGAATCAAAACATGGAATTATTAAAAATGAGTGATTATCGTTGATGGCGTAGCGAACTTTCTCTATATAACATAATAAGTCATGTAAAGTTAGAAATATCAACATGAACAGGCTGGCACTCTCAACACTTCCCATGCACAATGGAGGCTACCTTGATTTAGTTGGATTTTCTGCTAACTTCGTTCGCAGTTGTCTGACCCAAGGATTATAGTACCTTTTTTTGTTGGGGTAGGTGAACAGCTTAGAATTGGAATATACTCGCTTCCGAAAATATTACTTCATCGCGTATTTCTTTTCTTTGTTATGTTCACATGGTCGAATTGCGTTGCGGTAAGTAATATAGCATTGGAAAACTCATGCAAGTTCGCCATATTTACTATTTCTAATCTCTATTTCTATGTATATATAATTTTCGGAGAACGTCTAAGTAACCACCAGGCCAATGTGTCGGCAGCGTGGGATTTGTGACTACATTCAAACATAAACTTTTTTTCATAATTTTTGAACTTCATGCGTATTTTAAGTCATTGTTATGCGACTGGCGGTCAGGGTGTTGTATTACAGACTTCTTGGTTCTCGGGCTCGATGAGTAGCATTGAAGTCCACGGTTAAAGATTAATTAACATTGAAGACAGAACTACTAGAAGTGATCTCAAGAGAAATATCACAAAGTTCCACATAGCGATTTGAAGGTAAGTATTGATTATCTCGTAGATTGACAGTATCGCTATACCGGGCTCATGATGGCAGTGAATCGGTGATGTGAAAATATTCAAATTACCGGTGCCGCCAATGTTGTAAACATCGTGTTTACCCGTGCATTGTCTAAGGTAACATGGGCGATTGGAAATGTAAAAGCCAAATGGTACCATGTTTTATAATGGTTCTTGAATATTAGTTCAAGGTATTCGTGGCTTTATATCAGGTGTTCCATGGAATGTCAGCCTCGCGTCTGGTTTCAAATGCAAATCGTGGAGGTACAGCATCCAAATAGAATAAAAGGATAGTTTTGGTTGCAAGAAAAAATAAATGTTATGAAACTGAACTCAGTGCCTACAATTCTTTTATTTTAATCTGAAGAAATATCATTTCATTATATGTTTATATTTATTTTCCGCACAGTTCACAAGTTTAATGTTGCACATTGGTTATGTTTATGAACGACAACGTTAACAAGATATGAACAAATTCAAAGAGCAGTTCTTGCAAAGGCACACTGTAGATGAAAGAATGGCGAGAAATGTTTCATGCCGACAGATATACGAGAGGAAATACATCTTTAGAATGGAACAATAGTTCCTGAGTGCCAATAGCTAAATATTTGTGCATAGAAAAATTATTTTTCTAGCTAACCTCTGTGCAGATTTTCATAAGGTTTGTTACCTTAGAAAATGTTAATATGTGGTTACTCTCAAAGGAGACGTTGCATTTAGGTTGTGACCTTTCTTTTGCGGCAACATATTAGAAACCCGCTAAAATGGAAGAAACTCTGACTTAATTTATTCCTACGTTATGCAGCTACATAAGCGAGAACATATTTCTGTATAGTGCGAATGATAATATGTCTAAACGGGACAAAATTGATGTATTGTATACAGCATTAAAATATACCTTTAATTTTTAAAGTTGTGGCATATTTCCCCGCGCTGTTGCACGGCAACCCAAAAAGCTTATGCTGAAAGAGGCACAGCGAGTGTTTAGCAATCTTTTTCTTTTCTGTCTCTGATGTTTTAGTAAAATGCGTGTCGCCCCTATTCCTGGAAGTAGGCATTGCCTAAATAATGATGCCTATGGCAAGTCTTTAGGTGCATCATTTGCATATGGTTAATATTTTGGTCTGGTTTTATCAGAATGTCGTGTCACGCTATTTCATGTCACAATGTTTCGCTAAACTGAGACGAAAGAAGTTGCCCAATTTCCACTCACTTATCGGCAACACTGTAGAGTGAAATTACATAACTTAGTTCGGCGCAAGTCAGCTACAGAAGAAATTTGTGTTTGTCTGGGGTATGGGCAGGTGAGGAATAAACGGTATATAAACTTGAAGACTGTGCAGGCGTTTTAATTTACTAATGTGTCTGCCTAGCAGTGAACGCCGCAAGGTGAAATTTGGAATTTACCTGCAAATTGTCAGCTCACAAATTTAGAAGGATTGAAGAAAAAAACGCAGTTACTGCGAATTCCTGACCCCACCGCCACCACCAATAAGTACTGCTCCTAGACGAGATTATCCGCTCCAAGTTAGTTTTTCTAGACGCTTATAAAAGAAGAAATTTCTAGTACATGCGATTTGTAGTTTGTTTTTCGGACGGCGGTGAAAATCGCGTCATCTTTATTTAAGCCATATACTAGGCGTCAGCCCCTTGATTCACATGGGAGCCTCACCCTGCTTTGCTTTTTCCGAAAAGAGGCAGAATCGTAAGCGGTGCGTTTGGACTCACGTGAACATGCTTTGGCTCTCCGATTTACGCATGTTTCTATATTTGATTTGGCTGATGGTGCAACTGTTGTGTTCACGTATGTGTAATGTATGCTACTCAAACGCTTGGTGACGTTTTGAAACCTCGCTCCACTCGCTCGAAGAGTACATGTCGGCTTTCTTAAAGTACTGCTACGGCCGCATAAATTTTATTTAGATAGCAAGTTATATACGACGCATCGGGCCATAAATGTAGTACCACGCCCGAGAAAGAGTGCAAGAAATGGTTAAAAATGCTTTATAAATTCTTAGGAATCCTGTCTACGAAGGCATGCGGATTCTTCAGCACAGCTGGTACTTCTCTTTTGCTTACTTATTTTGCTAGCCTATGCGTGTCCACCCATAGCCACCAATCATACACATATCACACAATTAAAAGGTACAGGTTTGGTAAATTGACCAATTATGTATTTATTTTCCAGGTAAATTGTATCAAGTTAGCCGAAACCCTGTCACAATGGTTTTCTTTTCGCGACACCAAACACTTTTAATTTCATTTCTTTAGTTTCCGTTTTTTTATGACCTTGACGCGAAGAGAAGGCGTCACCAATCTCTTCTAAAGCTAAGAATAATCTACTAAACGTAACCAATGATTACGAATGTTAACATGACCAAGTAGGCATTTCTTCTGCAGATATACGGAGTCACGGGAGCGACAGCTTTAGCTGGGCAACGAGGCCTCGAGTAACCACAGTTTTGTAAGCAGCGTGTTCGTGCTATAAAACACAACCGTTCAGTCCATCGCGCCACCCAGAGTGTCGCTGCAAACGTTGTCTCGAAAAAAAAAAAAAAAAAACAGGGAAGTCTATGTAAGAATAATTGAAAGCAATTCTTAGTTAGGAAAAACAACGTGTCAAAGGTTGCAGATACCGCGATGAAAACGCCAAGCGAGCTCCTTCTATTTACTGTATTTTTGCAATGAGCGAGGCGAAAAAGGGCAGAGAGTAACCTTAAGGTAGTCGAGAAATTTTTAGCAATTGCTCAAGTATTTTTAGAACTGTTTTTGTTAAACAACATCAATAACGGTTTTTAAACAAGTCAGTCTGATTGGTTACTTTATTTAGGTCACGTGCACAAGTTTCGCCAACTTACACCGTCCGAAACAGTGAGCAGAAGATCATACACACAAATGCATATGTATCATTCATTGTTCGTGCAGTTTTATTGTGCACAGCTCACTACATGGATAGAGCACACATAGATAAGGACATTCTGCGTACAACTGTCCAGTTAGGGAGCGCATAGTTTCCACGCATGAACACGCGTCAGTGTCAATACTGAAGCCATTTGTAGCTGAACGAAACGGTTGTTGAACGCTGCTGTAATCGAAGGGCCCCGGCTTGTTGCTCATTTGTGATTAGAGGCAAACAGTGCATCTCGCGAGCGAAATAATGAATCACCTTAACAATACATTCATTGCACCCATGTACGCAGCCGCATTTATTAATGCATATATTAATTAGAGCGGGTGTGACGTCACTCTCTGCTGTCTCGCTTCTCTTCTCCCGGCGCGCAACTGCTCAATCGCCCGCTCGCTTGCTCGGAACGGCTGTGCGCGTACGCTCGTTGCATCTTCTGACGTCAGCACCGGAGAGGGCGCGAAAGGTGTGCCATGTACGCCGCTTGCCCACCAGGTGGCGCGCGCGGCGCTTCCTTCTCGGCCTTCCTCATTTCTCGCCCGAACATCATGCCAGGGTAAAGGCGTTCGCTTGCTTAACCTAACGAGCACCAATGTCGAGGTGCGACTGCCACTAAGAGACACCTTGGTCTAAGATTAGAGTCACCTGCCATTTTTTTTTTATCGTAAAGGCTGATGCTTCACGTCAGATCAGCCATTAGCAGGCACACCCACCAACTCGAAGACTGTGCTAGGCCTTACCTTAACGGATGCATGCGAGTGACATTCGATCAAGCTGTATTTACGGCTCGTTAAGACTGAAGCTTGTGCATCGAACAATACATAACATCTTAACAACCATCATATAACCCTTTCACAGGGAGCGTAACTTCTCGCGACGGCAACATCTCGCGCCGAAACCGGTCTTACGATGCTCGACTTCGCGGCGGTGTCGTATGCCACTAATTATCGGCATGCTCGGCGTGCT
This sequence comes from Dermacentor andersoni, assembly GCF_023375885.2. Classification (NCBI taxonomy): domain Eukaryota; kingdom Metazoa; phylum Arthropoda; class Arachnida; order Ixodida; family Ixodidae; genus Dermacentor; species Dermacentor andersoni. The sequence continues at coordinate 55,545,586 of NC_092824.1, forward strand.
CCGTTATTTACATCAGAAGAAAACGTGGCCAATAAGTGTGGAGACGACAAGGTTCCAGGGCGAATATGAAAGTCCCCGTCCCTATCTTTGTTAGCCAAATTATGGCTGTAAATACGAAGTCAAGATATCAATTCCCAGTAGTGGACCTTCCTTGGACCAGCCCAGCCTTATATGCTGGAAGCCCCACGGCACGGCAATGCCGTCAGTTGTTGAAGATGGCTTAACAGGACGTCTTGTAGGGCGAGTTGGCCACAGTTCATCTTCGTTACTAGGCGCGAACACCCACAAGACACAAGCAAAGAGACGGGACAGAGCGCTCTGTCCCATCTCCTTCCTTGTGTCTTGTGTGTGTTCGCGCCTAACACCGAAGATGAGTAGAAGATGGCGGTAGTGCCTCACACGTGCACGGCATGGCGATAGCAACGAAGTGTGATTCGTTTTCTGCGGAACAAGGGAAAAACGCCCATCGAAATCCACAAGGAAATGCAGCCCACGCTTGGCGATAAGTGTTGCGCTTTGAAAAGTGTGAGGTGGTGGTGCTGTGAGTTAACGAAGGCCGTGGAGACTTGCATCACAAAGAACGTTCGGGGAGGCTGCGGGCGTGGATTACGTACGAAAACATTTTTCAAATTTGATTCTGTGATTGCACAAATGTCTGAACCGGTGTGGGGGGTATGTGCAAAAGTAGTGCAGGGTACGTAGAATAGTGTTCATATTTGTAGTTAGCTTCGTGCACCTTAATTTGGCTAATGAAAAATAGGGGCAAAGACTTTGTGGTTCCCCTCGAATGTGGTTTCACACAAATGATGAAATTCATTTGTAAAATAAGTCTGCTCAAATCTCAACCCAACGGTATTTAAAGTATGCACGCCGTTCAGGTGCAGAGGAACGTCTCCAGCCGATGTCACCGACATCCTTTGAATTACAGAATTCGCCGCACTAGGCATTCAAAGTTAAAAGGTTGATCACCGGGTAATCAATGAAGAATACTATTCAGGGATGGTGGCATCCATGGGATATGTACACCTTAGTAGCCTGATAGCTTATTTTATTTTTCATTGTTAATGTCTTGAATCAGCTAGCCTAATATATAGCAGGCACACAGTTCGTCATGGGAAAATGAAAGCAGCACAAATCATGTTTTTCTCTCAAATCTATGGAAGGAGATGCTGGCGCCTCGTATATTCAATTAACGATAAATGCGTTGTGAAGACTAAAGAATTTATTAGAAACACATGTCAATTAACTTCTTCATAAAATGGGCACTTTATTTGCGAGTTGCGAAGAGGCAGCTAGCCCTACTTACTCGCTACTCCTCGCAAAAATTTCTAACAAATAATGTGAGTTGTACTTAACAGAGGTCCAAGAAGCTTGCGTCAAATAATGCAGGTGAAAGTGGAACACCTTTGTTGTTTCTGACAAGATTGGAGGACGATTGAAACAGAAATGGTGCTAGTCTCGCAATTCCTAGTAAGGCGACGTTTATTGACGCTTATCGTACAAATTTCTGCAGCTGAGGCACGAGCACGAGAATGAATAAAAGAGAGCTAGTTACTACATCTGTGGTATTTCTCTTTCTCTGGCTAATAAGAAATTACTAACAGTAGATGTCTGCAGGGAAAGATATTGTTTATACTGTATTGCTAGCGAAATTTTTCGATCATTCTGCTAGTACCATGTGGAATAAGGAAGGGCGATGGCCTTGACCTAACGGTTCTAAATAAGAATAACGTTAATTTTCTACTTCATTTACTTGCGGCAGATAGCGTATATTGATCACTTTGGAAATATCGACAACCGTGTTCATTTGCGACCATGAAATAATAGCCCTCATTGCTTTTTGTCATGATGTTATATCCGAAATATCGTCACTTGAAACCTCAAGAATGTATTAGCTTAAGGCACGTATTCAGAAACAGTTCTGATACTTATGTTTTGCCTTCCTGATGTATTAGGTGCCTTAATACGTTTCATAAACAAACCTTACACTTTAAACTTTCCTTAATTTCAATTTCACTTCATTTTATTTCTATAAAGACCCTCATGTGAGGGTATTACATAAGGGGTGGGACACGTATGGGTTAACAACAGAATACCGACAAAAATTCGGAACAAGTTATAAAAAAAAATTTGGTTAAGGAACATAGATGGGCATGTGATGGCAGCAAGTTCTTGGGGAAGGCCGTTCTAGTCGCAAGCCGTCCGGGGGAAGAATGACGAAGAAAAAGTTTTTGTGCGTGCTCGTGGTCGAGATACCTGTTGCTGATGTCCGGTGCGAAGAGAGAAACGTGGTGGGGGAGGGCAGAGGTAGGGTTTCTGTGATAGCTCGGAATAAAAGAATTTATGACATAAGGCCAAACTAGAAATGTGGCGACGAAGTGCAAGAGTAGGTAGGTTGCACTGCGATTTCAAAGATGATATGCTGATATCAAAAGAGTACGAGGTATGAATGAATCTAGTGGCCCTGCTTTGAACTGATTCATGTGAATTAGCAAAGTATACTTGTTTCGGGGACTAGATGGGCGATGCGTATTCTAATTTTGATCGAACTAGTGATTTGTATGCGAGTAGCTTAACATGCAGGGGGGCAGAGTGGAGATAACGCTTTAAGAAGCCAAGCGTTTTGTTAGCAGATGAAAGAATATTCGCGATATGGCTATTCCACGTAAGGCCATGACTAAGATGAACACCGAGATATTTATATGATTGGACAAGGTCAATAGGAATGTTAGAGATAGTGTGGGGAAACAGGAGACGATTACTGTGACGGTAGAAAGATATATATTTGCATTTGTTTATATTAAGTGTCATTAGCCAGTCGTTGCACCAGTTTTGTACCAGACTTAAGTTATCTTGTAGGGATTGTTGGTTATAGGTGTCAACAACTGTTTTGTAAATAATGCAATCATCGGCGAACATCCGAATATGGCAATCTAATTTCTGAGGTAGGTAGTTAATATAAATTAAAAAGAAAAGAGGCCCTAGGGCGCATCCTTGGGGCTCCCCTGAGGAAACTGGTAATAAGTTAGACATTTGTTTATTAATGATGACTGATTGGGAGCGGTGAGTCAAGAATTGTTTTATCCATGCTAGTATGTCACAATGCAAGTTTAGGCTGGAAAGTTTCAGAAATAGGTGGTTATGGGGTACCTTGTCAAATGCCTTAGCAAAGTCGAGGAAGATTGCGTCAGTTTGGAGGTTAGGGTGAAGGTTGGCATGCAGGTCGTGAACGAAAATGGCTAGTTGAGTCTCACAGGAGTAACCTTTACGAAATTCATGCTGCGATGAATGAACTAAATTATTTGAGTCAAGAAACTGCATTGTTAAAGAGTAAATGACGTGGTCCATGAGCTTGCAGGGTATGCTGGTAAGTGATATAGGGCGGCAGTTAAGTGGTGAATCTTTTTTACCCGACTTGTGGACTGGGACGACCTTCCCCACTTTCCTATCGTGGGGTATGATACCTGTAGAAATGGACTGCGAGAATAGCAAGCACAAAAACTTGGCAGACGTGGGGCGAGTGTTTTTCAAGACCTTTGTATTGATTTGATCAATTCCGGTAGGTGAAGAAAGATTTAACTTATCTATAAGTAGGGATATGCCAGTTTCTGAGAACTTAACGGCTGGCATTGTATCTGTGGGGTCACTGGCTGTCATGAGGGGTGGTGGTTTTTGTTCTTTAGTGAATACAGATGCGAAGGCAGAATTAAATATGTTATCGCCCTCCACGTCTGAAATAACACGTCCAGAGTCGTCAGTCAGGGTAACAACGCGCGAAGAATGGGGGTTTAAAAGCTGCCAGAATTTAGTCGGTTTATCTGTAAGAATGTTTGACAAATCGATGTGGTAAAAGGAACGTTTAGCGTTTTTTACTGTGACCGAATACGCCTTTTCAGCAGCGTAATATTTTTCCCATGCGCAGTCTGTTCTGCTCAGTTTAGCAGTACGGAAAGGGCGTTTCTTTACGGAAAAGGCGTTTCAGAGTCTTGGTGAGCCATGGCTTGTGGTGGTTAGCGCGGAAAGTGCATTTGGGGATATGTTTATTAGTCATTTCATTCATTTTATGTTTAAACATTGACCAGTTTGTGTGGATGTCTTGTACGTCAAACGACCCCTGATATGATGGAAAAAAGGCCTCCAATTCCGCGTTGAAGCCCTCATAATTTCCTTTGTTGTAAAGAGAAATTGTTTCTTGGCAAGTTGCTTTTGTTATTGGGGTGAAGTTAAAGCATGCATGAATGACTTTATGATCGCTGATTTCACGGAGATAAGTAATAGCGTTGAGGCTGTCGGGGTAGCTAGATAGTATGAGGTCAAGAATGTTAGCAGTAGCTCCGGTGGTGCGTGTAGGCTGGGTTACTGGTTGGGATAGGTGAAAAGTTAAGCAGACATCCATAAATTCACGGGATTCTTCCTGTCTAAAACTAAGACAATGAGGGGCACACCAATATATGCCAGGATAGTGGAAATCCCCAAAAAGAAGGATGTGTGCCTTAGGGTGTCTAGTTTTAAGTTCGCTTAAAATGTTGTGCTGTTTACGGGGGAATTCGGGGCTATTGTGAGGGGGTCTATAACAAAAAAAAATTAATATATATACTGGTGTGGCGCGACAAAGGAGCCATAATATTTCAAGGTCTGATGAGATGTTGATGTGGGAATACTGTAGCTTATAGCTTGTAGCAATAAGGACGCCAGCCCCTCGAGAGTTTGTGCGATCTGCACGGAAAAGATTAAAGTTAGGTAGGTTGCAAACAACTTCAGCGTCGCTTATATTATCAGTCAGCAAGGTCTCTGTCAAGATGAGCAGGTTGCTGCCCGTTGAAGACACGAGGCTGCACACAAGATCGCCCTTTGGAAGCAGGCTGCGTATTTTGGTACAGATAACCGAGAGGCAAATATTTTCTCGAGGGGCGGTATCGCAAAGATTAGGTTTTTAACGATGGCGAGGTAAGTGCTATGCTATTTCCGTAACGTTTCTGTGGCAGCATCAAAGGTGTAGCGTTTCTTTCCGAGAAACAATGTCTTGTACCGCAGGGAGAACCGCAGGGTTTTTGCTTTTGCAAACGCGAAAAGGTGTTGGCGTGTTTTACGAACAGGAAGGGAAAAGTCTTCTCCGATGCCAAAATCGGTGCCCTTTAACTTGGGCCCGTTTGAGGGCACAGTTTCTTTTGTTTTAGAGGACAAAAATTTAACTATAATCAGCCGCTGACGGCCATCTTCGTAGCGGCCCAAACGATGTGCACGATCAATTTAAGATGGGTCCAAGGTTATCCGTAATTTGTCACGACAATGGCGGATTAGCAATTCTTCCGATTCAACAAACGTTTCACGCGAATTAGAATCCGAAAGGCCATAATATATCAAATTGTTGCGGCGTAACCTATTTTCGGCGTCATGTAACCGAGCTTCGAAGTTAGTAATAAGAGCAGCAGTCTTAGCGGATACAGATTGGGCACACTGCAGATCAGTTTTGAGCGTAGAGACATCCTGGAAAACACTTTCTAGGTCTGCTACGCGCTTGCTCAAATCAGAAATGGTTATGTCAATAGAACGCATCTGATGGTTAAGGTCCTGTACATCGGTGATTATTTGGTCCTGACCTGTTGACACCGTCTCCAGCTTAGGAAGAATACGGTCCAATTTGTCAGGACCAGGCTTCCTCTCTATATCGCCCGACAAGAGCAGGAGGGATTTTATAACACCAAACCATTCACGAGCGACAAAAATGCAACACTGCAGGCCCGGCAGCTGTACCAGACAGTAGTTATTAGTTTTTTTAGCGAAAAAACAGCATGGTTTACTGACCTGCATTGCGAAAGTCAGTGGATGAGGAGGCTGTGCCATGGCACAGCTACCGAGCCCACAGAGCGCAGGCGGGAGGCGGTGCTCTTTATACGCTGGTAGGAACGATGTTGTCGCTGCCGCTTGCGCTTTCCATCTGGTTTCGAGGATCCAGTGAGGGAGCGCGGCTTTCGTCGACGTTTCCGAGGCGCTCAAAACAAGGGCTCCGTAGTTCCTGTTGTAGAACGGCATTTCCACCTGTGGTAGGACGACCCAGGAAACGTTGAAGAGTGCTGGCAAGACGTAGGCGAAGGTAGGCACGAGTACCTGCATTGCGATGGTCGGTGGATGAGGAGGCTGTGTCATGGCACAGCTACCGAGCCCACACGTCGGCGAGAAAGTCATTGAACATGATCGAATGGACTTTTTCGACAATTAGCCAGTGCAGCACACCGTTTGCAACATGCAGGCTAATATGTTGATGTTCGCGCCTTTCGTCGAATTCGTCATCTGGAGCGCTGCCGGGCCCTTTTTGGCGCGGCCGAAATTTCTTGAGCACCATATATTATAATTTGTTTCGTCAACCTAAAAGTGGTCAAACCCAAGGTCGATTGGTTTGTAACCACTGCGCATGCTGTTTTCGATTCTTCTTCACATCGGAGCGGCTCCGGACCACGGGTCTCTGGGTCGCTAATATTATGGAGTAGGTGTGTGCGTCGAGGAGGCCGTTAATAGAAATGGTGCTGATTGTGAGGCCAGGGATTTCCGGTTCGACGGTCCGCTTGATATGTTTCAGCGTGAACGCTGGGATCTCGTCGACAGTCCTTGTTACGACGGCGCAAGTGTCGGCACCAAACTTTCTGATGGAGCCCCCGTTTTCAGGGACACTTCACGTTCTGTCGCTGGAATTGACCTTGCAGTTTTTAACTTTATGCCCAGCGTCTCGGCGACTTGTTTCAAATTCCCGCCGCGCCTTGAGACATCGACGATCCTTGATCGGTCGATGTCAGACACGCTGTTGCTTTTCTTTCTTGACTTATTTTGTTCATTGAAAGGACGGCCCCGCTTTCGCACGACGCTCGCCTGTTCGTCTGCAGGAGTCCCACCTTCCATCGGGGTCAGCTCAAGTAAAAATTAAGCACAACAGTAGCACCAGGAGCACATAACAAAAGGTCATTTCCACGGTCATAACTAAAGGTCAACTTTACACGGCCCATCAAACTACTATCCTTACTTTGCATGGGTGTGTACTAATTTGCTACACCAATCAATGCTTCAAATTTCAAGCGAAACAGAGACTTTTTGGATGCTTTATTCCGAGCTCACAACAATCATGCCTGTATTCGTGTTTTATGCAGTCACAGTTCTTCCGAAACTAAGTCTAACTGAGACGGAGCATTTGGCTATTGTATCTTCCACTGTGATTTATCCTTCACGCTGTTCACGGTTCTGTAAATATTGTCACGACCTACTAGGAGACGGGAAAGCCGGCGTAGAGGACGTATAAAAGTACGTTATCAGAGCACTCAACTTGACGTCATTGTCGTCTCTGTGTTTCTACCCGCGCGCTACTTCACTGTCGTTTTCATCGGCCGGCACATAAGTGCGGCGACCATATAGGATGTGGCATTTGCCCCTCCTTTGAAAAAATGACCTCGTCCCGATGCAAAGTTGAGGTCATGAGGAAAGGTATGGCTTCATACGAAGCACGAGCACAACCTCGGGCAGATGCCGCGGGCGTTTGGAGCAGTTATGACTGTCGGGGACAACTTCATAATTCACATCGCTGATGCGGCGCAGAACTGTGTACGGCGCGAGGTATCTTCGCAGGGGCTTCTCAGAGAGCCCCAGCCGACGAATTAGAGTACATACCCACATATGGTCGCCGACGTTGTACGTGAAGGGTCTGTGCCGAAGATTGTAATGTTTCGCATCTAGGTCCTGTTGTTCGTGGAGTTGTTCGTGGATTCGCAAACGCGTTAGCAGCCTGGCTTCCTATGCAGGTTGCGTAAACTCCTCGGCACCAGTCTCGTCGTCACCGCACTTGTGCGGCAGCACTGCGTCCAACATTGTTGTCACTTCCCAGCCGTAAACGAGTTCGAAAGGTGTCGACCATGTTGCATCTTGACAAGCCGTGTTATACACAAATGTAACATATGGTAAAATCTTGTCTGAGTTCTTGTGATCGGGGTCGATGTACATATTAATCATGTCTGCCCGAGTCTTGTTCAAACGCTTTGTCAGCCCGTTGGTTTGGGGATGATAAGCCGCGGTCTTTCGGTGAGTGGTACCACTTAGTCGCAAAACGGTATAAAGAAGCACAGCTGTTAACGCAGCACCTCTGTCTGGTATGACCAATTCAGGAGCGCCATGCATTAGGACGACGACTTCGGTGAAAAATCGCGCTGATTCGGCGCTGTCCCCGTTGGAGAGCACATGTTGCAGCGTGTCGAGTAAGATAATCGGTGACGAGAATTATCCACCTATTGCCGGCAGTAGACAGTGGAAACGGACCTAAAATGCCTATGCCCAATTTTTCGAATGGGCTTGCCGTATCTGAACAGGATACAGCAGTCCAGCTTGCTTGCCGGGTGGCGATTTGCGGCGCTGGCAACCCAGGCATGTCTGGATGTAACGTTTCACGGTCGCCGCAAGCCTCGGCAAGTAGAACCTTAACCTAATTCTTGCCAATTTGTGGGTATAGCCCAAGTTACCAGCGGTTGGCTTATTGTGACAGGCTTGTAGGCCTTAATCGTGAAGAGATACGGGAATGGCGAGTAGGTAGCTGCTGCCACTAGGTGAAAAGTTTTTTATAGAGAACGTCGTGGCGCAAGGAAAATGAAGACAGCCCTCTGACGAATAACCTCGGCACGCTGCTGGTTCTTCCGTCTAAGTAATAGAAAAGAGGAACACATCCTGCGTCCCCGCGTTGCTGGAATGAATTGGGGACAGTATCTAGCATGCCTCGAAGAGCCGGTTTATCATCGCCAATAACGACAGTCCCAACAGGAAACCGATAAAGGCAGTAGGCGTCGCTGTATCGTTTCTCTGATTTGTATACAACAGTTGCGCGCTGCAGCCGAAGACTCCTGCGCGCAAGCCCATGAGCTGCATCTATCATATTCGTCAGCTATCAAAGTGCATGATGATCACTGACAACGGTGAAATTCCGGCCATACGAATATGGGCGAAATTTCAGGGCGGCCCATAATAGTGCGAGACATTGTTCTACTGTAGTGGAGTGGTTAGCCTTGGTTCTCGATAGCATCCTGCTGGCGTAAGCAATCACTCTTTCGCTGCCGTCCTGCCGCTGTACAAGCACTGCATCCAGGCCGACATTACTCGCACCTGTATGAAGAATCGTCGGAGCGCCTTCATGAAGGTGTGCCAGCACAGGAGGCGCCTGGGCAGCCATTGCCGTAGGTCCTGAAATGCCCGTTGCTGCACTTCACCCCACACGATGGGGACATCTTCTCTTTTGAGATGTGTTAATGGCCATGCGAAGCTCGAAAATTCGGATGATGAAATTCCGAGATGAAATTTTAATTTGTCAGTTATACACGATATCACATTTTCAAGCAAAATTATGGCTGACATCGCCGACTGAGTAGTAGAGCGCTACGATGGAAGTGGTTCTTCAGGTTTACTTGTGAATACAGAAGAAAATGCTGTGTTGATGATGTCGGCACACACAGCGTTGCAGACAGTGTCACCATTATCGTCGGTTGAGGTGATGTCACGTGAACGTTGCGGATTTATAATTTGCCAAAATGTTTTGGGGTCATTGGTTATCGTTTCGGGTAAGTCTTTGCGAAGAAAGGAACGGATCGCACAATGGGCCGCAGATAAGTTTGCATCTTCAGTCGCCTTGTATGTTTCGCACGCTAGAGAACTTGGTCAAAGATTTGGTGCGCGCTAAAGCCACTGTTTCTTGTTTTTTCAATCTTTTGAGTGTTTTGGTAAACAAAGGAAACTCGCCATCAGCTTTCATGGTGCATTTTTGGATTTACCTCTTCGTTAGATCACTAATTTTAACCTTGAAGGTTGACCTATTAACGTGAATTGCGCTCCGACGGTGGCGAAGTATGAAATCTGGGAAAAGTAATTTAACTCATTATTTGTTGCTATGTAGTCAGCCTTAATATAGTTTAATTTTTTGGACACGTTCCTTCATTCGCGAGTAAAGATGATTGTGGCGTGAATACCATTCTGGTCTCTGATTTCTGTAAGGCAAGTAATCGAAGTTAACGTCTCCGGATGGCTAGTTAAAAATGATATCTAGAATGTTTTCTTATGCCTCTGGGACACATGTTGGCTTAGTTATTATTTTGGAATGATTAAAGTTAAGACCTGGGTTGACAATTTCGCGAAGTTCCTGAGGCAGCAAAATAAGAGGTAGATGGCCCCAGTGAGTAGATGTGTAGTTAGTTGATGAGTAGTTAGTCACAAAGAGAAATATTTCGCGCATTCACATACTTGGCTGTTCCCAACAAAACGTTGTTCAGCTTGCGGGGGAAGTCGGAACTATCATGGAGTGGTCTCTAGCGGGCACCAGTTAGTGTTGCTATCGGCGGAGTGCGGCAACATAGCCACAAGATCTCAAGGTCCGATGAGAGAATTACAAGAAAGAATATTACTTCCTTATTAGATGCAATTAAAAGACGTCCCACGCCAGAACCGCCACGCTCAGTGCGGAAGAGGTAAATATTCGGCAAATCGCCTAAAGCTTCGCAACGCTTATGTTAATGTTGAGGCACGTTTCAGCTAATACGAGTATGCTAGTGCCAGATGATGACACAAGTTTCGACGTAAGCTCTCCTTTTCGAAGTGAAGGTGCGTGTGCTTGTGAAAATTACCGAACACCAAGACTAATTAGGGAGTTGGTTCTTGGACGACGAATGGGACATGGGCACTGCGTAGAATGACGACGAACGGATGTGCGCTATGCGATTTCCTTAATTAATTGAAACGTCTCGTCAATGAAATGGCGCTTGGGACCAATATGCAGTGAGCTATACCAGAGCGAAAATCTTAGTTATCGTTTGCAAAGGCAACAATTTGTCAACGATTTTTGAACATCCCTGAAGATGTTCAAAAACATCCTCAGGGATGTTTTTGAACGCGGGGGGAATAATCTTCCCCGACGATGAAATGGGTTTCCTTTTTAAAATTTTGCCCCATTGGAAAGAATAACTTCTTTGGTCATGAATGCTCTGAACTTGACGATAACAGTGCGTTGGTCGTCCGGGTTGTGACGACTGAGTCAGTGAGTGCGCTCGATATCTTTAGGATCCAAAGTTACTTCAATGTGTTGAAAACAATTATAGATGATAAGGTTTTCAGATTCGGCAAATGCTTCCGGAGGGATTAGTGAACGATGCCATAAAAAATATGGCTATTTTTGTCTGAGCTCTTTTCAGCATCGTGAAGACGAAGCTTTAGGTCGTGAGCCAAAAGCGCTGTCTGCATAGCGGTTGAGGGAACTTTCTCAATCTCTATCTCGATTAGGAGGGGAGCCTGGCAATGTTCTTCAAGATCGGTGAGGCGAGTGTTAAAGTAACATATCGCTCTGTCTACGGAAAACATGCAAACATAGACTGCATGCAATTCATGGATTAGTGTTATCTGGCAAGCAGACACCTTTTTCCATTCAATCAGAGCATTATCCAACTTGTCATAATCAGGGTATGCTTTGATGTCACGAGCGAGTAGTAACGAAGCTGTACACTGTGGCAGCATTCGGCAGCAGCAGCAATAAAATATGAAGGGCTCGGAAGCTGTATGATCAAATTATTACAGGATTTTTTCGCAAATAAAGCTGTGCGCTTGACTAAACGGCATGATGAAGAAAGCCGGATTTGATCACTGTGCCATGGCACAGGCGCCGAGCCAACAGATCGCGGAAGGTAATTTCCGGTCGTTTTTAGGTAGCTGGCTGAGTGACGTTGTCGACAACACTTCCGAATCCGTCTCAAGGATCCAGCAGATCGAGCGCACTGAGTAGGCAGAGGTTTGCCGGCACTGTAGAAAGGTAGATACAAGTCGGCGGCGTTCCAAAAAAACTCGACTGGAGCCCAGCGAGTGCCCCGTGTTCAGAGAGTGCCCCGTGTTCAGAGGAACACGGCCAGCAGAAGGCAAGTTAAGGCACGCAACGGCATCTGCATGATGAAGAAAATCGGATTCATCAACTGTGCTGTGGCAAAGGCGCCTACTCGAGGCGCAGCTTCTCATCGACAGCATCTCAAATCCCTAGCTGTCACGAGCGAAGAATCAAGGAACATTTCCTTATAGTTTAAAATAGCGAGCTTACAGTGGATATCAGCAACACAAGATAGACTGTATTCGGCGAAAGGCGACCAAAGCAAACAAATTACAATGACTTTTGACTTTCACAACGCCAGTTACGCGCAAGTTGATGGACGCCGCGAACGTATAGAGAGCAGCACCTTTGCGTCGAAGCATAAATGGAAAGAGCTCCAACGCGGTCACTTGAGCTGCATTGATCTCGAAGATGCAAAGTGTGGTGTGCTACGAGGCTAGCGCATATCTCTACACAGGCAAGAAAACGCGCGAACATGCACAGCGACCCCCGCGGCGTCGAAGCAGAAACGGAACGGGCACGAACGCGGCGATTCTATTCTGCACCTCTAGAGAGAATCAAAATTTCGCACATTTGACACGCGGGGCATGTACGCTTGTGCAAAAAAAAAATATCAGTAGAAACACTAAACACTGATTACGGGTGGGAATGCAACAGCACTATATTCCCTTTGGCGAGATCTCTTTGTCCTCGTGTTTCTTGCCCGCGCAAGCTCTAGCCTGTGTTCTAAATGCGTCTCGGTAAGGCCAAACCAAATGCGCCAGGTCTTAGGAGTGTTAACGCGCTTGTTTCCCCACGAGGAGCTCACCACACGAAGGACCACTTAGGGGCATTCAGTTTGACATAATGCTTTGTATTTTATACGGTCATCACATGGCGCCACCTCGTGCCCATTGGCTGCGCCGTCACGTGCCTAACGACGAACCCACTAGGCCACACGTTTAGTCAGCCAGATGACTGCGACGTAAGGAGCGCAGTGACGCCCGCAGAAGGCACACCTTTAGTTAACGTGAACCGTGGTGCCGCCGTGGGGTCGGGAAAGAATCGATGCATCAGCTCGGTGCTGGTTACACCGAGCTGATGCATCGTGGTATACAATGAAAGCGAATACCGTTGTGACGCATTATGAGTCCATTTGGTCCCACGCAGATTACGCCAAGCTCACCTGTGGCGCAAAAAAATGAAAAAGCGGTGGCATCCGTGCACTCCGAGTTTGCCTTTCAATATATCTGACGCTGCTTTGCTATTATCTTGCTGTTCAAGCATTATTAAATGTGCCGTTAATGTGGAAGAGCTCCGTGTCCCGTGAGAATCAGCTGTCTTCGGCGTCGCATCTGTATAGGCTCCGAAGCTTGGGCTACGAAGCCGAACACTCAGATTGTTTCAAGACGGTTGGGCCAGTTTGGTTCGGATTCATAGTACGGTTTGTTACAGCGCGAAGCAAGACAAAGACGAAAGTTGTTTCAGATCTTCTTTCGTCCATGTCTTGTTTTGCACTGTAACGAACCTTACTATGAAACTCAGATTGTAGTCACCGTTTTGCCGTCTCATCCTTGCATCAGTCTTCATTTTAGGTAGATTCTCTTTCGATGTGCTTGCGAACTGTAGTTGCGTGCATCAAATGATTGTTTGCGTGCATCGGTGGCGAATGCAAACGCAGTGGCGTGTACAAACTTGGAGTCCCAGACGGCTGTCGTCGCGCCAAGCGGGGAGAAAGGGCTTATGACTGACGACTGGGCTAGTTTAAGACATTAAGAATTACGAAGGATAAAGATTAGAATAATTACAGCCACCAGCGAAACAGAACTTACCAACTCATGTGCGATCGGTGAAGCAGCTCAAGAAACAAGAGAGAGACGTCGTTCTAACTTCTTTGTCCATAACTTTACTGCAGTGCTCTTCGGCGCCCGTTCGGGCGTTGAGCTTCGGCGTTAGCGAGCGAACGAGCACAGCGAAGGATAAAAGAGCGAACGCGAAGGGCAGCAGGGTGTGAAAGACGGTGATAGCGGACAGTGGGCGAGGAGGAGAGTGCAACGAAACCATGTTGCAGAAAGCGGAGGAGGATGGCATCGCGAAAGCGTGAGAAAAAGAAAGCGCTGTGCCGCGCAAGACGGGCTCGGCAGTGACGACCGCTACGAGATGGTTCTCAAACAGCGCGCTATCGTCTGTTTACCGATCGCGTGCGGAGACCGCGTACACCTATACCATATATGGAAAAAATGCGCTGCTTGAGCGGAGGTCCGTATGCGGCGGCTGCTGTGAATCGCGCCTAAGCGCCACCCACCCGCTGCCTCTCGCAATCTCCCGATTAGCGAGGCAGTGCCGCTACACTTCGCTCCGTTTGTAATTTCTCGCACGAGCCAGATTGTGCGCGCCAGCGAATATACTGCAAAGGGAAAGCACGCATACATTTGGCATTAGGGAGTACCGTAATCATCGGTGAATTTTCTGCCCTAGAAAAATGGTATAACCTGGACCGAACCAGAAGGCGGGTCAATGTCTCGCAGCGGCATCGTCGCAATCTGCTGTGACGAAATGACTGGGCAATGAGCGCCGGCTGCAACTGCAACCCCAAATGCGGCGTCGCAGTTGAACACAGCGTCCAAAAGCTTTAGCTGCCACGAGATGAGAATGGGACAAACTTACAGCTCTCACTCGTCACGCAAGGAAGAAAATCATTAAATCTAGTGGCTGAAAGGAACATACACCTCACACAACTGCACCAGATCACGCTATGTGGGACGTCACGTGTACGTGCCAGTCGTGTCAGAGACCTGTAATACAGGTGAACGCCTTTAAATCGGAGTGCTTGGGTCCTCCGGAATTCTTCGTTACGCCGGAGACTACATAGTAATGTTCCCGCTGCGCACAACGCACACAAGAAAAGGAACAGAGTTATTCCTTAGTTATACAAGTCACCCTGTTCTAGAGACTCTCAGTATAGAGGTGCTAGAGTGTAGTCGGTGTAGGTATGAGAGATGCATGCCTACGGTTTGAACATCGCGTTGCTACGCCTGCGGCATCAGCGGTTCGATCCAACCATCTTTGCTAAGGTACAAGATATGAATTCTACTGATATTGGATCCGAATAATAGAAGCACATTCCTAGGTGTTATCGCTAATACCCATGCATCCACTCTGGTAACCTTTGTAGTCTTCTGACAAATACTTTTTTATGGTGTGGTTATCAAGATATTTGGAACAGTCTTTATCAACAGCTTCGATAGCAGCGAAAGGTTCTTTATATCTGCTACGCAAAGCCTGTAAATATCACAAATGCGATATTGAAAGTCATCTTTAGGAAAATCGCGCTTTTTCAGAGCCGAAAAAGATCACCGTAGATGCCGACCTTCATTTGCAAGAAAAATCGCTTTACGTAAATGTCACCGTGTAGGTGTGATGCGATACTTGCAGTGACCCACGTTGACGTCAACAAAGGTTTCCTAAAGAGCGGCAGATAACCTGTTTGTCCCTGAGGCACATGACCATTGGCCTCGTGGCTATATAGCCAGTGACATTTAAGTTATACATTTTTGATACATAGTGGGCGAATTCTGTTGTGCCATTTTCCTATTCACGTGATTAGGTACGTGACAATGTTATCGTGCCCAACAGAATAACACGTGGAATATAAAAGTTGGTGCTCCATGCCGGAGCTTCCCGCGTTGTGCTCTGCCGGCGGGGTGCATTTGCATCGCTATTTGCATAGATCTGTTATATATTACGTGATACCAGGAATCTGACCTGCTTTGTACAAGTGGGGACCTTTCTCAAATGCGGACACACGAAAGTGCATTTTCCGTAAATCAGACCTTAAAACCCGCTGTGCGAAATCACTGAAAGCCCTTCAGCGGAAGAGACTGCTGGCGACCAGTCCTTCTCAGCGGAGTTCTTTTAAATCAAGTACAGGCCGTCCAGAAGGCCCACGATATGGCGATAAAATTAAACCTTACTGTCCGACGTGGCAGGCGCCTGCGTCAACCTTAGGGCTGATCTTGAGGACGTGAATAAATTTCATCATATCATACCGTGAGCGCCGTCGTCCCGTCGTCTGCTTCACATACCTGTGCTCCGACTTCTGCAGTTCGCCAACGCGTCGCAGGCGCGTTTCTACGGCGGCCCGTTACCTATAAGCGCCCCTGAAAGTCATACGGCCAAAATCGATCACCCGAGATTATATTTCCTATTCGGTAACTTTAATAGATACTGTGACATGAGACAAACCTAGTTTTCAAAGAAGTGCGCTTCAGAGACGCTGTAGATATGCCGATGGCGAGAGACGAGAATACAAGCTCTGAGACTGTCGATGGAGCCAGCCAATCACGATATTCGCACTCGTGCTACGTTAAACAAACTCCATTCATGGCCTGGGATCATTACAGAGCTGTATCTTTATTTCCCAGAAATTCATGTACGTGTGCAACTGTTCATCAAACATTGTTTATGTAAAATATCCGCGGCGTCTATCTTTATATGAAAAGTTTTCTTTACCGTTGAAAAATGATAGTTTCCTCTTCTTTTATTTGGAAAGTATTCTTCGCCATCCACTACATACCTTGATCGCTCAAAAAGGTGCGACATCGTCATGAACTTATTGCTAAACTATTATAATAAACCAGGGCGTATAAAAACCGTCAATTGCAAAGGGCTGCCAAGGTGCTACCTCCAATATTTGTGATGCTCAAACTTTGCGAAAATCATATGCGAGAGCTAGCATTTACACGAGCAGATACGACTAGACAAGCTGCCTATACCAAAGCCAAGGGGAGGGATCCGCGTCAGATTGAAAAGGCACGTGGAGTTTCCATATACCAGAAAGCTTGCCTATCCTGATTTATAGGATTACGATACGCTCTAAGCAATGAAGTTTCAGTATAATCAGATAGGGGGGATGTTCCTACTAGGCAGCGGCAGCTGCGCCTTAATTCCGAGTCTAGCAATAACTGCTTTTCATTATTGACACTTCATTTAAACATACTTCCCCGATTTCCACATCGCTGCGCATCACACCACATGGTATCTAGCAGCAGAGCGAGACAGCCCTTGGAAAATTCAAATATGTTTAATAAGTTCGCTTGCTGTGGTAACTAGCATAGAAGAAATCACGGTGCTCTAGAAGGCTGTATATATAAGTGCCCGTAAAAACTACTAAGCCTTGCTCACGCTTCCAAGACTTACAGAATACCTGAACCAGCAGCCGGCATTGGTAAAAAGAAACACGCCTGGGATGGCATAAGCTGTGGTGAACATCTCAGCCGGATTTTGTACCAGTGCGCAACGCGCGGGTGTCCATAACGGAGCGTTAAGCCACCCTTTTTCTCGAAGAAGCGTGCGACCTGTCGGGCAGGGAACCGTCAGATTCGGGGTCAGTGGTGGAAACCTTTACAGCCATTGCTACCGGGAAAATTGTGAATAGCGAATTAACATCACATCAGACCATGACGTCATCAGGAATAGGAACAACGCGTCGTACATTTTCAATAATGTCACCAAAAACGTGGCGCACGTGGACGCCTCTTTTTCTAGCGACTGCTGAAATAATCTGGTGCAGGAAACCGGAAATCTTTTCCAGAAGTGAGCGAGCGGAGTCGACAATGGGTCGCATAGTAACACCTGGCGTGTATATCTTTCGTAGGCCACGAAGTGCAGGAGCTGATTCACTGTGGCAGAGCCGTCAGTAATAGTGTTTTGGCTGGGGCGGGACCTAACGGAAGGCGTGAGCTGAAAGTTGCAGTTTTCCTGTGGTATCAAGCGTCAGCCCAGTATAGGTGGTGGCGTCACTAACCAGTTGTCGCGTCGTCTTGGTGCAGTTGCCGTAATCAAGCAGAACGGTTAGTAAGATCTTGATGAGGGCTAGTTGGTTCACATTTGAACTGAGGTTCAACACCACGAATAAAACAAGGACAGAAGGAAACAAATACCACAAACAAGCGCTTCCAGTTGCGATGTTGCAAGAACACTTGCGCTTCTTTATCAGCCGGAAGAATGACGATGTCTGGATTGCTTCGAATCTGGTCGATAACCTCAGGTTCCGCTAGCGACTGCGTGGAGTTTGAAGAAGCGTTTCGAAGCCTAGAAAGTAGATTAATAACACGCCTGCCCGTTGAAAAAACGTTGTAGAAAAGTGATCGGCCTTCGCTTGTAGGTAGGTGGCTTGAAAGTTTTGGTCCTTGCACCAGAAAAAACCAAATTCATTATATAGCGAGCATGGCGGTCATGCTTGAAAATTACGGGGAGTCCCTCAAGGTAGACGAGCGGAAAGATGAGAATGGCGAGCAAATTGAGTCAATAGGCAGACACTGTGATCTGCATGCTAGGCTAAAGAAAATGCAGGATGTCCAGGACAAGCTTGTGAAGCGGATCGAAGAACTCAAAAACGAGCTCACTATGTAGTGTAATGAACGGAGGACGGCAGAAGAAAGACTCCACGCAGCCGACGAAACAGTGAACAGGGCCGTCATCACGAACGAAAATGGAAGTGATGGTGCTACACCGGTTGTGCCAACAAATTGCGTGGAATGCGAGGAACACGAGCCGTGGGTAACTGCAAGGATTTTTAATTATTTTGAAGGTACCACAAAAGCAAAGCGGGAACGTAAGAGTGAATGCCCAATATCAAATGCGAATAATAATAATAATAATATTTGGGGTTTTACGTGCCAAAACCACTTTCTTATTATGAGGCACGCCGTAGTGGAGGACTCCGGAAATTTTGACCACCTGGGGTTCTTTAACGTGTACCTAAATCTAAGCACACGGGTGTTTTCGCATTTCGCCCCCATCGAAATGCGGCCGCCGTGGCCGGGATTCGATGCCGCGACCTCGTGCTCAGCAGCCCAACACCATAGCCACTGAGCAACCACGGCGGGTGATATCAAATGCGAATCACACGGAAACGGTTCACACGGGGAAACAAGAACAGGCCTCGTCAATAGGAAACATTGAAAATGTCGTTATCGCCGGTGGCTCAATTCGGTTTACGTGATCAGAGGTAGTTCTGGAGTGTGCAAAAGGCGAGAAAGGACTGCCAGTAGGGACCTTTCTATTGCGTGCATTGTGTTATGTGAGAGAGCTAGCTAGAGGAAACGTTGCGGGAACGCATAGGGACATAACCTTGTAGTAGTAGCGGGCGGCCTCAAGACGTGCGAAACAGGAAAGCGGTGGTGTTACAACAGCGTTTGGCGAAAGGTGTAGACGACCTGAGCGTGATGTGCCGTCAGTCACCGATTGTGGTGCGCAAAGTGCCGGAGTTCCCTGTACTTGACACTAACGTACGAAGAGCAGTGTGGTAACTAATCAGGACATTTGGAAAGGGAGGTAAGTGAAAGGTTTGTGTGTTGTAGTAGTCAACAGGGAAGTGAAAATGTATGACGGCTTTCAAAGAGACTGAATGCACTTCACTCACCGGCTTTGACGAGAAGTGGGCAGGCAAGGGGCGCCCAGGACGCCAGTGTAAGTAGTAATAAAGAAGGCGCTCTGAGGGCACTTCAGGCTAGCATCACCGGCAACAACAGAAAATCGAGAAAAAAAGAAAGAAAAGAGCTCGGCTTGCAACAGGATACTCAGCCATGTAAGGTGGCTGAACAAAAGTGGTTAGGGATTGAGGAGCAGTTAAATAGAGACTAAATAGGCGTGTATGTGATTAAGGAGGCGCACCTTAGAGACCTGCAAGAGCAAGCAATGATTGATAATCGTGTTTGGCCACGTTGTAAAAGAACAAATTGGGAAAGAAAGGGAGGGGGAGTGCGAATGTTCATACATCCTGGAGTCAAATGAGAAAGACGAAACTCAGTGTCAAGATCATCCTTGGTTATCAGGCGCAGCCAGCCGAAATAGCTTCTCTAGCCTTGACTTATTTATGGACGCGTAAAAATTACCAAGGATTAAATCAGTAGTTAGGGCAATGCCTAAGCGCTGATATGAAGCGTGGCGGGAATGATAGCGGAGTTATCCTGTTGGTTGACATTAATGCTCACATAGAGGATCTAGACGGCAGTACCGACAACAACGAGAATTTTATGGTAGGTTTATGTGAACAACGTAACCTCGGGCACCTACTCGCACCTGCCAGACGGCATGGGTTTATTTGCGGACAATAAACCTTCTCGTGTAGCCGTGTAACGTTTTTGAGTACTTTCGGCACGTTCACGACCTCATTCTGCCAACTTTTCTTTGCTGATGATCCGTTTTAGCGCCATTCTTAAGCTTCCGCTGCATGCCGCCGCGATTGTCGACGAGCCACCGCAAGCTAAGTAAGGGAAAGCAGACCAATGGCAGACACCGGCACTACCCGCTTCATCCGGCTATAGATTTTCAGTGCACTGGCTCTGCCTCATCGAATCCCTCTCCACTTGAGCGTTCTCCTCGCCTCTTGTCAGCCGATTAGATATGATAAGCCGCTTAGTGTAGGCAATTGACGCTATTCGTTTTTCAAGCAAACAAAATTCAGATCCTATGAACGAGGAGAGCGTTTGATTGGTCTGTTCAGACAACCCTGCGGGTAACTGCCTGGTGCTTGCGTCGGTGGTTACGCAAATTTGACGTCAGGAGATTAGAATGAAAACATATTCGAATAGCTTTACCTTATAGGGCCCCTCATTATCATAAAAACGTGGCCGAAATGTGATGGCCAGATCACGCGAGAAGGCAGAGAAGGCAGAAGACAATTTGTCATCGATTACTCTCTGATGATAGAGTTTCTGATACGCTGGGAGAAATGATCATTGATGAGGAAGGATGTTGCAGCATAGGGAGTAGAAGAAAATGCATAATTTTGAAAATGGTATATGTTGTTGGGAAAGAGAGCAAAGAACAAAGAATTTCCAGTCCAAGTGTGAACGCTGAACTAACAAATGTAGTTGCAATAGCCGAGGAAAACTTGCCACATGGCCAAGTAATGAGTGGGAATATAGTTAGCTTTGAAATCTAATGACGACAGAAATGAGGACAGAGACGCAACATGCTTGCTGGAAAGGATACAGGAAACCGAAAAGTTGGCGGAACAGGGATATACGGGTAGCGATCACCGAACGACAGAAAGGATCACGAGAACATATGGAGGCATATAAAGTAAGGTGCCGCAGGTTGAAACAGACAGTAAATGAGCAATATACCGGGAGAGAAAGAAATATGATTTGAACACCATTTCAAGCAAAAATAAAGGTGAAAGTGAAAGTTGGTTTTGAGAAATGCGCGAGAAATAGAATGCCGCACCTTGGATATTCTGAAATCACACTAACTTACTAGCGAGAAATTCGGGTGCTGTACATTACTTAGACGAGCATGGCAACAAGGTGGAAGGGGATGGCGAATTAAATTTAATTTGGAAAAGTACAGCCGAATCATTTCAAGGCCATGGCGATGTGGTTTGTGAGGAAAGTAATAGAATGAGCGAGAACCAGACGGGAAAGCAGCTTGTGCTGAGAAATTTAAAGTCAAAGAAAGCTGAAGAGAAAATTCCTAAACGCACAGCCACAGGTTTATACGAGCTTCCCCTTTAGGCTAATTAATAAGCTGGTACCAAAAAGGAAGGAAGCTCTGTTGAAAGCGGCAGAAAATCGAGCTTATATTGTAGGCGAGTACCTGACTGTTTGCGACAAAGTAGAATGAAGTTATTCGATAGAGGTAAGGTCGACACAAAAATCACTCATACATACCGTTCACCACTACATCGGTAGTGTACACATTGGCAACGCAGGCGAGTAAATAAAAACTGCAAACATGGGCAAAACAAAACAGCGTATTGGGAGAACTACAGGATGGCCTGAAAATAGGTTGGCGTCGGCATGATAACTTATTTGTTCTCCATCGGTGTATTGGAATATCGAGAGTACAAAGAAGACCATTCAATGTGGCTTTTTTCTACATTACCGGAGCGTATCATAATGTAGAACGTCACATTCGGTGTTATATGCTGGAAGGACAAGGTGTAGGCCACGACTGTATAGAGCTTTTGTGGGAGATTTAGCGAGAAAATGCAGTTTGCTCTGAATTGTAAAAGATGAGGAGCAAGCAGGAA
Organism: Dermacentor andersoni; assembly: GCF_023375885.2. NCBI lineage: Eukaryota > Metazoa > Arthropoda > Arachnida > Ixodida > Ixodidae > Dermacentor > Dermacentor andersoni. The sequence continues at coordinate 55,567,485 of NC_092824.1, forward strand.
GTTGACATCACCAAGGGGCATAGACCGGGGCGCCCTCCATCAGCGCTGCTGTTCATGGTGTACATGGTAAGGATGCAAAGGACGCTAGAAGGAATTACTATTGGTATTAGCCACTGATTCTATGCGGACGACATTGTGTTGCTTGCTAACAAGCAATATGATATGCAACGTCGGGCTGATATATGTCGGCGAGAAGGTGAGAATTTAGGTTTAAAATTTAGTCTCCAAAAATCAGGTTCTATAGTTTTAAATGAAAACAGTCAACGGACAGTGTTAATACTGTGCCGGGAAATACGTCGGGCAAGGGAATACAAGTACGTTGGTGCATCGATAAACGAAGGTGATAGATCTCTCGAGACACAATCACCCTAAACAACGGCGTCCACGTCTTCGACCTGAGGCACAGCTTCTTATCGACAGCATTTTCATACGTCTAGCTGTCAAGAAGGAAGAATGTGGGTATATTTCCTTAGCCCTCTACATTATTATTATTATTATTATTATTATTATTATTATTATTATTATAATTATTATTAGTATTATTATATTGCTGTTGTTGTTTGTACTTGTTTTGAAAATATACAGACACTAGAAAAAAACGGATAGCGACGGGTGATCTAGAGACTGCCACCGAAAGGGGCACACCAGCTGCCTACTCTTGGAAAGAAGGGACAGAAACGTGGAAATGGCACAGAAGCAGGAAAGGAGGGAAGAGAAAATAAAGAGGAATATGACAAATCTCAGAGTTACGCAGAACGCACAGAGTACAGGTCGAGCACAGTAGCGCCAGTCACTGCAAATCACGCCACTAAATAATGCCGAAATACAGGGAATCGTGTTTCAGGGCCGATAGTGAATGTATTAGAACACTACAGTGAAACGTATGAGGTGATAGGCCAATGAAATCATCAATTTAGTGGCTTCTCACTACCTGAACGCGGGTTACGCGCAAGCGAATGGACGCAGCGAACTCCGCGGCGACGGTGCACAATCGGGTAGTCCGCGAACGCGGCGAATCCCTTCTCCACTTTCAAGCGCTTTCCTCCCCCGGCTCTTGCTTCCCTTGCGGCGACAAATGTAATTTTGTCGATTTGATAGACGGGGCATCTGCGCTTTCTCGTAGAAAAATACGGGGGAGACACTTGAGAATATTTACGGGTGTGTACGCAGAAGCACATGAGTCGCTTCGGTGAAATGTCTCTTTTTTTTTTTTTTCGCGCGTTCCTGGTCTTAGAAAGCTCTAGCCTAAGTTCTAACTACGCCTCGGTAATGACAAAAGACAAAGTGTCGCTGCAGACGTTCTCCTGGAAAACAAAAGTGAGGGAAGACTATGCACGAATAATAGACGCCGATTCTTAGTTAAGGCAAACAGCATGTCAATGGTTGCAGAGGCCGCAATAAAAACGCCAGGCGAACTCGTATTTACTGTATTTGTGCAATGAGGGGGGAGAAAGAATGGTAGGATGTAGCCTTAAAGCAATCCAGTACTTCTTAGCTATTACTCAAGTATTGTTCGAGTAGTTTTTGGTAAACATCATCAATAACGGATTGCTAAACAAGTTAGCATAATTGGTTACATTATTGAGGTCATGTGTACAAGTCTGGCTACCGGACACATTCGCAAAGAGTGAGCAGAAGATCACGCACTCTAATGCATGGGTGTCATTCTTCGCGCACTTTTGTTGCGCAAAGTTCACTACTTGTATAGATTCCACATAGATAAGGACTCTTAGCGTATCACCATTCATTTCGGGAACGCCTAGCTTCCACGCATGAACACGCGTCGGTGTCAATACTGAAGCCGTTCGTAGCTGAACGACGCGGTTGTTGAACGCTACTGTCGCAGAAGGGCCCCCCGCTTGTTGCTCATTTGGAATTAGAGGCAAACATTGCATCTAAGAAGTTAAGTAATGAGTCACTTTAACAATACGTTTACTTGCACTTATTTGCGCAGCTACATTTAATAAAGAACGCACTGGGAGGGAACACGTGTTGCAGCCTTCGAGAACGGCAATGTACGGGTGTTTATTGTCGGCCGTACCGCCACTTCTACCTTTTTGGCTTTGAGCGTTACAAAATAAAGAGCGGCTGATTTCAAATCCCTACGGCGAAAACTGAACTATATAAAAAAAATCTTTTAAAAATTATGGGGTTTTACGTGCCAAAACCACTTTCTGGCACGCCGTAGTGGAGGACACCGGAAATTTTGACCACCTGGGGTTCTTTACCGTGCACCTAAATCTAAGTACACGGGTGTTTTCCCATTTTGCCCCCATCGAAATGCAGACGCCGTGGCTGAAAAGAATATTTTGGTGGCACAAGCATCGATTGACCCTCTTGTTTCTTGCGCAACACTTCTAGCTCACCTGCTGAGAGGACGCGGGAGAAAATAAAAATAAATCAGACACAAAAATACAAGAAATTCCGCGTTAAAAATATACGCGTTTTGTTATAGTGATCATATCAGAGCATAAGTTTAGCCCACAAGTTGAGTTACGGAAGGGCCTGGCAATAAATAAAATTTATAAGAAAGCAGTGATCACCGCACACTGAAGCACAGAATCGTAGAGTTTGGAGACCCGCCAAGTGAATATGATTTTTGCAAAATTTCTTGAATCCCGCTATAAGAAAGCGAAAGTAATGACGTCACTAATGACGTCGCACATTAAAGGGTGGCATGGTGTTTAACCAGCTAGTACATAAAAAACAGTTGCCTGGCATAGATTGAACATCTGAATAGCAGAGCGGATGTGACGTCACTCCCTCGTGTCGCCTTACTTCTCCCGTCGCGCACCTGCTCACTCGCTCGCTCGCTTGCTCGCAACAGCTGTGCACGTGGTGCTGGTTGTATCTTCTGACGTCATCACTGGAGAGGGCGCGAAAGGTGTGCCTTGTGCGCCGCCTGCTAGGGGCTCGCATGCCCCTCTAGGTGGCGCGCGTTTCGGTTCCTGCTCGGCCTCCCTCATTTCTCGCCCGCATATCGTGCCACGGTAAAGACGTTCCCTCGCTTAATCTAAAGAGCACGAACATCGAGATGCGAGTGCCACTAAGAGACATACAAGTGTAAGATAAAGGTCACCAACCATAATTTTTCGTTGTAATGGCTTATGCTTCACTTCAGGTCTTCCATTGGCAGGAACACCAAATCAGACACATTAGTAAGCCTAGCCTTATCGGATTAATGCGGGAGACATTTGACCAAGCTGTGTTTCCGGCGCGTGACGACTGAAGCTTGTGCATTGACCAATACATCACGACTTATCTATTTATTTATTTACTTATTTAGCACAACCTCAAGGTCATTACGGCATTATAGAGGGGAGTGGTTACAAGCAAAACGGGTAAATTCAACACACAGGCGTTGCTAATGCAGAAAATTATATATATGTATATACAAAAACATTTAACACATGGCACCTAGATGTACAGTGTTAGCTATGGCGTTTGTTAGTACAGGTTGAACAAAGGGAAGAAAAAGGTTCCTACTTATACAGTGCTAGACATGGCATTCTTGATTAATTGGCGATCTGCGATGGTGGCCATCGAAGCGGGAATCTGATTCCACTCATTGGAAGTGCGTGGTACAAATGACTGCAAAAAAGGGTTGCATCTCCAAATTGGAATGCCGACCTTATGAATGTCATCTAGTCTGGGCCATACATACGGAGGCGGAGAAATAAGTTTGTTGCGTAGCTGCGGGTAATGAAATAATTTATGAAAAAGGCAGAAACGGAAGATATTGCGACATGATGACAAGGACAGTAAGTTAAGGCTAGATTACATGGCACTGATACTAGCGGTTCTATTAGAGTTTGAAAGAATGAAACGAGTAGAGTTATTCTGAACCATTTCCAGTGAGTGCGTTAGATTTACTTGACCTGAAGCCCAGATTGAAGCACCATACTCAAATTTAGGTCGTATTAGAGTTCTGTAGAGGATTAATTTTAAAGAACAAGGTGCTTTGGAAACGTTGCGTCGTAAGTAACCTAGCATTCGGTTAGCGTAACTTATTAAATGGGTGATGTGGCTATTCCAAGCGAGATCAGTGGTGATGTGAAAGCTAGGGTACTTGTAAGTTGTTACCAAATCTAATGAAGCGTTATTAAGGGAGTACACAGGTGGTTCACTGATATTTCTAGATACACGCATGAATGTACACTTGTTAACCTTTAGTTCCATTAACCATAATTTGCACCATGCAGAAAGGGCGTTAAGGTTACTTTGAAGCATGGTTACATCCTCATCGCAAGTTATTTCGGTGTAAATTACAGAGTTGTCAGCAAATAGGTGAATTTGATATGAAACACAGGAAGGTAAGTCGTTAACACGTATGAGAAATAGGAGGGGTCCAAGCACGGAGCCTTGTGGTACACCTGAATAAACACGACTCAGATTAGAGGTTCCTTCGTTAGCTGAAAGAAACGGTGAACGGTTATTGAGGAAGACCTCAAGCCAGTACAAAATTTTAGGATCAAGGTTTAGTGATTGCACTTTGTAGATTGATAAGCTATGGCACACTTTATCGAACGCCTTTACGAAGTCTAAAGAAATTAGGTGTGCAACCATCACATAGCCCGTTGACAGGGAGCGTACCTTCTCGCGACAGCAACACCTCACGCCGAAACCTGCCTCACGACTCTCGACTTCTGGGCGCTGTCGTCTGCCACTGATTCGCAACATGCTCGGCGTACACCGCATTTACATCATAAGAAAATGTGGCCAGTTTTGAGGAGACGACGGGGTGCCAGGGCGAATCAGAGAGTATTTGCTGTTATTTCTTTAGCCGAATTATGGCTCTAAATGCGATGTCAAGCTATCAATTCCCAGCGGTGGACCTTTCTTGGAACAGACGGGCGTTATATGGCGGTGGCACCGCGACACAGCGCAGCAGTCAGCTGTTGATGATGGCGGTTGTACTTCACATGTCCACGGCGTATCTAAGTGTGAGAGCAACGAAGTGTGATTCGTTTTCTGCGGAGAAAGCGACAAACGCCCATCGAAATCCACAACAAAATGCAGCCCACATATGGCGATAGGTGATACGCTTCAAAACGTGTGAGGCGGTGGTGTTGTGATTTCGCAAAGGCCACGAGACTTGCATGCAAATGAACGCTCGGGGAGGCTGAATGCGTCGATGACATGCAATATTTTTCAAATTTACCTCAACGATATCATAAATGTCTTAACCGACGTGGGTGGCATGTGGAAAAGTTGTGTAGGGTACGTGGAATATTACGCATGTTTTAATTACCTGTATATGCTTCAATTAGGGAAATAAAATATGAGGGGCAAGGATTTTCTTATTCCCCTAGCATGGGGTTTCAGCCATTTGATGAAATTCTTGTGTAAAGAAATCGGCGCAACTCTCAACCCAGAGGTATTTAAGCCATGGCCGATGTGCACGGCCAGAGGAACGTCTCCAGCCACAGTCATGGACATCCTTTGAACTCAAGAATTCGCCGTAATAAACATATAACGGTGAACAGCAAATTAAAAAGTCATCAATGAAGTTCCCTATTGAGCGCTGGTGGCATCCACAGGAGATGTTTTCTTTAGTAGCCTGAGAGCTTCTTTTATTTTTCGTTGTTAATGCCTTGAATCAGCTATTCAACAATGTTCTTAAGAGGAAGCTTTAGCTCGGGCCCAACTCCGACGCGGCCTATTCAAATGCATGCAAAACGCAAAAAACCTTTTCCTGAGATAACCCTTGGACTGATTTTAATGAAATCTGTTGAATTTGAAAGAGAAAGTTAAGTTCTAGGGACTCTTGGAAGCGGAATTTTAATTTCGGGCTTGAATTTTGTTAAGGAGAGTTTCAAATGTTCGACCGCTTGAAAAGAAATAGAAGCACGAAGTTTACAAATTCATACCTCTGTATCAAGAACAGATATCGCGGTTCTGTAAACGGCATTCATTAGATCATTCAAAGCGGAAAATTTTTATGTCATTTTACATCTTACATCAATTTGTTAGGTTGGGTACAAGGGTTCTGCAAAAGCTGTATTTCCATGTTATAAAATTTTTTTATATTCATGTGTAACATATCAATGTTGTCCGCTTTAGTTGTGCTATATGATACAATTCACAGAATTGCGGTATCATTTTCTCTTGCTGAGTAACGGCATTGTAAGCTTGATAGTTCCGTTTTTTGAAAATTTTCAATTTTCGCCGATTTTTAATAAAAATTTTACGACCTAGCTCAAAAATTCGAAACGAACAGTAACTAGATTTTAAGTTTTTTTTTTTTTTTAGGGGACAGGGTAGGTCCTATTCTTGCCATGCATTTTAGGCTATGTTCGTGACTTATGAACTGCTGGGCTTAGAACATTAACCTTGGTAGCATTGTAATCAGCAATGTTAGGCTACTGAACAAGGATTATCTTTTTTTAAAGATTACTTTTATTGTTTTCTTTTTTTACTGGACCCACCAAATTTTAGAGCGAAAATCTGCAGTAAATAGCCCGTAAACAAAAATCCCCTACAAGAATATTTATAATCCTGGTTCAGTAGACTGTCTGTAATGTTTGCTCAATTTCTGGAATGTATTATCTCCCTAGCGCTTGTAGTTCCTGAAAAAAAAAAGGTCAAATGCAGCAAAATTTTGTGCTTTGAGATAATTGGCTTTGAAGTGGAAGAAAGAGCTTTATTGCAATATAGGACTATAGAAACAAATTCTGGCGCATTTTTTCAATAGCCACCTGCCTGGTAGTCCCTCCATCGTCAACATTTATTTTCTGTGCTAGCTTTCTTGTTTTCCGGGCCTCATTAGTGACCAGTCGTGTAGCCCTCTCTGCAAAGTACAGTCACCGTCGGTCAGCTTCGCGCAACCGCTGGACTGTGAACCATCCTGGAGAAACTCCGAATGACCTCAAAATGTCGGCTCGAGCAATGCTGCATTCATTAAAAGTTAGCAAAGCATCTATTGTCGCTGTTTTCAGCGTCTTGAGGCCAAGAAAGACATTCTTCGGAGCGCGCTCTCATACAACGTTGTTGAACGCCTCCTTCGCGTTCTGATTTTTTTCCATGGAGACAATTCTGGAGAAGCTCAGGCTTTGAGAGCTGCTGAAACATTGGCGTTCCGCTTCAAGCGTTCAGCCGAGCGCGAACGCTTCGATGCAGCCGCGCACGTGGTGGCCGCGGCGCCCACTCCTGGATTGTGTTGCGGAGAATTGACGTCATTGGAGATCGACTTATGCCGGTTTCCGTGGAAGAAACGTTTTTTAAAGCAATTCTTTGGCTTCGTCACTGCACTAAAGCTAAATAACCGGCACCATAGTATGAACAAATTCGATTGTCCGCGAGAACACTCCAAAGCACGAGCAAAACGCCGCGCGTTGCGAGTAATCCGGCTGCATCTTAGGATTCGTTTGGCTAAGTGAAATATGCTAGCTAGGTTTTCACTGTTGCCCGATGAGTGATAGCCATTCCGCTAAACGTGAGAAAAAATAGGCGGTGAAAAAAATTTTTTTTTTTTCAGTTTAGGAGAGGCACAGATCCCGAGCATGTGTTAAAGGGGGCGTGGTTGGATGCTGCCTAGGTTCTGAAAAATTTTGATTTTGAGGTAAATATTTCGCGTGCGCGCATATGAAACACTGGACCATGTTAAGGAAAGAATAGAGAATCTAAATTACACAAAAACAAAAATCCATCTTTTCGGAAACTTTGCCTACCCTGTTCCCTTAAATGCAACAAACCTCGTCAAATTCGGTGCAGTGGTTACCGAGAAAAACTATTTCTCCTTTGACATGTATTTAGATAGAAGCAGCCGAGCTAAACCTTCCTCTTAATATACAACAGGCACATGCTTCATCATGGGTAAATGAAAACAGCTTCAAGCGTATAGTATCATTTCTTTTGTCATGTCTACGTACGGAGAGGCTGGCGCCTCGTACAGTCAATTATCAATAATTGTGTTGGAAGCGCTGAATAATTTATTAGCTATACATGTCCAATAACTTCTTCATAAAATCAGTCAGGACGTTACTCTGTGACAGAAAAATTGAAGCCGATGATAAACCTACTTGCTCGGTTTTCCTCACCAAACTTCCATAAACATTAATGATAGCTGTACTTAACAAAGCTCCAAGAAGCTCCCGTCGAGTAAGGCAGGTCAAAGTCAAACGGAACACTTTTGTAATTGTTGACAGATTTGCAGACGAATGCAATAGAAGTTGTGCTAGTCTCACAGTTCCTGCTAAGGAGACCTGCATTGAAACTGGCCGTACAAATTTCTGAAATTGAGGAACGAGCCGAAGAGCGAAAAAAAAATGAGAACTGACTACTACGCCTTTGGTTTTTCTAATTCGTCATAGTAGATTTCTGCAAGGAAAGACATTATTTCTACTTGATTGTTAGAAACCTTTTTCCATCTTTCTGCTTGTACAATGTGGAATATGGATGGGCGATGACCTTGAAATCATGGCACCAGGTAAGATCCACCTTACATTTCTACTTTATTCACTTACCACAGAAACAGTATGTTGATGACGTTGGAGATTTCGCAATCGTGTTCATTTGCGGGCGTGAAAGATTAGACCTCATTACTTTCTGTTAGGACATTATTTCTGAAATATCATCTCTTGAAACCTCAAGAATGTAATAGGTTAAGGCCCGTTTTCAACAAGCGACTTGATACTTATCTTTTGTCTTATATATTTAGATTTAGGTGCACGTTAACGAACCCCAGGTGGTCGAAATTTCCGGAGTCCTCCACTACGGCGTGCCTCATAATCAGAAAGTGGTTTTGGCACGTAAAACCCCATAATTTCATTTCATTTTTTTTTGTCTTACATATTCAGCACCTTAATGCCATTCATAAAGAAGCCCTACACTCAAGTGGAATCCTTCCTTAACGTGATCGCCTCAACCAAGGAGAGTTCCTTAGGGTAGGCCTGCAGCTACCTTAAGAAACAATGACCCACCACGCAAGTAGCTTTTCTGAGATGGTCGATTTTGTTGCCCTTTTATAGGAACCCAGGTTCGCGAAGACCATCCACGCCTACAACTAACGCGGCGTGTATCCGGAGACCGTCAGAATGGCACCAAGGTGTACACGGACGGCGAGTTTCTTGGCAGGTTCCAATCTTCGAAAAAAGCCGTGGCCCACCTTCTCTCCCTGCTGCCACTACCTCCGAGCCCATACGATTGTGGTCCTCCGATGCCGCCACTTGTAGACATCATGGTCTCACCCGCCGTGGTTGCTCAGTGGCTATGGTGTTGGGCTGCTGAGCACGAGGTCGCGGGATCGAATCCCGGCCACGGCGGCCGCATTTCGATGGGGGCGAAATGCGAAAACACCCGTGTGCTTAGATTTAGGTGCACGTTAAAGAACCCCAGGTGGTCAAAATTTCCGGAGTCCTCCACTACGGCGTGCCTCATAATCAGAAAGTGGTTTTGGCACGTAAAACCCCAAATATTATTATTATTATTACATCATGGTCTCCGTCCGTTTCTACGGCGCCGGGACTTTTGAAATGGTAACTGGTGACTTGTTCAACGTCTCCCAGCCTACAGCGTCTTGCATCGCTGAACGTGTCATAAACTGTGATCGCTCTTACGCTGTTCACAGCACTCGTGAAGCTTCCCGATGTCGCACAACTATCTCGAGTGGTGGAAGAATTTTATCGCATAGCGAAATTTTCTGGCGTGATAGGGTGCACCGAGGGCACGCAGATCTGGATCAGGAACACTGTAGGCAATGACGCGGAAGTCTTTCGCCGTGGGAAATTATATTTTTCTTTTAGTGTTCAGGTATGTGCAAAGTTCATGTTACAATTATAGCGAGTCATAAGACTTTTAAAATACAGGCACAAGCTAAGTTCTTGCGGCTTCTAAAGAAACTGTGAGCAGTATTTAGGCTATATTATTATTTTAAACTCAAAACATATTATGCTTCATGACTTTCAGTACTAATGGCATTTCGCCGAATATGTTTGTTTGCAGCTGCTGTAATCGAATCGAGGCTGAAATATTAAAATTTTAGTAGCTTCGTTTAGTTCAATTTACAAATTTATTTCACTACTTACTACACAAAAGGATGTTGAGAGATTAAAGTGTGAGCTTATGTCTCGTATGCCAGCATGTCATTTTATCATGGCAAATTTGCTCAGCTCATCAGAAATACTGTTCTATTGCAGTAATGCTGCACTATTGCATCACAACAAGGGTATTATGCGACAAGCCTAAAGCATGCCATCATGAAATCATTTAATAATAGCTGCATATCATACTACTGCAGGCAATCACAGGACCTTGGTTCCTGCAGCGTAAAAATATTCCAATCTATGTTTATTTCAATGTGCCATCGTGCCGTCGGTGCACAATGTTTCATTTTGCCATCGTAGAGTAAAATTTTGAAAAATGTTGTATGTCATCGACTCACTCAGCCTCCCCGAACGTTCATCGTCATGCAAGTCTCGTGGCCTTTGCGAAATCACAACACCACCGCCTCACACGTTTTAAAGCGTATCACCTATCTCCATATGTGGGTTGCATTTCCTTGTGAATATTTATGGGCATTTCTCCCTTTCTCCACAGAAAACGAATCACACTTCGTTGCTATCGCTCTTAAATACGCCGTGGACATGTGAAGTACAACCGCCATTATCAACAACAGACTGCTGCGCTGTGTCGCGGTGCCACCGCCATGTAACGCCTGGCTGCTCCAAGAAAGGTCCACCTCTGGGAATCGATATCTGGACATCGCATTTAGAGCCATAATTTGGCCAAAAAAATAACAGCAAATACTCTCTGATTCGCCTTGGCACCATGTCGTCTCCTCAATTACTGGCCACATTTTCTTGTGATGTAAATGCGGTGTACGCCGAGCATGCTGGGAATTAGTGACAGACGACAGCGCCCAGAAGTCGACAGTCGTGAGGCAGGTTTCGGCGTGAGGTGTTGCTGTCGCGACAAGGTACGCTCCCTGTCAACGGGCTATGTGATGGTTGCAGACCTAATTTCTTTAGACTTCGTAAAGGCGTTCGATAAAGTGTGTCATAGCTTATTAACTACAAACTGCAACAACTAAACCTTGATCCTGAAATTTTGTACTGGCTTGAGGTTTTCGTCACTAGCCGTTCACAGTTTGTTTCAGCTTACGTAGTAACCTCTAATCTGACTCCTGTTTATTCAGGTGTACAACAAGGCTCCGTGCTTGGACCCCTCCTATTTCTTATACGTATTAACGACTTACCTTCCTGTGTTTCATATCAAATTCACCTATTTGCTGACGACTCTGTAATTTACACCGAAATAACTTGCGATGAGGATGTAACCATGCTTCAAGGTATCCTTAACGCCCTTTCTGCATGGTGCAAATTATGGTTAATGGAACTAAAGGTTAACAAGTGTACATTCATGCGTGTATCTAGAAATACCAGTGAACCACCTGTGTACTCCCTTATTAACGCTTCATTAGATTTGGTAAAAACTTACAAGTACCCTAGCTTTCACATCACCACTGATCTCGCTTGGAATAGCCACATCACCCATTTAATAAGTTACGCTAACCGAATGCTAGGTTACTTACGACGCAACTTTTCCAAAGCACGTTCTTCCTTAAATATAATCCTCTCCCTTTTCATTTACAGCAAGCATGTTGCGTCTCTGTCCTCATTTCTCTCGTCATTAGACTTCAAGGCTAACTATATTGCTACTCATTGCTTGGCCATGTGGCAAGTTTTCCTCGACTATTGCAACCACATTTGTTAGTTCAGCGTTCGGGCTTCCACTGGAAATTCCTTGTTCTTTGCTCTCTTCACCAACAACACATACCATTTCCAAAATTATACGTTTTTGTCTATTCCCTATACTGCTACATCCTTCCACATCAATGATCATTTCTCCCAATCGATCACAAACTCCATCATTAGAGAGTAATCGATGGCGAATTGACTAAATCTGCCTTCTCGCGTGGTCTGGCCATCACATTTCGGCCACGTATTCATGATAACGAGGTTACGTTATTCGCATAAACCTAGCATAAAATTCACGTTGTTGTCGGTGCTGCCGTCTAGATCCTCTATGTGAGCATTAATGTCAACCAACAGGATAACTCGCTATCATTCCGGAAACACTTAATATAACCGCTTCGCCTATGCACTAACTGCTCATTCTATTCTAGTCGATTTTTACGCGTCGATAAGTAAGTCACGGCTAGACAAGCTATTTCGGCTGACTGCGCCTGATAACCAAAGATGATCTTGACACTTTGAGTTTCGTCTTTCTCATCTGGCTCCAGCATGTATGAACATTCGGACTCCCCCTCCCTTTCTTTCCCAATTTGTTCTTTTACAACGTGCCCAAACGCGATTATCAATCACTGGTTGCTCTTGCCGGTCTCTAACGTGCGCTTCCGTAATGACATACACACCTATTTATTCTCTGTTCAGCTTCTCCTCAATGACTAACCACTTTTGTTCAGCCGCGTTACATGGCTGAGTAACCTGTTGCTATGAATGCGCTGCTGCGATACTTCAAAGACACGGCACTTTCTCACAAATTGTGACAGTACACGGTGTGGCGTAGGACTCTACGGTGACACTGCGTAAGACTAGGAAGGCCTTGGCGGGCTACGAGACAGTGCCCACAGAAACAGTTCATGTGTACGTGCGTGTGTGTGCTTAGGTATTTTTTTCCTTTCTTTTTTATCCCTCTTTCTTTCTCACCTATTGCATACCCTTTCCCCTCCACCAGTACAGGGTAGCCAACCAGAGATAATCTCTGGTTAACCTCCCTGTCTTTCCTTTGCCTTTCTCTCTCTCTCTCTCTGTTGCAAGTCGAGCTCTCTTCCTTCTTTTTTTCTCGTTTTTCTGTTGTTGCCGGAGAAGCTAGCCTGAAGCGCCGTTACGGCGCCTTCTTTATCCCTACTTACACTGGCGTCCTGGGCGCCCGTGTGCCCTCCCCTCCCCCCTCCCTCTGAATAAAAGTAAGGAAGAAAGCAATTGCACGACCAGCAAGTCGCCTGCACACTTCTAGTCAAAGCCGATGAGTGAAATGCATTCCGTCTGTTTGAACCCCGGCGTACATTTTCACTTCCCTGTTGACTACTACAACCTAGAAACCTTTCACTTACCTCACTCTCCAAATCTATTTATTAGTGGCCCAACCGCTCTTGGTACGTTAGTGTCAAGTACACGGAGCTCCGGCACTTTGCCCACCACAATCTGCGGCAGAAGGCACATCACGCTCAGGTCGTCTACACCTTTCGCCAAACCCTGTTTTAGCCCCACCGATTTCCTGTTTCGCACGTCATTCAGGCCGCCCGCTACTTCTACAAGGTTTTGTCCAGGTGCATTCCCGCAACATTTCCTCTAGCTAGCTTTATCACATAACCCAATGTACGCCTTAGAAAGGTCACTACTGCAAGCCCTTTCTCGCCTTTTACACACTCCACAACTACCTCTGATCACGTAGACAGAATAGAGCCACCGGTGATAATTACCTTTTCGATCTTTCCTATTGACGAGGCTTCTTCTTGATTCCATTGTCAACCGTTTCCGCGTGATTCGTATTTGACATCGGGCATTGACCCTTGCGTTCCCGCTTTCCTTTTGTGGTACCTTCAAAATACGTAACCCTCCTTCCGGTTGCCCACGGCGCATGTTCCTCGCATTCCAAGCACTTTGTCGGCACAACCGGTGTACCACCACCGCTTGCATTTTCATTCGTGATGACGGCCCTGTTCACTTTTTCTGCCGTCTTCCGTGCATCACACCACATATTCAGCTCATTTTTCAGCTCTTCGATCCACTTCACAAGCTCATCCTGGACAACCTTCATTTTCTTTAGCCTAGCATGGACATCGCAGTGTCTGCCTATTCAATCAATTTGCTCGCCATTCTCATTGTTCCCCTCGTCTACCTTCAGGGACTCCCTGCAATCTTGACGCATGACTGCCATGCTTTCCATATATTGAATTGGACGTTTTCTGGTGCAAACACCAAACGTTTCAAACCACCTACCTACAAGCGAAGCCCGACGATTTGTCTAGAACGTTTTTTCAACTGGCACGTTTGTTATTAATGTACTTTCTAGGCTTCGAAACGCTTCTCCAAACTCGACGCAGTCGCTAGAGGAACCTGAGGCTATCGACCAGCTTTGAAGCAATCCAGACATCGACTTACTTCCGGCTGATAAAGGACGCGCAACTGTTTTGCTTGATTACGGCAACTGCCCCAAGACGACGCTGAAACTGGTTAGTGACGCCGCAACGTATACTGGTCTGACGTTTGGTACCAAAGTAAAACTGCCACTTTGAGCTAACGCCTTCCGTTAGGTCCCGCCTCAGCCCGAACAGACGGCTTTGCCACAACGAATCAGCTCCTGCACTTTATGGCCTACCAAATATACACAAGCAATGTGTTACTATGCGACCCATTGTCGACTCCGCTCGCTAACATCTGCAAAATATTTCCGCTTTCGTACACCAGATTATTTCAACAGTCAGAAAAAGCTGCGTCCACGTGCGCAACTCTGGCGACATATTCAAAATGTATGACGCGTTGTTTCTATCCATTATGACGTCACGGTCTGATTCGATGTTAATTCCCTACTCACAATTTTTCGCGTAGAACTGGCTGGAAAATTTTCCGCCACTGACACCGAATCTGACGGTTCCCAGCCCGACAGCTCACACGCTTCTTCGAGAAAAAGGGTGACAACGCTCCGTGAGGGGCCCCCGGGCTTTGCGCACGGGCACAAAATCCGGCTGAGATGTTCACCACAGCTTATGCCATCCCAGGCGTGTTTCTTTACACCAATACCGGCGGCTGGTTCAGGTATTATGTAAGTCTTTCAAGCGTGAGCAAGGCTTAGTCGTTATTATGGGCACCTATATATACGGCCCTCTAGAGTACCATGATTTCTCCTTTGCGAGTTACCACAGCAAGCGAACTTAAACATATTTGAATTTTCAAAGGGTTGTCTGCTGCTAGATGCGCTGTGGTGTGATGCGCAGCGGTGTGGAAATCGGAGAAATATGTTTAAATGAAGTGGCAATAATGAAAAGTAGTTATTGCTAGACTCGGAATTAAGGCGCTGCTGCCGCCGCCTAGTAGGAACATCCCCCCTATCTGATTATACTGAAACTTCATTGCTTAGAGCGTATCGTAATCCTATAAATCAGGGTACGCAAGCTTTCTGGTATTTCGAAACTCCACGTGCGTTTTCGAAGTACCGTGGATCCATCCCCTTGGCTTTGGTATAGGCACCTTGTCCAGTCGTACCTGTTCGCGTAAATGCTAGCTCGCGTATATGATTTTTCGCAAAATTTGAGCATCACAAATATTGGAGGTAGCAACTCGGCGGCCCCTTTGCAGTTGACTGTTTTTATACGCCCAGGTTTATCTTAATATTTTAGCGGTAAGGTCATGACGATGTCGCACCTTGTTGCGCGATCAAGCTAGGTAGTGGATAGCGAAGCCTACTTTGCAAATAAAGAAAGAGGACACCAGCATTTTTCAATTGCAAGAAGAAACTGTCCATATAAAGACATACGTTATGGATATTTTACATACACGTTATTTGACGAACGTTTGCCCAAGTACAGCATCTTCTGAGAAATAAAGGTACATTTATGAAAATATTCCAGGCCACTAAAGGAGTTTGTGTAACGTAGCGCGAGTGCGAGTATCTTAAATAGCTGGCTCCATCGCCATTGTCGTACGGACATATTGAATCTCTGTAGTGCACTTAGTTCAAAACAAGAGTTGCCTCATGTGACAGCATATATTAAAGCTTACCGTCTCACTATATGGTATGGTATGATGAAATTTATTCTCGTCCTCAAGATCAAGCCTAAGGTTGACGCAGGCGGCTGTTATGTCGGGACAGTAAGGTTTAACGTTAGCGCCATATCCTGGGCCCTCTGGACGGCCTGTATTGAAGGACTGGTCACCAGCAGTCTCTTGCGCTCGCGGTGCTTTCAGTGATTTCGCACTGCGGGTTTTAAGGCCTGACGTTACGGAAAACGCATTTTCGTGTGTCCTCTCCTGAGGAAGGTCCCTGCTTGTACAGATTAAGACCAATAGCGATGCAAATGCACCCTGCAGACAGAGCTCAACGCGGCAAGCTCAGGCATGGAGCACCTAAATTTATATTCCAAGTGTTATCTAGTCGTGCACAATAACATTGTCACGTACCTAATCACGTAAATAGGAAAAGGGCACAAAACCATTCGCCCACGAAGTATCAGAAATGTATAACTTACATTTCACTGGTTATGTGGCCATGAGGCCAATGATTATGTGCCCCATGGACAAACAGGGAATCCGCCGCTCTTCAAGAAACCTTATTTGACATCCATTTGGGTTACTACAATACTCACACCACACCTACCCGGTGACATTCACGTAAAGCGGTTTTTCTTGCAAATGAATGTCGGCGTCCAAAGTGATCATTTTACGGCTCTGAAAAAATGCGTTTTTACTTAATCTGATCTTCAACATCGCATTTGTGATCTTTACAGTCTCTGTGTAGCAGATATAAAGAAGCTTTCGCTGCTACCGAAGCTGTTGATAAAGACTGTTCCAAATTTCTTGATAATCACACCATAACGAACTATTTGTCAGAAGACTACGAAGATTACCAGAGTGGACGCATGGGTATGAGCGATAACACGTAGGATTGTGCGTCTATTATTCGGCTCCAATATCAGTAAAATTCGTATCCCCTACCTTCGCAAAGATGGTTGGATCGAACCGCTGATGCCGCAGGCATACGAACGCGATGTTGAAACCGTAGGCATGCATCTCTCTTGCCTACGCCAACTGCACTCTAGCACCTCTATAACGAACGTCTCCAGAACAGGATGACTTGTATAACGAAGGAATAACTCTGTCCCTGTTCTTGTGTGCGTTGTGCGCTGCGGTAACATTACAATGTTGTGACCGGTATAACGAAGGATTCCGGAGGACCCAAGCACTCCGATTTAAAGGCGTTCAACTGCAATACAGTTCTCTGACACGACTGGCATGTATATGTGACGTCCCACATAGCGCGAGCTGGTGCAGTTGTGTGCGCTGTAGCTTCCTTTCAGCCACTGGAATTAATAATTTTCTTCCTTGCGTGACGAGGGGGAGCTATAAGTTTGTCCCATTCTCAACGCGTGGCGGCTAGTGGTGTAGGACGCTGTGTTAAACTGCAACGCCGCATTTGGTGTTGCAGTTGCAGCCGGCGCTCATTGCCCAGTCATTTCCTCGTAGCAGAATGCGACGAAGCCGCTGCGAGTCATTGAACCGCCTTCTGGTTCGGTGCAGGTTATACCATTTTTCCGGGGCAGAAGATACACCGGCGATTACGGTACTCTCCAATGCGAAGTATATGCGTGTTTTCACTTCGTAGTATATTCGCTGGCGCGGACAATCTGTCTCGCGCGAGAAATTACAAACGGAGGGAAGTGTAGCGGGACTGCCTCGCTAATCGGGAGATGGCGAGAGGCAGCGCGTGGCGGGCGCTTAGGCGCGATTCACAGCAGCCGCCGCATACTGACCTCCGCTCAAGCAGCGCATTGTTTCCATATAAGGGATCGGTGTGAGCGGTCTCTGGACGCAATCACTCAACAGACGTTAGCACGCTTTTTTAGAGCGACCTCGTAGCGGTCGTCGCTGCCGAGCCCGTCTTGATCAGCACTACGTTTTTTTTTCTCACGCTTTCGTGATACTATCCACCTCCGCTTTCTGCCATATGGATTCGTTGCACTCTCCTCCTCGCGCACTGTCCGCTATCACCGCCTTTGTTTCACACCCTGCTGCCCTTCGCGTTCGCTCATTTATCCTTCGCTGGGCTCGTTTGCTCGGTAACGCCGACGCTCAACGCAGGAACGGGCGCCGAAAAGCACTGCACTAAAGTTATGGACAATGAAGCAAGGGTTATTCAGGTGGCACGCATTCATAGTGTCACCTGAATGCAGCCACCCAACTCGTGCTGCATCTCCTCCTACTGCCGCACAGCCAGGTCCATAATTGCCTTCTGATGAGCTAGAGCAACCAGACTCTGAAGATGGGTTCAGAGAACGCAGGCATATTATCCGTTACAATTCTCTCTTAGAACACATAAACTACACTGCTTCTGAAGAAAAATAATTTTTATTCCAACTGTTTTTTGAGCAGCAGCGTATATTCAAATTCACATGGACTGCGTTCGCTTCAATGTACTTAAGTTTTCGCGCGTTGATGACCTTCCATTCTTTTCTATAAGCACTCATAATTCGCATAGGCAGCAGGTGCTCCATTCGCCAGTTAGCGCTTTGTGGTGCTAGAGCTTCCAGCGGTTTAGGAAATTTTTTTTATCGAGCTTTGAAGTTCTTGCCATTCCGCTACGTTTCCAAACAATTAGAGGTAGTGGACGTGGTGGGCTGGTCTCGCATTGCTGGCTCATAGGCACTTGTGGAGCTTGAGAAGCTTCCGGTTCACGTAAACATTGCGCTTTCGCTCAAGAAGTATCAGCGCTGAAGGGGCTCAGTCCTTCGAGCTCCGAGATAGGGTCATCCTGGTGGGCGAGATGGTCTGTTACATCAGTGGCGGCAAAATAATATACCATTCCCGCGTATAAAGCATACACCTATTTCATGCCATTACGAGATAATATTTCACGTACGGCCTGTAAAACTCAGTATTGGCACAGAGAGCGAACAATACCATCACGGTATGCTCACATCGGCACAATTTTTCCTGTTCTTTTGTCATTACGTACCTTAATTATCAAATATGTCCTGAACCTCTTCCAATTGCATCGAGCGCCGGCTGGCGCCCGAACGTGACCACCTCTTGCCACTATAATGACCTGCCATTAAATTAGCAAAGCTATGCCAGCTGATGAGCAGCAACTCACACCAATTACTGTATTTACGGTGCGCTTTCACAAAATCGATAGCTTAAACAATAAGCGCTTCGCTCTTAGTGATATTTAAATCTGCTTTGACTCGGCATCACCATAAAAGCACTTCACATAACAGACGATACGTAACCTTCTTCAGGTTTAGTAATTCTACTAATTATTTAACATGACGAACATGCTGGATGTCTCGAATCCAAAATATACTTCCTGTCTCTTACGCAGTCCCGTTATTACCTAAACAGAGCATGTTTATACAAAAGCAGTAATTCTTTTGAAGCACTAGGTAGAGGACAACTGAAACAACATGCCGTTGACGTGTCAAGACAACACGCTTATTATTTTAGCATCGTCTTCAAGGATCGCCACTGGTTGCATGGATGACAACAGTGCAGCAACACCTGCCATGGCAACGCTCGTAGCGACGTTGTGTCGCGCATGGCCGCTATCGAAAGGGTTGTCAATTCATATTCACATATGCGATAGCACGGTGCCCACTGACTGCAGCTCTTCTGTGAGGACGGAATCTGCTACTTTCCGCCCCCCTGAAAAGGAAGAAAGTCAAGGAGATGCATATTGGTTTACAACGCCGATGAAAGTCTAACACAGTCTTTAAAGAATGAGTTCAAGACCGCTACGCTACAGTAATCCTCTTTTAAATACTACGAAGCAAAAGCTTGACCTAGTGCTCCTTTGGACTCGACGCCGTGGGTCCTACATACGCATGTTTCATTAAACAAATTACCCTAATAATGAACTTAAAAAAAGACTTTTTCTCCTCCAAGCCATTTGTGATCCTTCCTTGCTCATCATATAAAATTTTGGGTATACCTGACTGCAAGAGAAACGCATTCTTAGAAGCCTTGCTTCTGAAAAGAAGGCAAGACTCGCCTTCCAACCTCCACCATCACCATCACGGATCATCGCATGTTCAAGCCAGCTCTCTGTGACCATGTGCAGCCTCATTGGCTCCCTCTTTTATATTACTGCCACTTCTCTCTTCATTACCTGTACGACTCTAAGTAAATGAAATGAAATGAAATATATAGTGCTTCCCGTGTAGGAGTGAGAAAAGCAGGCGACCTCCTGACTTTTCGTTTTCCTTCGCGATAAGCGCTCCGCAACCTTGGTCGTGATGGGTCGAGACAACAGAGTCAGCATTCCAGCGCGGCC